>NW_020837950.1:51568936-52042306 GCF_003676395.1 Aethalodelphis obliquidens
TCTCTCTCTCTCTCTCTCTCTCTCTCTCTCTCTCTCTCTCTCTCTCTCTCTCTCTTTAATAACACAGTCCTGCCAGCCGTGGAAGATGAGAACCTAGAGTCATTTTAACTATTTCCTGCCATTCCCTATGAAAGGTATATTCTGCTAGTTATACCTGGTCAGTGTCTCTTGCAAATGTCCCCAAATATCTGTACATATTTACAACCTCACAAATTTATGTTTATATTTCTTGGTTCTTCCTACAGTCTTCTCCTACCTAAAGTACATCTTCAATACTGAACCTAGAACCTTCTTTCTAAAGTAAAGTTTTCATATCATCCACATTTTCAAAAACCTTCACTGACTATGCAGTTCAAGTCACAGCTCTTAATATGCCATCAAAGTGCTTAGCTCTAATATACTATCTGCTCTTTGTTTAAACTGTGATTCAACACAACTTCTCACTATTCATAATGTGTAAAAGATGAATTCTTGCCTTAATAACCGATTATATTTTGTTTCCTCAGGCCTGAATAACTTCCCTGTGATTTAAATTTATTTATTAAAATGTTACTACTAGATTACCACTTGGCATCTCACACTATAATATAGTCATCGTCTCTTTTGGTGCTTAGCAAAATATCCTTCACTCGCTAAATATTTGCTAATTGCATGAATGACAGTTATATAACTAACGTAATACATTACATCATCAAATTAGTTTTTAAATTTTGAGACGATAGTTTAATCATTCAAATGTTTTAAAATTATTTTATCAGTAAGAAAGTTTTGTTTCATTAGATGCCATACACTTGATTATTAGCAAAAGAGTAAACAACTAAAATAAGTCAAATTAATATCAAAATTTAAATCCAAGATAAAATTTAATACTGTGAAATAAAACGTAAAATAAAATGTAAAATGGTACTTATATCTAATTGTTTCTGACTATAATATTAGCTCAGATGTTCAGATGACTGATTACAAGAAATTCTTCCACAATGTAAGTTAGTACTACTTCTGCCATTGATAACTAAATTGTAAGGCTTTCTTATTTATGAATAGAGATGATATAGAAAAATAGAACACAAAATACTTTCCCTTGTCAACACTGTGGTGTTTTGCAATGAGAAGGAAACATGTTAGATACACTAGAAGAATATCCTTTACCAGGATTTTGCCTATGTATGTTTCCCACACCTGTTGGCTAGAGTGGGGTTAAAAACTTATATGTAGCTTTGGCTTGACAGTGGGGAATCTAAAGGGGTGTTGCATTTTCTCAGACTTAAATAAGGAAAACTATGAACCACTAGTAGGTCTATAGAAAGGACTTCAAACATGGTACAAGGCAGAGATAATGAATCATTATTTGGAAGTAGCTAAATAGGTGAATTTATGCAAATTTCTTGGACTACCATGGTTTTATAATTTTATGTAGAGGTAACCAGGGTTCCATTCCAAAAAAACATTGGCGGTATTTAGATTGCATGTGGCCTGGGAGAAGTACAGGGTTGGGAAAATAAGACTTCTGTAGTTGGAAATGTTGGGTCTGGAGTCACATGACCAGGACTCTGTTGTTACAAACCAGCCACCCAAAGAGGCAGAGAACATCAGATACACCTCAAAAGTTATCAGTTCATGGAGTACACTGACTGATCACCTAACTCCTCAGAAATTATGAGAGAAGTTTCAAAGTTCATGTGGGTTCTGTAGAATCTGTCCTTTCTTGCTCTACAAGGTGGTATAAGCCAGTTAGGAGATTCGAAGGGGAAGAGAGCAGTGGCAGAAACCTGAAAGATTGACTCTTTGCCTCCTCAGCGTAAAGTTTGTCTCCAAAATTCTGAACTAAGCAAAGTAACTATTCAAATTAAGTTAGGCTTACAACACTAGACTAGATTTAATTAACCCCTTACTTATCCCTACTCCATAAAAACGATCATCATTTGAACAAAACAAGTACATGTACATCTCGACTAGCTACTAACATCATTATGATAGTCCTTTTCATAAAGGTAAGGCTAGGAAACCCTAATGAAGACATACTCACCTGCCCAACTTCTCTTAACCAAGAAGTTAGAACTTCATGAGTATGCTAGGATAAATAATACCCCCTACAGATGTCCAGGTCCTAACCCCCCAAATCTGTGACTATATTATATTACATGGCAAAAAGGACTTTGTAAATGTGATTAAGGTTATTGAAATGGGGAGACTGACCTGCGTTATCTCATTGGGCCTGTGGGAACCCCATGGATCCTTATAAGAGAGAGGCAGGAGATCAAGGGTTGTGGGTAGGGAGGGTCGGCAAATGCTAAGGTACTGGCTCAGACATTAGAGAGAGGCAGTCTTTGGAAACTGGTAAAGACAAGAAAATAGTTTTGTTTTTTTCCTAGGGCCTCCAGAAGGAATGCAGCCCTGAGGACACATTTTAGACTACTGACCTCCAAAACATGAAATAATACATTTGCATTGCTTTAAGTAATTAAATTTGTGGTAATTGTTTCAACAGCAGTAGGAAACTAACACAGTGGGTCTAGAAATAGTTTTTAATTTATTCAATACAGAATTGGGTATTCAGTTCCCCTTTCAGCCACACAAAAGGACACAGGTAGGGAAAAGAGGACAGTAGAATGAGCAAAGTAGCAATTCTTTCCTCAGCAGCGACAAGAAGAGCAATATTTTTGCAGCATATCTCAATACTCCAGTTTATTCACCAGTTTCATTTTTCCAACCACTATTAAGAGAAAGAGGCTAGAATGAGAATAAAATATGAAGAAGGTAGATGAATGCGTCAAGGATAATGGATCATCAGGATACAAAGTAAAATGCCCACAAAGATTAGATAATTCTGGCCTATTAATAGATAGGTTAAGAACATTTCCTATAGTCGTACTTCATATTAGCCATCTTTGATCACAAACACTTTTTTTTGTTTATCTATAAATTATTCTTATTTTAAGGCTTCAGAAAAGATTTCTTAATTAAACATGAGACTAACTTAAAACATTGCGCATGGTTTTAGTGTTTTCCTTTCCCGACAATGTCAAAACACATTAACTTCAGAGAATAATATTGCTGAAAACTATTCTAAATGGAAAGAAAATAGTTTTCATTAAAGCAATCTCACGAATTTCTGTGAAACAAAACAGATGAATTATTTGCCACAAAAACAAAAGCAAACCAAAAGCTGGCTTGTGTCATTATAGGAAGATTACGCTATTCTAATGTTTTCAGCTGCGAGATTTGTACTTCAGATGTGGCCATGCAGAGTCTGGAATCATACTGGATGAATATCAATTCCCATCCTGAATTTATTGGTTCAAACTGAATTTAACTCTCATAAGAGTCACAGAAAGATGTTGCTACTTTGGGGCAGCATCCTTTAAGGCACTCCATGGGTTAGCATAGGATAGACATAATTGACTTCCTCTTTGGGCCCTTGGTGTATCTATAAGAATAGTGAGTCATACCTGACATACAATCTTATAAGGACAAATGGCTGGTGTATGTATATTGGGTTGAATTCAACCATTTATGAGTGGTGCTGGACTCATAATAAAGTACCTGCCATTGTGTTCCCAACAGTAAGCCTTCTGCCAAATTTAAAGCAAATTAATGAAACTTGTTCACTAAAGGGAGACACTAGCTTTATAGTTTGGCAGGCATTATTTGTTACCCACTGTAGGATATGGTTAGAGTTTTATTGTGCTGTTGTAAACTATGCTTACTAGAGAGAATACAATTCAGAGTATCACAAAACTACTTTTATTCACAATATTATGTAAATGTTATACTGATCAACTGGACGAATAATCACTTTGCCACTCATGAGAGTATATACTGAAATGCATTTGTGTGTGTGTATGACTACATTTAAAGCTGAAACATTCAATTTTTACATCTCTTGAATGTGAGTTTTAAACACATAAAATATATATTTGTTAATGTTTCAAGGACATTGTAATCTTGTGGTCAAGAAAAGTTAGTAACTGTAGGTTCATAATACTTCAGAGTATCATCTCATAACAATCCTTGAAATGATTAATCTCATCTTATAGGAGAGAAATGTAGTTCAAAGGTTGCCTAGCCACATAAATAAGTGTGAAGTCAGGGTCTTAACCATGTTTTTGTTGTTTTTGTTTTCCTTCATTATAAGACATGATATACTACATAGAAAGGCAGAGCTTAATAGGGGTTAATTAGAGGTGAAAGCACTATGTAGTAGAAAGCAGAAGAAAGCTCTTACATTTGAACAGGGAAGGGATTCTCCAGCATAATTACATTTCAGCCTCCCTATAAAGAAGGAATAGGGGGCTTCCCTGATGGCGCAGTGGTTGAGAGTCCGCCTGCCGATGCAGGGGACACGGGTTCTTGCCCCGATCCGGGAAGATCCCACATGCCGCGGAGCGGCTGGGCCCGTGAGCCATGGCCGCTGAGCGTGTGCGTCCGGAGCCTGTGCTCCGCAACGGGAGAGGCCACAACAGTGAGAGGCCCGCATACCGCAAAAGGAAAAAAAAAAAAAAAAAAAAAAAGAAAGGAAAAGGATTTTGGTATCTTCTCGGAACGGGGCAAGAACCCGTGTTCCCTGCATCGGCAGGCGGACCACTAATGTTTGGTTTTTTAATTGCTCTTTTAGGTGATATATGTTATACTACCTATATATATTTCACAGTAAACTTCTGGCTTTATTACTGTCCTTTCCAAAGTATTTCTTCACACAGGATCTCCTCAGGTCTTGTAAGTGTGAGAATATTTTTTGTAGGTCATTATATTTAAATGATATTTTTAGCAGAATATACACTTTTGAAGTTTAATACATTATTAGACTGGGCAAAATAAAAGTATAACTGACCAAACCATTGATGGTGAAGACATTGGGAATCTACACGTCTACTACATTGCTAGTGAAAATGCAAAACTGTTTAAAAAAAAAACAAACTTTGCAAAACAGTTTCAACGGTTCTTAAAAAAGTTAAATATCAGAAAAAATGATACAAATGAACTTATTTACAAAATAGACACAGACTCACAGACTTAGAGAACAAATTTATGGTTACCTGGGGGAAGGGTGGGGGGAGGGATAGATTGGGAGTTCAGTATGTAAACACTGCTGCATTTAAAATAAAATGCCTTTCCATGAGAAAAAAAAGTTAAACATATACTTACAATACAGCCCAGACATACGGCTCCTACATATACACAAATTAAACAAAAACATGTCCAGGCAAAGATTTGTGTATGGATGTATGTAGAAGCCTTATTTATAATAGCCCCAAACTGAAAACAAATCTAATGTCTACTAACAGACGAATAAATAAACTCATCTGTATGAATTTAATGAAATACTCCTTAGCAATAAAAGAGAATGAACTATTGAAACATAAAAACATGGATGGATTTTTAAATAATTATGCTAAATATAAAAAGGTAGGGAAAATTATATAAAATTAAGGAAATTTATATAAACCCTAGAAAATGGAAAAAAAATAAATTGTGGTACAAACCAGGTCAGGCCTAAGAATGGGACATGGAAGAGGGGTATTACAGTGGGTCACAAGGAAACTTTTGGGGTTGATGGAAATGTTTGTTGTCTTGATCATGGGTGTAATCCTTTGTCAAAATTGATCAAATTGTGCACTTTAAATATGTGCACAGTTTATTGTACTGCAATTATACCTCAAGTCGCGATTATTTTAAAATATGATATTTAAGGTAATTTTCCTTCAACTCTTTGAAGTATTTAATTTATTACATTTTATTAACAATGTTGCCATTGAAAAGTTTGGTGTTATTTTGACTCTAGTTCCTTTTTAATTTGACTGCTGGTTAAAAACGATTTCTTAGTTTTGTATTTGATGCAATAACATTTAATTGAAATATGCCTGTGTGTATATTTGTAGTTTTCTTGTATTAACTTGTTTATTTCTTTGACCTGAGTTTCTGTCTCTCTAATGTTGATGATTTTGTTTAATTATTAACATTCTACTTGCCATTATTATTATTATTTCTAATTATTTGAATAACTTCTTAATCTTGACTTTCAGTTCTCTAAATATTTTTAATGTCTTTGCATCACAACCCCATGACATGTTACTTGGTTCATTAATTTCTATTGATTTGCCTTCAAACATGTCATCTTCTCTCCTTGTGATCCTATTCACTTTTCCTTTTTTAATTTTTATTAGTGTATAGTTGATTTACAATGTTGAGTTAGTTTCAGGTGTACAGCAAAGTGAATCAGTTATAAATATACATATATCCACACGTTTTTAGATTCTTTTCCCATATAGGCCACTACAGAGTATTGAGTAGAGTTCCCTGTGCTATACAGTAGGTCCTTATTAGTTATCTATTTTATATATAGTAGTGTGTATATATCAATCCCAATCTCCCAATTTATCCCACCACCTTCCTATCCCCCAGTAACCTTAAGTTTGTTTTCTACATCTGTCACTTTCTGTTTTGTAGATAAGCTCATTTGTACCCTTTTCTTAGGTTCTACATATAAGCGATATCATATATTTCTCTTTTTCTGTTTGACTTACTTCACTCAGTATGACAATCTCTAGGTCCATCCATGTTGCTGCAAATGGCATTACTTCATTCTTTTTTATGGCTGAGTAGTATTCCACTGTATATATGTACCACATCTTTTTTATCCATTCCTCCATTGATGGATATTTAGGTTGCTTCCATGTCCTGGCTATTGTAAATAGTGCTCCAACGAACATTGGGGTGCATGTATCTTTTCAAATTATGTTTTCTTCTGGTTATATGCCCAGGAATGGGATTGCTGGATCATATTGTAGCTCTATTTTTAGTTTTTTAAGGAACCTTCATACTGTTCTCCATAGTGGCTGTACCAATTTACATTCCCACCAACAATGTAGGAGGGTTCTCTTTTCTCCAAACCCTCCAGCATTTACTGTTAGTAGAGTTTTTGATGATGGCCATTCTGACCAGTGTGAGGTGATACTTCATTGTAGTTTTGATTTTCATTTGTCTAATAATTAGTGATGTTGAGCATCTTTTCATGTGCTTTTTAACCATCTGTATGTCTTCTTTGGAGAATTTCTATTTAGATCTTCCTCCCATTTTTTGATTGGGCTGCTTGTCTTTTGATATTGAGCTCCTGAGCTGTTTGTGTATTTTGGAGATTAATCCCTTGTTGGTTGCTTCATTTATAAATATTTTCTCCCATTCTGAGTGTTGTCTTTTCGTTTTGTCTTTTTGTTTCAGTTTCCTTTGCTGTGCAAAAGCTTTTAAGTTTAATTAGGACCCATTTGTTTATTTTTGTTTTTATTTACATTACTTTAGGAGGTGGGTCAAAAAGGATCTTGCTGTGATTTATGTCATAGAGTGTTCTGCCTATGTTTTCCTCTAAGAGTTTGATAGTGTCTGGCCTTACATTTAGGTCTTTAATCCATTTTGAGTTTATTTCTGTGTGTGGTGTTAAGAAGTGTTCTAATTTCATTCATTTACATGTGGCTGTCCAGTTTTCCCAGAACCACATATTGAAGAGACTGTCTTTTCTCCATTGTATATTCTTGCCTCCTTGTCATAGATTAGGTGACCATAGATTCATGGGTTTATCTCTGAACTTTCTATACTGTTCCATTGATCTATAGTTATATTTTTGTGCCAGTACCATACTGTCTTTATTACTGTAGCTTTGTAGTATAGTCTGAAGTCAGGGAGCCTGATTCCTCCAGCTCTATTTTTTGGCATTTTTCACAGAATTAGAACAAACATTTTTACAATTTGTATGGAAACATAATAGATCTGTTCATTTTTGTTTGAATACCAGATACTTTATTTGAAAAAAAATATTTCAAATACTTTGAGATCTAGGATATTTTCTTCCTCTAGAGAAAATTTATGTTTACATCTGTCAACAACTAGATATCATAACAATCTCGGATCCCCTTAGCATAATTTTGGAAATTTATATATTTTGCCCCTTGCAGGGACCTTGTAATTCCAATTCACCCGTGGTCCATTTGGGGTCTACGCCAAAACTTGAGTTTTCCCAGCAAAGCCATTCTTGGCTGACCCTAGACTCAATTTTTTTCTTCTTCACTCCAGGAAGTTCTGAAATGTTGCTGATTTTTGGTTTCTGTCACTCAGCTAGTCTTTCTGAATTGCCAGACACCTCCAGGTAAACAATGATTCTAAATGCAGGACTCACAAATCTGTTTGTCCTTTGTCTCTTAAATTTTGGTTCTGCAATTCTTTGCTGTCTTATTCAATCTCCAGTTTTCCTTTCCTCATTTCTTTTTTCTCTCTAGACTTTCCAGTGTTCTCATTGGTAGAATTAGTCAAAATTTCTTAGCTTACCATTCATTGCCAAATATTAAATCACTGTAACGGGATGACTTTTCACTTTCATTTACATCTGACAAACTTATAAAGTTAAAATTAAATCTCAAAACAAATAACCAGAAATTTTAAAGGTAAGGGTGGAGTGTGTAAATTTCAAATTTTATTCTAAAAATACAATAAAAATATTTAATTTTTAATGAACTGAAGCAAGTTATCTGTCAATATAACTGCTTTTATTTTTTGTAGTGCCCATAACAATTTTATGGACTTTTTAAGGGGCAATTAAATGATTGCTGCTAGGATTCATTTTCCTCTATGTATTAAGCACTAGTAAATTGGAACACTTATTTGCTAATACTATAGAAAATATAACCTCACTCTACCACTTGTCAAATGTTTTCATAAAAATGTGTGCCCTGAGCAGTCTTAAGCTTCTTTTCTGACGTGTTGAATATATCCGTATCATATCTTAAGTTTAAATATTTGCTGTAAATTGTTGAAAAGATTTTAACACCTAAATGTAAAATAATATGACAATAAATCGAAACTCCATAGTTTTGAAAATATAACAAATATGTATTGGGTTGGCCAAAATGTTCATTCAGTTTTCCCGTAAGATGGCTCTAGTTGGTGCTTAGTTGTCTTTAACTTCATTCGAAACAATTTTGTTAGATTTTTGTGGCAGCTGTCATATCAGCATGCATTTTAAAAAAACTTATCAAAATCAGTGAATTTTTGTATAGCCATTTTAATATTGAAGATGGAAGAAAAAGAGCAACATTTTTAGCATATTATGCTTTATTATTTGAAGAAAGGTAAAAATTCAACTGAAACGCAAAAAAAAAAGATTTGTGCAGCATATGGAGAAGGTGCTATGACTGATCGAACATGTCAAAAGTGGTTTGCAAAGTTTTGTGCTGGAGATTTCTCACTGAATGGTGCTCCATGGTCAGGTGATAAAGATCAAGTCGAGACATTAATTGAGAACAATCAACGTTATACCACGTGGGAGATAGCCGACATACTCAAAATATTCAAATCAAACGCTGAAAATTATTTGCCCCAGCTTGGTTATGTTCATCACTTTGATGTTTGGGTTCCACGTAAGTTAAGCCAAGAAAGCCTTCTTGACCATATTTTCTGCATGAGATTCTCTACTGAAACGTTCTATTTTTAAAACAAATTGTGATGGGCAATGAAAAGTGGATACTGTACAGTAATGTGGAACAGAAGAGATCATGGGGCAAGTGAAATGAACCACCACCAACCACACCAAAGGCTGGTCTTCATCCAAATAAGGTGATGTTGTGTATATGGTAGGATTGGAAGGAAGTCCTCTATTATGAGCTCTTTCCGGAAAAGCAAACAGTTAATTCCAACAAGTACTGCTCCCAATTAGACCAACTGAAAGCAGCAGCTGACGAAAAGTGTCTGGAATTAGTCAACAGAAAATGCATAGTCTTCCATCAGGATAATGCAAGACTGCATGATTCTTTGATGACCAGGCAAAAACTGTTATAGCTTGGCTGGGAAGTTCTGATTCATCAGCCAGATTCAACAGACATTGTGCCTTTGAATTTCCATTTATTTAAGACTTTGTAAAATTATCTTAATGGAAAAAGTTTCAATTCCCTGCAAGACTGTAAAAGGCACCTGGAACAGTTCTTTGCTCAAAAAGATAAAAAGTTTTGGGAAGGTGGAATTGTGAAGTTGCCTGAAAAATGGCAGAAGGTAGTAGAACAAAAGGGTGAATACGTTGTTCAATAAAGTTCTTGGTGAAAATGAAAAATGTGCCTTTTATTTTTACTTAAAAACCAAAGGCACTTTTTGGCCAACCCAATATATGTGCAAGATGAGATTTTTAAACATTCAAACATTTATTTAGTTTCACTTAAAATTGTACTTGATATTTTGGAGCCAATACTTTTTTTCCTTTAGGCCTTAAATAATTTTCTTTCAGTGGTAAAAAAAGAATGTTTAAATACTTAAAATTGAATGGTAATATATTTTCTTAATTTTAATCTAATAACACCTATAAGTTTAAATTTTCTTAACAGGAAAATGAACTCTGAAGAAAAAAATCTGTCCAAAAATTGTATCTTACATTTTATCCCACCAGTGATATATGACAATCACTCAGATTTTGAGTACTTTCACTGCTGTGTTTTAACTGTCTTATAGACAGTTTTCATTAAACTATCTCAGACTGACTTCTGTTATAACTGGCATATGATTGACAGTAGTTATCTTCCTCTTTTTAAAATCCTAATTTTAACAAACATGTTATGAGTATCTGAACACAAAATATACTGGGTCAGTGATCCCAGTAAATTATAGCACGGTTGACAGCATCCACTTAATGATTCTGATTAACAGAAGATATGCTTAATCAGGGGAAAAAAAGGAACCTAAGTGTTGGAAAATATAAACCAGATTTTAAGCAAAACCATTTCAAAAATGTCAATTTTTCATTTTTAAATGGTTTAAAAAGAATTAGTCTTTTGGTGATGGAATTCAGTTTCAATTCAATTCAAGATGGAATTCAGAACCTAAGTGTTGGAAAATATAAACCAGATTTTAAGCAAAACCATTTCAAAAAATGTCAATTTTTCATTTTTAAATGGTTTAAAAAGAATTAGTCTTTTGGTGATGGAATTCAGTTTCAAGGGTAGATAACAAATTATGTTAAATGCCCACTCATTTCCTTTATATTCTAATGACCACACTTTGGATAAATGATAGGAGCTGATAATACTGACAGAATATTTAAGTTTGATTATTTAACTTTATCCTTGTCATATTTCAGAATGATATCTTGTATGTATCTCTTTGATATTATAAGATAATCAATAGACTATATTATGTTACTGTTTTATAACTGACTCTCTTAGTCAGACCTAACCCAGGAAATTTATTTTTCCATAATGTAGGTATTTTTATCCACATGTATATACACACATGCTCATTTCTATGTGACTTCACTTCTACTTATGTGTTCAAGGTTTTGAAACATAATACATCATTATAATAAATTTACATAATTTTTCCACTTAAAGGCATTTTTCATATTAAGGCAGAATTACTATTTTGCAACATTAAAGATACAGTTTACATTCTTACTCTACAGAATAATACACAATACATCATGTAATGTGTAGCTATTAACATAAGAATGTGTTTTTTTTTAACCAAAGCTATATTTAAATTACAAAGTAAAATAACCTTACTATATACCACCATTTCAATTATGATTTTTCAATGGCTTTTTAAGCTTAAAATTTATGCCTTTGCACAGGCTTTTGTATTCCTGTGGTGGCAATTTGAATGTACTCTTACTTCTCTGCCAACTTTACAAGAAAGTTTCTATTAAAAAGTCGGATAGTAAATATTTATGTACCCAACATAGGAGCACCTTAATACATAAGGCAAATGCTAACAGCCATAAAAGGGGAAATTAACAGTAACACATTCATAGTAGGGGACTTTAACACCCCACTTTCACTAATGGACAGATCATCCAAAATGAAAACAAATAAAGAAACACAAGCTTTAAATGATACTTTAAACAAGTTGGACTTGATTCATATTTATAAGACATTCCATCCAAAAACAACAGAATACACTTTCTTCTCAAGTGCTCATGGCACATTCTCCAGGATAGATCATACCTTGGGTCACAAATCAAGCCTCGATAAATTTAAGAAAATTAAAATTGTATCAAGTATCTTTTCTGACCACAATGCTATGAGACTAGATATCAATTACAGGAAAATATCTGTAAAAAATACAAACACATGGAGGCTAAACAATACACTATGAAATAACCAAGAGATCACTGAAGAAATCAAAGATGAAAACAAAAAATACCTAGAAACAAATGACAATGGAAACACGATGACCCAAAACCTATGGGATGCAGCAAAAGCAGTTCTAAGAGGGAAGTTTATAGCAATACAACTCTCAAGAAACAAGAAATATTTCAAATAAACAACCTAACCTTACACCAAGAGCAATTAGAGAAAGAAGAACAAAAAATCCCCAAAGCTAGCAGAAGGAAAGAAATAATAAAGATCAGATCAGAAATAAATGAAAAAGAAATGAAAGAAACAATAGCAAAGATAAATAAAACTTAAAGCTGGTTCTTTGAGACCATAAACAAAATTGATAAACCATTAGCCAGACATCAAGAAAAAAAAGCAGAAGGCTCAAATCAATAGAATTGGAAATGCAAAAGAAGTAACAACTGACACTGCAGAAATACAAAGCATCATGAGAGATTACTACAAACAACCTATGCCAGTAAAATGGACAACCTGGAAGAAATGGACAAATTCTTAGAAGAGCACAACCTTCTGAGACTGAACCAGGAAGAAATATAAAATATAAACAGAACAATCACAAGCACTGAAATTGAGACTGTGATTAAAAATCTTCGAACAAACTAAAACCCAGGACCAGATGGCTTCACAGGCGAATTCTATCAAACATTTAGAGAACAGCTAACGCCTATCCTTCTCAAACTGTTCCAAAATAAAGCAGAGGGAGGAACACTCCCAAACTCATTCTACGAGGCCACCATCACCCTTATACAAAAACCAATGATGTCACAAAGAAAGGAAACTACAGGCCAATATCACTGATAAACATAGATGCAAAAATCCTCAACAAAATACTAGCAAACAGAATACAACAGCACATTAAAAGGATAATTCACCATGATCAATTGGGGTTTATCCCAGGAATGCAGGGATTGTTCAGTGTATGCAAATCAATCAATGTGATACACCATACTAAATACTTGAAGGAGAAAAATTATGTGATCATCTCAATAGATGCAGAGAAAGCTTTTGACAAAATTCAACACCCATTTATGGTAAAAACCCTTCAGAAAGTAAGCATAGAGGGAACTTACCTAAACATAATAAAGGCCATATATGACAAACCCACAGCCAACATCATTCTCAATGGTGAAAAACTGAAACCATTTCCCCTAAGATCAGGAATAAGACAAGGTTGTCCACTCTCACCACTCTTATTCAACATAGTTTTGGAAGTTTTAGACACAGCAGTCAGAGAAGAAAAAGAAGTAAAAGGAATCCAAATCGGAAAAGAAGAAGTAAAGCTGTCAGTGTTTGCAGATGATGTGATACTATACATAGAGAATCCTAAAGATGCTACCAGAAAACTACTAGAGCTAATCAATGAATTTGGTAAAATGGCAGGTTACAAAATTAATGCACAGTACTCTCTTGCATTCATATACACTGATGATGAAAAATCCGAAAGAGAAATTAAGGAAACACTTCATTTACCATTGAAACAAAAAGAATAAAATACCTAGGAATAAACCTACCTAAGGAGACAAAAGACCTGTATGCAGAAAACTATAAGACACTGATGAAAGAAATTAAAGATGATACAAACAGATGGAGAGTTATACCATGTTCTTGGATTGGAAGAATCAATATTGTGAAAATGACTGTACTACCAAAGCAATCTACAGATTCAATGCAATCCCTGTCAAACTACCAATGGCATTTTTCACAGAACTGAAACAAAACAATTCACAATTTGTATGGAAACACAAAGACCCTGAATAACCAAAGCAATCTTGAGAAAGAAGAACGGAGCTGGAGGAATCAGACTCCCGGACTTCAGACTATACTACCAAAAACAGAAATATAGGTCCATGGAATAGGATAGAAAGTCCAGAGATAAATCCATGCACATATGGTCACCTTATTTTTGATGAAAGAGGCAAGAATATACAATGGAGAAAAGACAGCCTCTTCAGTAAGTGGTGCTGGGAAAACTGGACAGCCACATGTAAAAGAATGAAATTAGAACACTCCCTAACACCATACACAAAAATAAACTCAAAATGGATTAAAAACCTAAATGTAAGTCCAGACACTATAAAACTCTTAGAGAAAAACATAGGCTGAACACTCCATGACATAAATCACAGCAAGATCCTTGTTGACCCACCTCCTAGAGAAATAGATTTCCCATGTCACTAACTTGTTTTCTTACATATATAAATACAAACAAAAAAATCTCAGCATTTTTCCATCTCTTAAAGCTGCTGGAAAATTTTCTAAGAGCTAGAAAGAAATAAAGTGTATAATGAATTTTATAACATATACCTCAGAGAGATTTGGACCTTAGAATAATCCAGTTACTACAGTTTAAAACTATTGATTAATAGTTAACAGAAATCTTAATGATAACCATGGGTGGTTCACTACAACATTTAATGTGACACACAGTGGTGAAAATATTATAAAATTTCCTGTTGTTTCAGGAATTTCATTGAGGTTTGGGTACAGACCTATATCTTACATATTTCCTTATTCTTATTTTAATTAAATTCTTACTGCATGTATAACTTACATATAAAATACATTATATTTTATATGTACAGTTTTAGTAATAGTAACTAAGCATTATCTGTATATCCACCACCAAATTTCTGAATGTTACCAGCACCTTGATGCCTCAATGAGTGCCTTTTAATTTTATATAATATTCTCTTCACCCTCAGGAAATCAATAACCTGAAATTACTGATATATGTTGTTAATTTTTATAGTTTTACTATTTATTTTTACCTATTTTAAAACTCTATTATAAATAACATCATAAAAGATATAAAGACAAGTTTTTTCATTTGATTCCATGATTATAAAATCAATACTATTATCAGTATAAAATCAGTATCAAAATTAAAGATTTAATTCATTGCATTTATGTCTGTAACGTAATCCACTATATGAATGTACCACAATGTATTTATACATTACATTGTTAAATGACATACGGGTTATGATATTTCATTTTTATTACAGAAAACGATGCTTTGACTATCCTTGAATATTTATCCGGAGGCACATGCAAAAGAGCTTTTCACAGGTATGCTCTGGGGAATAGGTCAAAGAGTACACATATCTTCAAATACAATAGTTAATGCAAAAAATATTTTCTAAAGGGCATATAACAATTTCCTCCCAAGAGGGTACTGATGGAACCTTTGTATCACAGACTTTATATTCTTCTGCCAACGTGTTGTGAGTGAAATGTTATCTTATTGTGTCTTTTAACCTGCAGTTCCTTAATTACAAATGAGGTTGAACAAATTTCCATGCATTATTGATGATTTGTGTTTCCTCTTCTGTGTAATGTCTGCTTATGTCTTTTTGCTCATTTTCCTAATGTGTTGCTGCTTTTCATTGATTCTTGAGAGTTGTTTATATGTTTTGCATAGAAATCATTTGCCTATTTTAAATATTGTCGACATCTCTCCTAGTTGTGGTTTGTCTTTCCAGTTATTTAATTTATATTTTGATAAAAAGAGATTCTTAATTTTTATTTAGTTTTCGTTTAAATTTTAGCTTTCTTTGTCCTAATATTTCCTTCTTCAATACATTACAATATCATACAATATCATAATAATGATCATTACAGTATCATAATATTATAATATGATATTATCAATATCATATTTTTATAGGCTTTCTTAAAATAGGTCATTCACAAAAATATTAGTTATCTGTCTTGAATTGATTTTTTGTGAATGGTATATTCATTTCCATTTCATTTATCTTATAGGTTTAATTGTTGCTAAAAAATAAATCTATGGCTTTAGAAGTACTCTTTTCTGGAATTCTTCTTAAAAGAACTAAGATACATGTCTCAACTGTATTAAGCATTCAGACACTTATGTGTAAAAATTCTTACACAATGACCATTTAGTGATGTCAACTAACAATTCGTAATTGCATACTTTTAACATGTGATGTGTGGGTGTACGTTATATAAACACATTTTACCTTCCAAGCGTCTACACAACAAATGCAGAGTATAGTACAATAGGAAAATAAAATCCAGGTCATGTAAGCATCCCAGGAAACAATTCTTTGCTTCTAGCTAAAAGAATGGCACCACCATCTAGTTATCTTCAGAGAGAGGGGACCTTAATAGGAACACAAAATTTTGTTGATTTATTACTATAGAATAACCATGGCAGAGAACTTTCTGGTTTAAAGAAAAAGTCATTATTTCGAGACAGTTCCTATACTCAGAGTTATAGAAAAAAGACAATAGTTTTGTGTATTTTAGATACACTCTCTTACAACCAGTGCCGTTCAAATCCTGTGATCTTTAAATTATTCCTGCCAGTTTCCACTTTTACACATTAAACTTGTATTCTTTTCCTCCTTGTATAGCAGTGATGCTTCATCATTCATTGCATCTCAAGCTACATTTTTCTGAACATAATCTTAAAGCATTATTGCATATTAAGATGTATTTGGAGAAAATATATCCGTTTACATTTCCACAAAGCTATATTTATCTACCACTTCTTAACTGTATTGCTATCTGCCTCTACTTTCTGTACTATGTAAATACCCCTCTCATAGAAGCTGAACAGCAATTGTTTCTTTAAAAAAAATTGTATCACTTAAACTTAATTTATTTTAGGTAAAGGACCTTGTCTTGTTTACTATTATACCCTATAAATAAGTACAGCTCCAGATATATAAGAATATGTCAAAATGCTATAAAATGGGCACAAATCTTAATAAGCAGTTGGAAAATGAAAAGCAAAACAAACAAACAAACAAATTCTTCAGGTCATTAGGCAGGCCCCTAGTAAATACTTTCTTCTTTTAAGCTCTTATTTTTTAAAATTTATATGATTAAACACAGACTAAAAATAAAGATCAAAATATCACCTATAATCTTGACAAGGGTATATCAGATGATGCCACTTAACTGATGGTCCTTATGGACCTATTCTCTAAATACCAGGCTAACTACCTAGTTGCAGAGAGCACTGGGACTCCCGTGGGCCTTCCCACATGGGAAGTAGATATAGATAAGGTCTATTATTAAATTCTAGGGAGGGTTTAATCCTCAGAGGAATTTCAAAGAGAATAAATGGAGCTGAGCTAATGCACGTCAATTTGCTCCAATAAAATTTGTTCATCTGATAGGTCACTCTATCCACAAGACAGTGCATAAGGAGAGAGAGGAACTCAGAGTGTGTTCAGGGAAGTTTCTACTTCATGGCAAAAAGAATAGTGGGATGTATGAAATATGGAGAAATGGGAAAGAAGGAGGCCCATAAAAGAGCTCAGCCATGACTAGCTTACCAAATAATTTTCCTAAACTTAAGGCATATACTAACCTCATATGGTAAAGGCAAAGGTGAACCAAAGGCCAAAATTTAGAGAAAATATACAATAACTGCTATATTGGTGAATATAATTTAAAGAATCAGAAAATCTGGGGTATCATTTGGGATACAACTTTATTTTTGATTTTATAATATCATTTAAGTAGAACTTTGTTGGCTTTCTCTTTTTTTATGGTTATGTATTGGTCTTGAATTAGACATAATAGAAGTACCATAACATCTTCCATTTGTGCATCTGGCTCCACTGTGGATGACTGAATTTAGATGGAGCTTCAGTGTGATGGAATCAGAAAGCAAGGGTCAATAGTAGTTACACAATTTGTGCATTTGAGATAAAACTAATCAGAATTCAAAATTCAGCTGATTATTAGAGACCTAAGAGGAGTGTCAATGAACAAAGCAAGGAAAATTAGGAAGTACATATTAATACACAAAGGAAAGGATAATGCTATCTACCATTGTAGAAATATTTTTTGAATATGCACAGCCCAATACCTCTGTAGATCCTGGTGGAAAAATTTCACCGGTCCAATATTTAGTTTTAAAATTCTCATGTAGATTTTTATTGACAGGCATCATCATATGTGCTCTGTGTATTGGCTTTTTTAATTATTATAAAATCTTTATGAGATAAGTACTATTGTTGTCACCATATTACAGATGAAAAAGCATAATAAGTGGTAGACCTGGAATTAAAGCCCAGACAGCTTGGTTCTAGGGAATGTGCCCAGAATTAAAGCCCAGACAGCTTGGTTCTAGGGAATGTTCTATGTTAGGCAAGCTCTTTCAAAAGGAATAACAACAATCCAAAAAATCCGTAAAGAGGAGAAAAGATTAGACAATTATATATTTTCTCAACTATATAGGTAACTATATAACCAAGAAAGTTACTACACTCTTGAGATAATTCTGGCACACCCATATTCACAAACCTTTTGAGTGGGAATAAAATAGAAACTAATATAACACCATAGGGAATAAGGATCGTTTCCAATTTAAAATATCTTACAAATGAGATTTCCCATTTAACACAGTATCTAAACAGTAGTGTCTCATATAGCACTTCCAAAGCTACCACTAAATTTCTAATGCAGATACTACTCTTACATTTTAAAGGCAAAGGTGGACCAAAGGCCAAAGCCTAGAGAAAATTTACAGTTAACTCCTACATTAATGAAGATAGTTAATCTTAATTTTAGTCTATTTTGTCTCTGTTATTTACTGCAAGATGCAGAAAATCTCTGAATTTTAAAAAGTAAAAAAATAAATAAGTAACCAAGGCATTATCTAACTGTCATGGCTAAATTGTGTCTTCCCTAAATTCGTAATTGATCCTAACCCCAGGTACCTCAGAATATAACTGTATTTGGAGATTGGGCCATCAAAGATACAATTAAGTTAAAATAAGGCTGTTAGGGTGAGCTCTTATCCAATGTGACTGTTGTCCTTCTAAGAAGAGGAAATTTGGACACCCAAATAGGCACCAGGAATGTGCAAACTAAGTGTCCATCAACAGATGAATGGATAAAGAAAATGGGATATATATATATATATATATATTCAATGACATATTTCTCAGACATAAAAAATGAGTCTACCTTTGGCAGCAACACGGATGGACCTAGAGGATATTATGTAGTGAAATAAGTCAGACAGAGATAGACAATTACTGTATGTTATCACTTACATGTGGAAACTAAAAAATAAAACAGACTAATTAAACTGACACACAGGTGTAGAGATCAGACAGGTCGTTACCAATGAGTAGAGCAATAGTGGGAAAAGTGGGGTGGGGATAGTGGATTGAGAGGTACAAACTACTATTACAAAAAGGACAGCCTACAGGGATGTATTGTACAGTGCAGGGAAATATAGCCATTATTTTTGGTGACTTTAAATGTAATGTAATCCCTTTATTTTTGGTGACTTTAAATGTAGTGTAATCTATACAGATTTTGAGTTACTGTGTTGTACACCTGAAAGTAATATGATGTAAATCAACTCTTCAATAATTTTTTAATTTAATAAAATAAGTAGATTTATTCAATTGATCAGTTCCTTGCATTATTTGAAATTCTTTATCATGGCAAGCAAAATCTCCCTGATATTCCAGAACTCTAAACTTAGAATGATTTGTGATGGTACTGTTTTTTTTTAGAGTTCTCAATTTTGGGATTACATATAAAATATCATTAGGTATTAAAATAAATATGTCCCAGAAAAATATCTGATCCATAACATTAGGTTTTTTAACTCTTTTTGTAAGATTTATAACCATTAGAATAATTATTTGTGCTTTCTCCATTTTAACTGTTTAACAGAAACTACATGTTAAATTAGTGATTATAAATTAAGAGATTTATTCAAAACATTTTAATATAAATTATTTGAAGGTAAAAATGTTTGAAAACATCACAGAAGTTATAGATCATTCTCTAATGTGTACTCTATGAGTATAATAATATCCAGATTCCTATTCTCTTCAATCTACCACTTGAGGTAGGCAGAATTCTAAGATGATCCCTATTGACGTTTGCCCTTGTATAAATCCCCCACTTTCTCTGTGTAAGGAACCTGTGAATATGAGACATCAATTCCTAGATTTTGGTAAATTGTATGGCAAATGGGAAATTATAGTGTGTGGCCTAGTAAAATCACATGAGCCCTTTAAAAGGAGGGTTTTCTCTGGCTGGCAGCAGAAGAGGAATTCAAAGATTTGAAACACAGTAGGATTTGATCTGCTCATGTGGTTTGAAAATGAAGGGGGCACATGGAAAGGAATGAGAGTAGGATCTAGGAGAGGAGAACAATCCCTGGTTGACAGGTAGCATACCTGAGTCCCATGACCACAGAGAAATTAATTCTGTCAGCCACAGGAGAGCTTGAAAGAAGATCCCCATGTGAACTGCAGCCCTAGCCAGTAAGGGAATTCATCCCAGTGAGATCCTGAGCAGAGGATCTGGCCAAGATATGCCACATTCCTGAAGTACAGGAAATGTGAGCTTAAAAAGTTATGGTGATTTAAGTTTGTGGTAATTTGTTACATAGCACTAGAATATTAATCCATCCCTAGAGTACTTCTCAGAAAATAATATATCTGATTCCTTGAAGTCATTTCCCATCTACAGAAGAGTTAAGAGCAGGGTACTAGTTCAGCAGGAATGTTGAATAAAGGGAAAGTAGTCAGAAAGAGAGGAAATTTAAAGATAGAATGGAGTGACAGCAATAAGATTATCCTTTAATTTGGTAGGCAAATTAATTTTTCAAGACCTTGCTACAGAGGTAAAAAATGAATCATCTTAAATACAGGCATCATGAATTTCAGAAGATCTTCTAAAGAGGAAAGTGTTCCAACTCCTGATTGTATAACTTTTAACATTTCCTGCAATGACCACAACCTCTTGGATTTAGTAACAATAAAAATTAGTATAAGATGTTCAGGGTTAGCATTTATCAGTATGGATTTCTCAGTTATGATTTGCAACACTTGACCTTCGTACACATAATTTTCTATTTTATGTCACAGATCTAGGAAAATAAACCTTAGTATCTGTAAACACAAAAAGTGTTTTTTGTTTTTTTTCAAAAACACAAGCAAACAAAAAAGCACAGCCCAGTGAGAATTACTCCTTCAAATCTGAGGGTCACAGAGTGCAGCCAGGAATCAAGCACAGTGCATGGTGTATATTTTTGCAAAATGTGTAGTGTGATAGACAGGCTGTGTGACAAATCTCCATTACACAGTTGGCAAGAGCATAATGTGACATGTATTTTTCAGTGAATGTAAAAATAAACACTTTAAAATAAACTGACGATGTTGCCAGGAACAGACATGATTATTCTACTTGGTTAGGAAATAAATTTATGTCAGAATTTGCACACCATTAGTGGGAAGAAATTTAGCAGATAATGAATCTACAGTTATGATTATATGAAGTTGGATCTGATTTATAAAGCTTTTCGTGATTAATATTAAGACAGAAAATCCTTTAAGAAATCCCTAGTTCTTTGAATATGTAACAAAAACACACACAAAAAAATCTTTAAAATCATATGAGAAGAAATTAATCATTTTGATCAGTTAATACATTGTTACTGTTGAAAGAACAGTACTTAAAGAAAAATGACACTTTAACAAGTCTGTATTTCTAAATATTTTCAAAATGGCTAAAATTACCAAGTAGATTTGAAGAAAGTATTTTTAGGGACTAATAGATTCATCAAATAAATGGTCAGTGTGTATTTATAACCCCCCAAAGTAATATCCAAAATATCAAAACACAAGTAATCTTTACTTTAGCAATTAGAAAATATTTCACTTTCAGTGATAGACATTTTAAAATAATTCAAGACCAATTGAATGTAAATAATGATTTATAGTTTGAAGAATAAAGAACTAAGATATTCTAATTCATAGGAGATAATTAATATAATTTGGAAGATCTAATATATTTATAGTTCTCCAAATTGTAGTATAAAATATTTATATATAGGAAGAACACAGAATATATTAACAGTATACAGGCAGTTAGTAATGTTAGAGTGAAATAGCTAACTTTAAAGATATGGTAAAGAAATATGTGTGCATCAAAACTGGCTTCACTGTAGAGATGTGAAATAGATATTTTTTTTTCTTTTCAAGGAAAAAATGAATAGATATTAGGAAAACAAGAATGCCTATCTTAATATTTTATATTTATAGATTTATAAATACATGTATATAAATTAATATATATTTATACATATTTATATTATTCTCTTACTTTTAAAGGTACTAAAACCAGAATTACAAATAGATACAAATGAGTCTTTTAAAATATTTCACCTTCTGGTTTTTGCTCCATAATGTACTGACTTCCATATAAGTGAATTAAATACTATTGCCAACATTATGTTCGTAGAATTAAAAAATATACTAGGTATTATTTATTTCTATTTTTCAAGTGTCCAAGGTAATGATACAGCTGGTGATGTTCAGCTTTTGATTTTTGTTTTGTTTTCCATTTCTTTGCATGTTTATTCTTTCTTTTTGTTTAAGGAAGAATATATAATGGCTTTATGTTAATGACAACCAGACATTTACTCACAAAGTTTGAACATTAAGAAACAACATGCTTCAGATAGAAATATTGGTTATAAGCAGCCTGCTTGAGTGTGTTAGAAACAACGAATGTGTGCTTGTCAGACTAATAAACATTCTAAGGCCACCAAAAAAGACTAACAAGGTATGAGAAGCTCTTGGAAGATTGACTATAACACTGAAGCACTAAGTAAAATGACTATAAACTCACTATCACAGTGCCTGATGCATAGTAGATACACAAAAAAGTATTACTTTCTTATTCCATTCTCACAGGCTTGAATCTATACGTTCCTCAACTTGTCTACTGAATGAGCAATAAGAGAGTTATGTGAAATTTAGTGCAAGGCACTAAAAGAGATTCAGGCACTTGATATTATCACATATTCTGAGAACTTGGAATGCTTAATAGTCATTCCTCTGTACAGGATAAAAATAAAATTCTCAGGAAGACAAATAAATTGTCTTATTATTCTTTGCAGTTTCAAACTTAAACTTGATTTTTTTCAGATTCTTCTATCTACATTATTTTATTTTTATTCTAGTATAGCTGCTGAAAAAGCCAGATTCAGTTATCAATCCTATCAGTATTAAATTTCATGCTCTTTATTCTCTTTTTTGTAAAAAAGAAACAACATCAATATATTAGGCAAAATAAAATCTGTTTCTTGAATAGGCAAATGAAACATTTAGATTCCCCAAACAGGAAGACTTCTTATCTTACATATAATTTAAAATTTAAAAATTCTATTCAAAGTGATATATTGGAGATATGGATTTTATTTTAAATCTCAAAAAAGCTTCTTAATTCTTCCCCTATAAATAGAACATATTTAGAGTTGGTGGGTGGTATATTTTTCCTGCAAGATAGGGTGACTTTCTCCATCAAAGCAGAGCTTTATACTTGGCAGCAGAAATAAAGAGAAGAGCAATGACTTTTGCAAACAGGCTTGTTTGAACTCAAGATTACTAGAAAAAGCCACAGAATATCCACAAAAAGCAACCTTTACTGACATTAATTATTATCTGTATATGTGTATATGGAAGAGAGAGAAAAAGAGACTCCAACATGTCTTTAAGTGATTTCCTTCCAAGGAGGGGTGGGGGTGGATGCCCTCTCACTTCTTCAGAATGTTCACCTATATCTGGAGGATGTGATAGAACCATGACTGAAATTCAGTAACAGTTCAATTTTCAGGTTCAAGTAAACTATTCATTAAACAATTTCATTAGATAAAACTCACTTTTATGGCTTCCCTGGTGGCGCAGTGGTTGAGAATCTGCCTGCCAATGCAGGGGACACAGGTTCGAGCCCTGGTCTGGGAAGATCCCACATGCCAAGGAGCAACTAGGCCCGTGAGCCACAACTACTGAGCCTGCGTGTCTGGAGCCTGTGCTCCGCAGCAAGAGAGGCCGCGATAGTGAGAGGCCCGCTCACCGCGATGAATAATGGCCCCTGCTTGCCGCAACTAGAGAAAGCCCTCGCACAGAAATGAAGACCCAACACAGCAAAAATATATAAATTAATTAATAAACTCCTACCCCCAACATCTTCTTTAAAAAAAAAAAAAAGAAACTCACTCTTATGTCAAATATAGATTTATCAAGATGTATTGCAGAAAAAATAACAAAATAAAAATTGCTTTCTAAGATCTAAATGTGAGTGGGTTTAAAAAAATATTCAAAGAACCAAGATATAAAGTAACACGTTATTGCTAATTTGGGGTTGAAAAGGAACTTCCCTTTGTTTTTCTCAACTATAACTGAAATTAAGCTGTACCCAAGTGTTATTTTTCTGAATTTGGATTCTGTAACAGTAACTCAGTATGCCCTAAAGTACTAACATCATTGCCTTAGTCCCTGCTAGCTGGAAGAGAGAAAGTTATGTAAAGCCTGCATTTTGTATACAATGAGTTCTAAAAGCATATGAATGGCATGTCACACAATTTTCATGGTGTCTTTAAATTTAACTAATGCTACTGAAAGTTGACATCTGACTGTAAAGGTTAGCTTCTCTTCATCGCTGGCTTTCTTCTCATGAAGCAGCTTTCCCCAAACATGCCTCATTTTCATTTGCTTTGTCAAGTGAAAAACAAAACAAAATTTTAAAAAACAGCCTTTTTCTTTTTCCTTGTGATAAATAACAAAGTCTTTTCAAGTGGAAAGACTGAGATTGGGTACACAGAATACATTACTGTGTCAATAAGACACTATCAATTCTGGAGGCAATAGCCCTTAAACTACATGGGGTAAAACAATTCTGCAAGGTAAATTTAACATTACTCGAAGTTAATATAAGATATTTGGATAAAATAAGGGAGCAGAGCCACAAGTTTTAGAAACTGTATACAGAATGGCATGTACAATGTCACAAAACAACATAAGAACCAAACCCCAAAATTGGTTAAATGATTAATTGTATGCATTTTGTGATCCACTGAGACATAATAGTTGTCTTTTGGAAAGTCGAAAGTTGCTTAATTCATTTAATCGTAGCTATTTAAAATACTTCCTCAGTAATTTTTAACATGTATGCAACAATATGTAAGTGGAAGAAAACCTCCATCTCCCTCTCTTAGAATAAACCTTTTTATATTTCTCTGGGTATCTTGCCTGTATGCATATAAAATTATTGCTTTAGATAATTTATTTTCATATACATTCTCAGTGAACATTTAAAAAAACTTTATTAAATGATAAAAAAATTTTAAATAACGTTTTTCAACATTCATTCCTTGGTTATTTGTAACCAATTACTTATTTTTAAATATATGAATGGATTGCTTAAACGATTTACCCAACCCTAGTGACTCACATTCTTTTTTTTTTTGAATTTTATTTTATTTTATTTTTTTATACATCAGGTTCTTATTAATTATCTATTTTATACGTATTAGTGTATATATGTCAATCCCAATCTCCCAGTTCATCCCAGTGACTCAAATTCTTGATAATTTTCCTGTTCAATGGAAAAGCTATAACATTAGGCTGTAAAACTGTAATAGTAAATCAGTCACAACACAGATTTTTCTTATCTGTATACTAATAATACTTAAATTTATATCTTGATTCATAGACTCATTCTAAAACATCCTCGAAAATGCACCTGCCAACTTCACATTCTCAAAATGAAAGATGCCTATTTACATCTCAGTGTTAATACATTCAAACCAGAATTCATTTTACCACCCTGCCCCACAGATTTATTATCCCCCATATCCTCCCCTCTTGGATACTTAGCACCTCCAAATCAAAATCTGCAAAGAGCCCCTTGATTCCTCTTAGGTGTTCTTCTCCATATTTAATCTAGTGTTCTTTTTTCTATTTGTCGAGTAATACTTTGTAATACAGTGATTTAAATGAATGTATATACATGTAGATTTTCAATGCTTGGTTTTAAAGGTTATAGAGAAGGAAATGATACCTTATCAAATTATGCTGATCTTAAAGGAATAAGTTTATCTTGAGCTGCATGAACTATATTACAATATTCCATTTTCAGTTACAATGTTCACTTTTTAAAAATTCAGCTCATAAATTTTCATCTTAACTAATATTAATCAGTTGCTTTTAAAACCTAATAAATGTATATTATAATAATTTTGATTATATTTTCAAATTCCACTGAAACTCTTCATATGGAAAATGATTTAAAAGGTTAGAACATTCCTTTCCAAAGGTGTATAAAGTGTCATGAGAATTCTGTAGGTGAGATATTTATATTATATTTGTAGCTGAATCACATTGTGTGATTAACAGAGAGATGATAAAGAACCAAGATAAAGAATAAAGTAACACTGGGCTTCCCTGGTGGTGCAGTGGTTGAGAATCTGCCTGCCAATGCAGGGGCCACGGGTTCAAGCCCTGGTCTGGGAAGATCCCACATGCCACGGATCAACTAGGCCCGTGAGCCACAACTACTGAGCCTGTGCTCCACAACAAGAGAGGCCGCGACAGTGAGAGACACGCGCACCGCGATGAAGAGTGGCCCCCACTCGCCGCAACTAGAGAAAGCCCTCGCAAAGGAACGAAGACCCAACACAGCCAAAAATTAATTAATTAATTAATTTTAAAAAAAGAATAAAGTAACACTGATTTTAGATAGAGAACACAAAAACATAGCTGCAATGAGATGAACACCACACAAGCGCACCCCAATCTGAGGAGCAAGTTTTGTTGGCACTTCAAGGCACTTCTTGTTACTGTTGCTCATTCCACCTCCTGATAGAGATGAAGACCTTATGAGCTCCCCTCAGGCTCCTCCATCCTCTTCTTGAAAGATGCCACATGCAAGTTCCTGGAAACAACTCAAACACATCCCTCCCAGCATGGAGTATGAATCAAAGGTTAATTTCTTGTTGGTTCTTAGTAGGCTTTAGGAATACATGAGTCTCTTCTCGGTGCTGGAAAGTTTTCCAAATAACTGTTTTCAAATTTTTTTTAATTTATGTCTTCACAAAACAAGGGTTATTTTAGAAGCAGTTTCTTGGAACACTTTAATTGCATCTGTTTGTTTTTCAAAATTATATGCTTGGCGACACAATTCTGACATCTTATCATTCTAGCAAAGATGAACAGATTTTAGAATATGCCTTTCCATAAAATATGTAACTGATATGTAATTTTGTCAAATTTTTGAATGAACTATGATCATCTCCTGTAGCTCTTTGTAATAATTTTCTGCATTGGCTAGGTTATGGATAATTCAGAGTATGTATTGCACATGTAACTTTCTCTCTATTATCATACTTCAGAATTTTTAAATTAAAATTCAAGTCAAAATAACTACTGTTTGAAAGGTAACACAAAAGTAACAGTTTATTATAAAACAAATATTTTTAACAAATATTTTTAACTGATGTATCACTTAAAGTATTTTAGTGTTGAAACATTTCATTATTCAAAAACAGTCTAATGCTTTTAAAATAATAAATTAATAAAATGCTTACTCTCATACAAATATAGCATGAACATGTCAGCATTTTTATTTAACTCATTAGCTCTTGAGAGAGACAATGTTACAGCTGGTTCATGGGAGAATTCAGAGTGCCAAACATACATAGACAGGCAGGAATGATGCCATAAATTTACAAATAGAAGTAAAACTGGCAAAGCCATCAACATACATAGAGCAATAAGCACTTATGTTACAAGTGACACCATTTGCATTTCTCAGGACAAGAATAATTTTCATTGCTATGTTTTTTACTTACAATTTATAGATTGTAAATAGGTCACAGACAAGAAAAGTCAGAGATAACCTGAGAGAGTTCAACGATATACTCTGTAACTTTGTCAATTTCAGAGTTTTCACACTGTTTCCTGACTAGCAAATAGCAAAAATTGATATATTTTAGGAATATCTGTATTTTCCAACAATTCCATAAAAAACATTTCATGTGCTATATTTCCCAAAGTTTTTATCAATTCTGTTCTTGTGTGGGCCACTTCCAGATTTGGGTTATTAATATCACTACTATCAAACTTTTGTGCCTGTATTTGATTCACATATATATAAAATTTTGTTGGATATATATCTAGAATTAGGACTGCTGGGAAATTTGTATGTATGCATGTGTTTAGCTATAGTAGATATTGCCCAATAGTTTTTCAAAGTAGTTGCATTAACTTAATAATCACCGCAGTAGTATATGAGAATTTCAATTTTTCCACAATTCGCCAACACTTGATATTGTCTTTTGCATTTTAAGTATTTTTTTGTGTGTATATTAATTTTTAAGCTATTTTTAGGAGGGCATTTGGATAGTTTTTAAGTTAATTTTCTTTGGTTTTCCAGGCTTGTGTTCATATTACCTACAAATAATTATGATTGTTTACTTCCATCTTTTCAATTCTTATAAAATTTCCTTCTTTCTCTTTTCTAAGCTAGCTTGCATCTCCAGAAAATGTTTAAGAAGAGTAATTAAATGCTTGTTGCAACTTTATGAGAAATGCTTCCACACTTTTCTTTTCTTATACACATCTGTAAATATATACTTATATATATCATATGGTGTATCATATTTCTGTATATAATCTTCAGAATATTGAGTAAATGTAGTTTAATTTCTCCATTATATAGTATTTTAACTCAAGTGCACACAAACTTTATTGCATGACTTTCACCCAATGAAAAGTTGTTTATAAATTTTTTCTTGAATATTAACATTGGAATTATATTTTGTGTGTTATTCTTTAAATGTAGGGCTAGGTTATGTTTACTAATATTTTCTTGTGATATTGCATACATTTAATCAATTGCTAAGATTTTCTTGTGATGTTGCATACATTTAATCAATCAGTTAGCCTTTCGTAATCTTTTTGTTCAACTTGACTTTTAATAAAATTTCAATCTTATACTAGACTCGTGGAAAGGAATTTGGAAGTTAGTCTTCTTTTCCTATGCTTTAGAATAAAGTCAAAATACATTTGCATTGACTATTACAAATTTTTATTATGGTATAGAAGCAACAGCAATAATTTTGGGTTTTCAAGTACTAAAATTTTTTTCTTAAATATATAGCAGGAGAGGCATAAATACTTCCATAATATTAATGAATAAACCAGAGCAAAGAACTGAATTTCTCTATATCCTTGTTTCTTGGATGATTTAAAAGAATGAAATTAGTTTTTCTGCCATTTCAAATCCCCAGAATCCTTTAATTTCATTGCATACTCTACCTTACCTTATGCTCTCTCTCTGACTTCTAATTTTATCTGCTATTTATTTTATATGTCATTTTATTTATTGAGTGTGCTTGACTACTATATTTAACTGTCCATTTCTTTCTTTGCCACTCTTCTAGGTAGCCTATTGGAATTTTTAAAAAATGACAGTGTGAAATTCTATTTAAATATCGTGGTTAACACAGGTTATTAACTAACTTTAGGTGATATATTTTCTATCTTTTCATCTTTTGTAAATGGTTTTGATGCTAATGTAATTGTCTTTAATTTTACATCTACCCTGTTGGGTTTTTTGGCTGAGCCTGTGAAATTGACATAAGACAGATTAACAGGAGAAAAGTATAAAAATTTATTTAATTTTAGTTTTGTGTGACACAGGAGTCTTCATAAGAAATAAAGACTCAAATAAATGGAAAAACCTAAATGCTTCTATATACTAGACTGAACAAAGAGAGGCAATTTTGGAAACGTAACTGAACTATGTAAGGAAGGTAAAGGAAGGTAAGAAAAATTTTGACAGAGTCTTTTTTTAATAGAATTCTCTCTGCCATGACTCTACATAGAAGAATGTTTTTTTCTGGTACGGGGAGGGCATCTTTTTTTTTTCTTTTTTTTTTTTTTTTGCTATACGCGGGCCTCTCACTGCTGTGGCCTCTCCCATTGCGGAGCACAGGCTCCGGACGCACAGCCTCAGCGGCCATGGCTCACGGGCCCAGCCACTCCGCGGCATGTGGGATCTTCCCGGACCGGGGCACGAACCCGTATCCCCTGCATCGGCAGGCGGACTCTCAACCACTGTGCCACCAGGGAAGCCCAGGGGAGGGCATCTTTTACACGGAATTTTTACCCTTGTTATCAGGAATAAAAAGGATCATTAGAATGTCCTTCTTGCATCTGCTGTTTTTCACGTGCCTTAGCTCAAAATAATCCTAATAACATGGAATGTTTTGGAGTAGCATATTCTGCCACCCTTCAGTGTCACTTTTAATATTTTCAAAAGGATGTATAATCCTGTTTAACTGTTTAATGTATACCTATTTTTTTCAAACCCAGTTTAAGTATGACATCCACTTGAAAACCTTTCTTAATCTTTAATTTTCTCTATACTAACATGCTTTGTCCCTATTTTAGAAAAGCATCAATAACACTGTTTCAGTTTTGTTGAATTACATGACTAAAATTTCTCATTGGAATATAAAATTCTTTGAGACAAATCATGGGTTGTGCCTCTCGTCAACTCCAATTTTTAGTATTAATTATTTTTCTTTAGAAGCCTTTCAATAAATATTTGTTAATTAAGAATGTTTCTAAGAGCTTTTACACATTTACTAGCCTCATCACAATCCTTCTGCAGTATTGGATCTTAACCTAGAATCTTAGACTGAGGAAACATACGAAACTTTGGAAAGTCCATGAGCCAATGTTTGGAAAATAAAGCCTGCATCTGATAATCTCTTTTCATGTCTCTGGGAAAGGAATCCAAAACTGAAATATTTTGAGGGATCAGCCTGTATTTTCAAAGGCCTTCTTATGTGGAAATTCCTTTCAAGAAATTAACTGTTGAGGATAGTTTTTTCTCCATGACAAACATAAATGTAGGATTATCATTGGGATCTACTGTGATTGTATAAATGGGTCTATATTCTCCAATAAGAGTTCTTTGGAAATCATATGCTAGTATTATATGAAAGAAAAAAGTAAATTTAATTATACAAAACAGATATAGTCTGTTCTGTTCCAGTGCATATTTCTCTAATTAGTTCATCTGCAAATGGAAAATAATTATTTAATATAATGTGGAAGTCTCAATGAAGAGTGCATATTACCTTGTTGCATCACCAAAAAAACAATTTAGGCAAGGGGAGACAGTACAGAGTAGAATTCTCATTTACCCCATGATCTTCCTTTTGGTTCGGCCTGACTTCATGCTCTGCCTTGGAAGAGCTTATTCTCAGTTTTCTCTGATACTTTCAGGGTGGAATCAAATACAAAACAAAGAGCTGGAGCCCTTCATCTCTGGTGTCCCTCCAATTCACACAGAGTTTTTAACTACATCTTCACTTACAACTTCTGAATGTGATTGCCTTCTGCCTTTGTTTATGAAACTCAGCTGTTCCATGCTTTTCTTACGTTCCATCAAATGGCCATAACCTATTTCCTCTGAAAAACCCAATATTTACTATAGTATTTTTTAAAATTTGTTAGAAATTTTAATGTGTTAGATTTTTATTTGCAGTTTTTCGTGTGTCTATGTGTATTCTGGTTAATAAGTGTGATTGACTCCATTCCTATTTTTATTCACAGGTATATTTTTTACTGAAAAATATTTTTCACAAATACGTATATAGTGTTCAGGTAGGAATGTCTCTCTTTAAATAATGTTAATATGTTTGATTTTAAAACTGTGGAACACGGCTTCCCTGGTGGCGCAGTGGTTGAGAGTCCGCCTGCCGATGCAGGGGACACGGGTTCGTGCCCGGGTCCGGAAAGATCCCACGTGCCGCGGAGCAGCTGGGCCCGTGAGCCATGGCTGCTAAGCCTGCGCGTTCGGAGCCCGTGCTCCGCAACGGGAGAGGCCACGACAGTGAGAGGCCCGCGTACAAAGCTGTGGAACAAATTTTACAAAGAAAATAGTTTCAAATTCTTACAGAGAGATATCATATATACACATTAATCCCTAACTTGATAATTTATTCAGAATAACAATTAATGGCCCCCCAAGTTTACTAAAGGTACATAAACTCACTCTATAGACAACAAATGCACTTGCCTTCTACTATTCCATATCTTAACTGTATGGCCATGACACGAGAGTTTAAGACTAATAGAGTAAAACTCTCAGGGAATTTGTTTCAACAGTTATAGAGCATTTACCCATCCTGTTTTATGTATCAAGGAAGGAAATTTTAATTTTACATGATTTATGCTTAATTAGAGATTTTATTTTATGACAATTTCAGGTCATGGATAGAGATTTTAAAAAGATATATGAAAGGCATATAAGAGCATGGCCACCAAATCAAATAGACCTTTAAAAACCAATTAGTTTTTCAAATATATACCAGATAGATGAGGTAAACATTCATATGAAAGTCATAAGTAATAAAAGTAAAAAGAGAAAGTGATTGCTTTTCAACAAACCTTTAAAAAGAATAAAGCAAAACAGTCTCAAAGAAAATCCTGCAGCTTACAAAATGATTTGTCATTGCAACGATTAATTTCTAGTTTATAACAGGTTTTATTTTCACGCTTTTGCAATAATACAATCATTTCATGCTCAATTTATACCAGTTACTCACAGAATCCTTTATAAAGCCAAGTTATATTTAATCTTATCTTTTGAGCTAATATCAGCATGACACTCTGTAAAACTGGAATATACTAATGCAATGTGCCAATAAAATATGGGCAAGAGCTGTTTTAGATCTCTAATGGAAGAAAAGATTATTTCTTTAACAACACACATAGATTTTGATATGTTCAGCTAGTATAGATCTACATTATCTAAGTTGATTTGAATCAATTCTCAAATTTTAGGGAGACATTAGGCTTTGCAAGTAAGCTTCATCCTTCTTTTTAGTGTATTTCATCACATGCCAGTTTTAAAGGGGAAAAAATTAAAAACTATATAATGGAACAAAATTGGACTTTGTGAGTGGATTGTAATAATTATAGTAGGAAAATGAATTTGGTGTATTATGAGTGTCTTGATTAATTAACAAAAGAGTATCTGTACCTCTTGAAAATCCAGGGCCAAAAGACACAAAGATTGAATTCTCTGTTGGCCCTTTCTTGGTGTTCTTCAGCTAATAAGGATTCTATGTTTATAGATCTCTAGTAATTATCTATAACATATTTTTTAAACAATGTTGGAATTGTTGTTACTTTTTCTCAAGTTAACAATGCTAGTTTTTTTGTTTCCATATTCCTAAAACTTTCAAACTAAGTGGTACAAAATGACAAGTATTTGTAGGGTGAAAAATTGAGGAAAAAGTGAAAAAAATGATTATATAAAGTTTAGAGATAAAAATATATAATTTTTAAATGTCAAGATTGAGAACTACATTTGGAAAATATTTACTTTTTCCCAGTGAGTTTTGGCAAATATAGACCGCATATGTAATTCATGGGTATTAGTTCGGTAAGTGTTCAATATGGATAAGTGCTGAAGCAACTGGACTTTCTTAGGCATAAAACAAAACAAAACCAGAAACAAACAAACAGAAAACCAATCCTATAATTCACACTATATATATACGAAAGTCAATTGAAAATGGATCCTGGATTTAAATGTAAAATGTAAAGCTGTAAAACATTTAGAAGAAAACCTAGGACCATATACACATTTATTCAAAACAATTCATTGATTTAAATATAAAATTATAAAACTTTTAGAACAAAATCTTAGACATGACAACAGATGCATATCCCAGAGAAATGAAAAATTAAATTCACACAAAAAATCTTGCACATCAGTGAAACCAGCGCCTTAATTAAGAAACAATATTTCACCTCTACAGGATCCTTATTTGTAACTCTGTTCTCCCACAGTGAGAAATTTAGTTATTATCATTATTTGATTATTATACATTTATTTATTTCACCCATTCCACTATGTGTAAACAATGTCGCATCCCTTCTTTTGCCCTCCTTCTGTTCTTGGGTTCTGAATATCTATGCTCAGGCTCTGAAAATCCATACTGTGTTATCCCTATTAAATCTATTCCCTGCCCCTCATGAACACACTCTATGTCCCCCCATCAACCCCACTTAGGCCCAACATCTCACACAGATACAGATGCCTCCATTTTCTTTTTACATAACTTCTAATTTTTCTGAAAGTAAAATAATTCTTTAAAACTATGAATGTAAATACAAGTAGAAGTACACTCTGAGCCTCTACCTCGAGCCTCAGAACACTTATAAAACATAGTGCGTCCAATCCACAGCTTCTTTCTTTCAAATTAGGCTGGTTTCCTGCTATTAAGAAGAGACTAAAACACCATCAGGACTGCAGCCCATGCAGAGCACTGCTACTCTCCTATATTCTCTAGGTGAACTCTAATCACCTATCTTAGCTACTGCTTTAGAAAATCATACTGCCAGTTACCACTACCATAATGTTCACACTCATGCTTTCTTTCTCATAGTTATCTGTGCTTTCTTTTTTTCCTATCCGAGCATCCCCCTATCTTTTCTCTCCAGATTTATTTCAGTGTGCATTTTGGACTCTCTGTCCCTTGGTAAAAAAACAAACTCTCATTCTTAATTTTCCCCTCTACATTCTCTTCATTTTATTGTGATAATGACAAGTAGGCTCTTCCTCTCCTGCATACTCTTTTTGACTAAAATTTGAAAGTTGGAGTTTCAGATGCGCTTCATGACTTTACGTCTCTCCTCATCCATCTTTTGTAAAGTAGTCTTGCTTCTTTAAGGCACATGCCACCAGCTACAGCACCTTTCTTCACCTTCCCATTATTGTCAAATAAATTTCCTTCATGTATTGCAGGATTTGGAAACTATATTTTGTCTCCCTCTCTATTTAAATACTTGCCCACATTTTGCAGACTTCAAATTTCATATTGAATTTCCAACAATACACAGTTACTTAGTGACTGGTCAGTATCATATTTATCAAATGCCACCAGATATCCTTTCTCATACCTACACCTGTACTTCTTTTAATAATACGAGCCTCTATATCATTTCTGTACAATATTTTGTTGTCTTTGCATCCATCTTTCTTCTTCTGTTACCCCCACCATACATCATATTTGGCCTATTGAGAATTTCACTTCTTAATTGGATGTCTTAATTTATTCTTTTTAAAATTTATCTACTCCACCTTTACTTGTCTTCAAGCTTATACCTTAGTTTCCCTCACACTTCTATTTATTTACTCCACTCTTTTTTTTTTTTTTTTTTTTTTAGCTTTCCAGCTAGGCTACATGGTATATCACTCAAGCCCCTTCATCAAAAATTTCACCCATTTTCCTCATTGTACATGTTTTTAACTCATCTGGAAAAATTCCAATCCTGGGAAATTCCAACTGTGAATTTTCTCTGACAGTCTGCGGCCACTATATACTGCCACAGTAAATCATACAACCTTAAAGACTGTTGCCATCATAAAATTTAAAGTGTTCAACTTAACGTTTGCCCCCAATATTGTAGAACAACCTTCCATTTCCTTCATCAGCTTTCTCATTTTTTTCACAACACTACTTAAAAAGTTTCCAAACACTTTATACTTCTGACCCTGCAACCACTTTTCTAACACTCAGCAGATAAACTCGCTTTCAACTTACTGAGAAAATAGGCACAAATTTCCTGCCAATAGACCTACAAATTTACTTGTACTACCACTAGTAAATCTACTTTCTGTCACAGTTCTTCCATTCATGTGCTGCATGCCATCCTTATCCTAACAATTTAGGGAATTATAATTTTAATTGTACCATTTCCTTCATTTGTTTTAAATTACTACGTCTTACAAGGTAAGCATGATCACAAACTCAAATTGCTTTCCATTATAAGTAAATGCAATTCATGCTTCTGGATTAAATTCAAGATTGGAAAAAAATGGTATAAAAGTCATTATTGAGACACTTAGGGAAGTTGGCATATCTCCTATATATCTGTTAATACTATTTTACTAGCACTAACTTTCCTGATTTTGTTTCGTCGTCTTTGTTTGTTGATTTGTTTTTAGATTGCAACACTTCTAGAAAGTGTTGATTTTGATAAAGGGTTTGTTAATGCTCTGTCATCTTCTCCACATGGATGAAGAAGTGTTACTGGGTAATTAGTTAGACCTGGGGCTGGCAGCCAAAATTCAGAAATTTGGTCCCTAATTCCGACTGTCTGAGAATAGGAAAGAGCTACTAAGTGTTCCTGAGTTTTGATTCCCTATGAGAAATTCTTCATTATCAAAGATGTCAGCTCTTTTCTCTTTCTTCATCCTTTTTTTTTAAAATTCTCTTTTTGTTTCATGTCATTATCATCTTCATCTATATTTAAGTAGATACTAATGTTGAATGTACTTCAGGGTTAATATTACCTTAATCATTTGAAAATTCTGTATGTTTATATAAATTTTTACTGTACTTTTAAATCCAAAGAATCTAATTTTTACTGTACGTTTAAAGTTGAAGAATTTTAGGAATCTACAACTTGATGAGATTAATTGATTTGCTTAAGATTATATATTTAGAAATCTGGGCCACATGAATTTGATAATTGCATTGTAGTTATTTAGGAGAATGTCATTTTTTTTTAGGCAAAATACACTGAAATATTTATGGGTAAAGAGATGCTAATGATTGGTAAATCTGGATGAAGGATATAGAGATATTCTGAATATTTTTATCATTCCTGTATACATTTCATATTATTTAAAAATGAAAACTAGAAAATTAGTTGCTCTTGACCCCAACTCTCTCCCTTTTCTTCATCATGGTCAGACTTAATAAAATGTTTGTCTATATTTGATACTTTACCATTTACTTACTTCTCATTGTACTTACTTCTCATTGTAATTGTTAATATAGTTTGCATCCCCAGGAGTCCATTGAAACTTAGCAATCATTTCCTTGTTGATGTAGATTGTTTCGATTTTTATCCAATCTGCAGGTTGATTATGAGAGCAGATCGAATAAGAAGAGGTAAAATTGCAATTTTACAACTTTAGCCAAGGAAAGCATAGTTATTTAATTCTTTACATAGTACGATATAGTTGAAATCTGCATTGGTCAAGATTCTCCAGAGAAACAGAACCAATAGGAGAGAATCTATGGGGCAGGGTACCTGGCTGGTGACCAAGGAAAGAGTTGATGTTACAGTCTCAAGTCCAAGGCAGTCTGCAGCTAGAATTCCTTCTTTTTCAGGGACCAGTCTTTTTCTCTTAAGACCTTCAAGTTAAGGATGAGGATGAGGCCCGTTCACATTATGAGGGTCATTTGCTTAATTTAGGATTTACTGATTGAAATGTTAATCACATCTAAAATATACCTTCACAGCAACGTTTAGACTGGTGCTTGACTAAACATTTGGGCACTAGCCAAGTTGACACATAAAATTAAGCATCATGGTTGTTAACGTCTGTATATTTTGTATAAAAATTATTTTATTTTAAGGTAGATTTGCAGGGATGAGAGTTACTTCAGTAAGTATTTGTACCATCATCCTAAAAAGACTCCTGGCATTTCTTTTTTGAATCCTGTTATTTACAGTGTTGGATAAGCAGGCTGATATTTCTTTATCAGACTAAATTTGTGAGGATTATCATATTGCCATGATTACCAATACATATAATTTTACATCAGAGTTCAGTGAATGGGGAATTAGCAACTTTGCATTTGTCTGGTGGGGAAAAATTATATGTACTATGCAGTTTCAAGTAATATTGAAAATAAATCAAGTAGAATACCTTTTTCTTCTGTTTGATTCCCATTCATGAAATAAAAAATATCTCACTTTTCTGACTTAAATATTTTGTCCCTATCTCTGTCAGTGTGGGCTGATATCACAGGATACCATAAACTGGGTGTCTTATAAACAACAGAATTTTTTTCTCATGATTCTGGAAGCTTGGAAGTCCATATTCAAGGCACCTGCATGGTTGGGTTCTGCTGAGATTCGTCTTCCAAGTTGAAGACTGCTGTCTTCTCCTTATATCCTAACGTGGCTGAAAAAGGACTAGAAAGCTCTCTGGGGCTTTTAGAGCTCTCTTTTATGAGGGCTCTAATCCCATTCATGAGGGCTCCATTCTCATGACATTATTACCTCCCAAAGGCCCCACCTCCTAAATACCATCACATTAAGGGTTAGGATTTCAACCTATAAGTTTTGGGGGGACACAAACATCCAGTCCATAGCAGACCCTATTGAAGTGTTAATAGGTTACCTGAGATGTATGTATAAATTTTAAATGCATTCAAGTTATCATTGCATCTTTTTGGTGCATTTAAGTATAACACTTTTATAGGGAGGAAAGCAAGAATCTTCAACCAGAACATTCTAACAATATGTAAGCAATGAACTTAGTTGGAAGAAATTGAACAATTTAACTAGGTTAAGATTATTTTTGAACTTAGCAGTAAAAAATAGAAAATATATGTATAATAGTAAGGGCTTTAAGATGTACAAAAACTTTGTGCTTTCTTTTTTTTATTAATATTTTATTACTATAATTGAAGTATTTAATTTCAGATGCTGATGCTATATGAGAGGTTAGTTGACTCAGACTCTGCACTTTATGAAATGTTACATAAAGATGGGTGCAAAAACTTTTAGTCTCAATAGCTATTTTTATGCTAAAATATATTTGCTGTATGTTGCCATTCTTTGGAATCTTGTGCTTAGTATTTATAGTTTAAATAACTTGAATGTTTTAGTACTGAGTAAAAAAGTGCTGGGTTTTTAGTAGGTTTGAAATATAAAATAAATTTAGTGATTCTGTTTACATAACCATAATCTAATACTTCTAATTATTATTTATGTTTTTAAAAATTAACCCTTTTTGTCTAGCTTTATTTGATGTTTTTGAATAATTCATGTAGATGAATAGTTCTAGTATAACATAAGACTATCTGTGAATTTGGATGACTAGTATTCACCTATGCAAAAAATATTATTCTAGGCATTTATTGTGTGATATGGTTATAGTAAAGCTTGTTGCTGTTACTCTAGACAGCTAAAACTGATGAGATACTCCAAGCTGTTAGTCAAATCAATAAAAGCATCACAGAAACACTTCAATTAGGTTGCTCAGATAGGTATTTAATTTGCATGTAAATAGTTAGTGTTAGTTAATTAAATGTCGATACATACTTCAAGATGAGTTATTGATATTTCTCTGTAGTTAACTGAGAAACATGTTGCAAGGATTTTGAAAGAGTTTTGTTTAGACATTGTCAACTGGATCTATTCAACACAAATGACTATTTTTGATTTAGCTGACAATGAATCAAAAATCACACCTTCTATTTAATTTTTTTTTCTTCTATTTAATTTTAATCAAGTATTCAACTGCAATTTCATATTATCATTGTGCAAACTAATGGTATATAATATAGTATTTAGATTAGTAGTAATATTAACATTTTTATTGCCTAATATAGTACATTATTCATTGATGATTTTCAAATGTTTATTATATATCCCAAAGAATAGGATTACTGTTTCCCTAATGGCATTTTTCAGTTAGCAAACATTATTTTAAAAACAAATGCTAACAGTTTCCATTTTATGAAGAGTTAAGATGTTCATTGTCTACTTGAGTGGTTTAGACAGAAATCCTCAGACTAATACAAATCAATGTTACAGAATTTAAATGTTGAAAACCAACTCATCTCTAACATTTTTCTATTTTCTGAATGTAATTACCCTGTGTGCATTGGTCTTAAAACCTTTAATTGTAATAATATTAGAAAATCAATTCATAATTAAAATTTGAGATTTGCTGAGAAGTTTAAGATGTGAAGTTCACTGGTCTAGTATAATTGTAAACCACTTCTTATTATGAATCTTCACAGTACTTATTTCTGCTTCTGTTAGAGAAGTCTCATTTTTTTTCCTTTGGATCTTTGTTAATGGGTGATCAATCAATGTCTGTACTTTGAAAGAATGAGTGAAATCTCCTTTTTCTTTTCCAAACTTACATACTTCTGAGTATTTCTTTGGGGACAAAGCTTTCAGATACCTAATTATTGCCTCATACTATCATTAATTAAGTCATTCAACAAATATTCATTGAGCACCAATTATAGCAAAGGTTAGGGTTAGGGTTATGGCATCTATTGAAAACTAGAAATCGAAATTTGTAAATGCCAATATTTGTAAATATTGGACAAAACAATCAAATAAATGTTAAAACCCTGTCCAGGGACAAAAAGATTGAAAAAAATTAAAAGTTCTTATCCTCTCTATTGCATTTCTCTGTCCCTGCTTTATATATGTATGTAGATAGGTATATATGTCTGTCTCTATGTATTCATTTTTTAATGGAGACATTTCATTAATTCAAGAGTGTATCCTCAGAAATACAGATTCCAAAATTTTGTTACTTTCATTTTGCAACAACAATAGAAGCCTCACTTGTTCTAAGCATGGAGGGAGGAAATGCAGTTTTCTAGTAAAAATTTTATATTCCAAACTTCCTTAAGATATTTTAATCTTTAACATTTATTCAATATTTATCGGTGGTATCAAATATATGTAACTTTTTATTAAGTATACTGCAAGTAATAGAAAATGATAAAAAGTAATGGCCAGTATCCTATGGGATTTTTGAGACTTGTGTATATGGATTTATGTGTGTGAGTATATGTAAGAGTGTGAACAAATATGTGAAAGTATTTGTGTGTTTGAGTTTGTGTGTATAAGAGTTTGTGTGGGGCTTCCCTGGTGGCGCAGTGGTTGAGAGTCCGCCTGCCGATGCAGGGGACACGGGTTCGTGCCCCAGTCCGGGAAGATCCCACATGCCGCGGAGCGTCTGGGCCCGCGTCCGGAGCCTGTGCTCTGCAACGGGAGAGACCACAGCAGTGAGAGGCCCGCGTACCGCCAAAAAAAAAAAAAAAAAAAAGAGTTTGTGTGTGTTTGTATGTGTGTGTATAGAGGAGATGTTCATAATGAATGACTCTGGACTAGTCACCTACCCTTTTTAGTGATGTGAGCCATCTATTACATGCAAATTAATCTTTGTATGGAGAACAATATGGTACCACTGTTGGAATTAATTTAATAAGTAATTATGAGCAGAAGAACTTGTCCTTCTGTTTAAGCTTAAAGAGGTAAAAAAGAGGTCAGAATTTAATAAAGGGTTAGTTTTTTGCAGAGTTCTTTAAAGCACCCTGTTTTTGTTTTCTTTTTGTCTTGTTGGGTTTTTTTTTGGTTTTGGGGGGGTGTGTATTTTTTGGTTCATAGCAGGTTGTTTTCCATTTTCTCACGAATATAATGGGATTGTTTCCCTGAATACCTTCTGGCTGTTCTTCCTTACCTGCAGCCTCATCAACTGGTAAAGAAAAATAAAATTTGTTTTAAGTCTACAGCGGCTGGGTTGTTGGTAAATTGTTGATTATGGTTTAAGGAAAGAAAACTGAGTATAGCACAATGGAACTATACACTCAGATCTTTCTACAGGCAATGGATGAATAATGTGGCTATGAAAACCATGCTTAAAATAATTACAAAAATATGAGTTTCTTAGAAACCAAAGTTTCTGAAGATCTGAGTGCTTTTGCACACTTATGTAGGAATATCTATTTTCATAAATTTTCCTGGAATATTTGAGGCAACTTTTTTGAAATCCTCTTTCACTATGCCCAGTCACTCCTATTCAGAAAATATTTTAACTTTTCAGAAAAAATTCAGGAAGACAGATAATCCTGGAATATATTCCTTAATACCACAGAAGGTCAAGGGAAGAGAACTTAACAAAAGTCAACTGATTGTGAAATCATAGAAAACATAGTTCTATTTTATAACTGCTGAATTTCTGAAACTGCTTTAAAAGAAGAATCTATCATTTGAAAAGATATGTCAGTAGAGTCATAGCCAAACTTTATTCCTTTGAAACTTTTTCCTTTCCTAGTGTTTTCTTCTAGATAATAGAACTCAAAGCAAATATTTGCAGAATGTTCAAAGAGTGAGTAAATTTAGTGCAAAAATTAAGTAAAACCAGTTGTTTAGAATGTAGCAACCAAAGCAATTAATTTACCTAATTTAAAATTTCTCAAGAAGTCTGGGTGTAACAACAGCAACATGATGAAGTGAAAAGCTAGAGAACAAATAAACAGATGAGAATACATCAACTAAAAAGCTTTTGCACAGCAAAGGAAACCATCAGCAAAATGAAAAGACAATCTATTGAATGGGAGAAGATATTTGTAAATGATATATCTGATAAGGGGTTAATATTCAAATATATAAATAACTCATACAACTTAACAACCAAAAAAAAAAAAAAAAAAAACAACCTGGTTAAAAAATGTGCAGAGGAGTTGAATAGACATTTCTTCAAAGAAGAAATTAAGATGACCAACAGGCATGTGAAAGGTTGTTCAAAATTAAAAATTTTTAGAAAAATGCAAATCAAAACCACAATGAGATACTACATCATGCCTCTTAGAATGGCTGTTATCAAAAAGGCAAGCAACAACAAGTGCTGGGGAAGATGTAGAGAAAAGGGAACCCTTAATCACTGTTAGTAGAAAAGAGTATTGGTGCAGCCACTGTGGAGAACAGTTTGGTAATTCCTCAAAAAATTAACAATAGAACTGCCATATGATTTAACTATCCCACTTTTGGGTATTTGTTCAAATACAAAAATGTGAATTCAAAAGATATACACACCCCTATGTTCATTGCAGCATTATTTACAATAGCCAAGGTATGGAAGCATCCTAAATATCCCTCAACAGATTAATGGATGAAGAAGATGTGGTATATATATATATATATATATATACAAAGGAGTATCATTTGGCCATAAAAAAGAATAAAATCATTTGTGACAAAATGTATAGACCTAGAGGGTATTATACTAAGTGAAATAAACCAGACAAAGACAAATACTGAATGATTTCATTAATATGTAGAATATTAATACAAACACACAAAAAAAACAAAATAAGTGAGCAAACCAAACAAACACGTAGATACAGAGAACAGAGTACTGGTTACCAGAGGGAAAGGGGAGGGAGAAGGGGGACATGGGTAGTGAACCAACTCTGTGACGACAGATGGAAAGTAAATTTTTGGTAGTGATCACCCTGTACAGTATATAGAAAGAGAAATATAATTTTGTACACATGAAACTTATATAATGATATAAACAAATGTTAACTTGATAAAAAATAAATCTAGAATAAATAAATTCAAACTTGACATAACAAAATTTATTATCTGTGCACTGAATGCAGAAAACATCTACATCTGCAGATAGTTTACTACTTAAAAAAATCTTATTTGTAATTATGTATGAGATTTTAAATCACAGTAAATAAAGGCATAAAAATATGCTTTTATATACACTTTTTTTCGGTATTTCCCCCATAATTTCCCCCTAATTGTAGCACAAATGCTCAGGAATTCATTAATCTGGACTCCTCATAGGGAGGCAAAATTACATTCTAGTAATTCAAAGTGAAGCTTTTTCATTTCCTTTATTTTGGAGGAAGGGAGAGAACGGGATAGATTATCATATACCCTTACCTGGTAACTTTTGGTACTATATTGGTTTTATTTTTTTTTAATTTTCAGGTGCAATTTATATATGAAAAGATAAAATGCAGTTCCAATTGTTCTATTTGGTGAATTTTGCCAATTCTACACAAACGTGTAACTAATGTGTAACTAAAGTCCCCTAGTGCTTGTTTCCAAACAATTCCCCCTTTATTCCAATCCAGGGAAATCATTTTCTTATGTCTATTACAACCAGTCTGCTATACCTAATCAAGAACTCCATGAGTGGAATCACGTGGTTTGTTGTCTTCTTTCACTCATCTACATGTTGCATTTATCTGTAGTTTTTTCTGAGTTGTAGCTCACTGTATGAATGCTTTACAATATGTTTATCCATGTCCCAGTTCATGTATATATGCGTTGTTACCAATTTTTAGCTATTGTAGATAAGGCTGCTATGAATAATTATATACAGGTCTTTTTATAAATACAGGTTTTAGTCTTCTTGAGTAAATACTTAGGAGTCACATTGCTGTAACTGAATAATTATGTTTAATATTGTAAGAAACTTCCAAACTGTTTGCCATAGAGGCTGTACCAACTAACGTGGGAAAATTTCATTAGGAAAAAAAAGGTAGAGCAAGACAAGATAAATAATAAATGGCCAGGGATTAAAGACAGGTGACTCTCCTTAGTGAATTGTCCCCTGCAGATTATAAAGGTATGTGTGATGTGTGTGTGGGTGTGTGCATGTGTATGTCTGTATGCTGTCTGCTGATATGGATATCTGAGTTGTTATGCCATTTAATATATAAACCAATTGTGAAATACCATCTTCTAAAACTGCAAATATATTCAAATGGAGCATTAAATTTATAATATGCAACTGTAATTGATAGTCATTTAGAATGCAGACGATTTAAGATCTTGGAGCTTAGGCTGAATAAAACAAATTAGTGAGCATGATACAATGAAGAAATCCGTAATTCAGTGTTTTTAATTTACATTATAATAATTTTCTGCAAAACTGTTGGACTATGATAAGAAAATATGTAATTCTTAATGTTACTGTGGAAAAAAGGTTTCCCATGAGTCAATATACATATATGACTGGCACTACAAATTTTAAAGTCCCTTAATTTTTATACAGCAATTGGACAAATATTTAACACTAAGAATTGAAAAAAGTGCTTTTCATCTTTACATTAAAAATAAATTAGTGACTCTGAATCTGTTCAAATTTAAGGACTGTAAGTATTTTATAAATACATATAAAGTATATATATTTTCATGTATTTATACTTTACTTACATGATTCAAACGTCTCAGATTTATTATATCTATAATATATGGCAGAACTGGGTTTTGAACTCAGGTATGCTGGCTCCAGAATCAAACTTCTTCAAAGAAAGCATTATTGGTAGAACTTAAATTGTTAAACAAAATCTTTCAAAATTGGCAAATGTCAAAATTGTCAAATTGGCAATGACTATTTAAATGCTTTTGCATATTTTTCAAAATATTGAGATATCAACATTGTTGGCAATATTATTGATATAATGTTTCTTAAAATCAATTAGCAATATTTTGTTAAGACTTTAAGTTGTTCATGCCATTTGATGAATAATTTCAATTCCCTATGTAATTTTTTTTTTTTTTTTTTTTTTGCGGTACGCGTGCCTCTCACTGTTGTGGCCTCTCCCGTTGTGGAGCACAGGCTCCGGACGCACAGGCCCAGTGGCCATAGCTCACGGGCCTAGCTGCTCCGCGGCATGCGGGATCTTCCCGGACCGGGGCACGAACCCGTGTCCCCTGCATGGGCAGGCGGACTCTGAACCACTGCGCCACCAGGGGAGCCCCCTGTGTAATTTTTAATATAGAAATTTTTTAGAATACAGAGACAGCTCCTACCCAGAACTTAGGTTCAATGTAAAGAATAAAAATAGCTATTTTAATAATAGCTAATTATTACTCATAATTTTACCTGTTATAGTCTTCTTATATAATCCTTACAACAGTCGTAAGTGGCAGTATCATTATCACCACTTTTATACATGAAAGCTAAAACTTAAGAGGCATTATGTAATTTAGTAGACTCAAAATTTTATTAAATCTTGGATCCAAATTTCAGACACAGCTGTATCTAACCAGATAAATACTTACTAATAGGGAAAATACTAACAATTGATTTGGGGGTTTTGTTTTTGTTTTTGTAATAATCATTGCTATGCTTCCATTTTCAAAAATATAAGAATATATGGCTCTTTCTAATATATGTTTCAAATATTTTCCTCAGTGAATTTATCATTACATTATATTTATGTTTTACATAGTCAATTTTACCTTTTTTGGTGAAAATATTGTAAAGAGTATGAACTAGGTGATCATAGATAAATGAAAATCATATATATATATGATTTATATATACATATTTATAATTGTATGTGAAAACCAAATATATATATTATACTTATGTAACATAGTTGTATGCATAAACATCAAAAAGGCTAAAAAGGCAGTCAATAAAATTTTCATGATGTTTTGAATCTCTGCTAAATTTGCATCATTTACAAATATAGTTCTTGTTTTCTTCCTTTCCAAATTATATATAGTGTGCATAATTTTAAAATCAGAAGAAAAATATTATGCATTTAGAGAATAAAACACTTTTGATAAAACATATAGAAAGAGACACTCAATTTAGATAAGTAAGCACTGATTCTTACAAGTTTATCCATTTATTTATGCTCTTCCAACATTTGTGTCTCTTAATATATATGCTTAAGTTCAAGCAGAGCAATAGACAGTAAAATCTTTAAGTGAGAAAAAGAGGTATGCATATTCACTCACAAATTGGATTTTTCCCTTAAAAATGAGCCCGAATTGCTCTTTTTAGTTGCTTTTCTAAAAATAAACTGTCAATTCATTTCTACTCTGCTCAAGGAAGAAAGATTGAATTCAGAGAGGGTTAGCCTAATGTAATCCATCAAATATTTAATATTAATAGTAGCTCCAAGTAATACATCAACCTTAGTAATAATAAAATAGAACTAGAAGAAAAACAAATGGATAAGACTTTTTAAAAATTGTCTTTTCATGCTTAGAATGAATTCGTTTTCATGCCTTCAAAAGTGTATATTGACTATAATAGGTGAATATCATTGTAGTTTTACTTTTAGCATGCTGACATTTTTACTGTTGAAGAAAGATTTTACAACTATTTCTACAAAATTTTAATTAGAATATAGTTATTAGGTAGTAATAATTCCTGATAATTATTAAATAAAAATAACTAACTCCTTAAGAAATACAGAAAGACAAAAAGAAATGGCTATTTTAAGTACCACAAGTCATTATAAAAACTAGGAATGACTCTAAGGTTCTTAAACACTTCATTTCATCTTTACTGATGATATAGCATTTCAAAGTTAAAATAATAACATGATATTTCAAAATGTTTTATAACAGCATATGTATAAAGTATGCATTAAGCCTCTCTGAAAATATGGATTTTATTGTGGTAAAATTTCAGGGGCTCCTAATTGATATACCAGGGTTATCTCTAAATTCTAAACTCCTAAATGGGAGTTTCAAAGGCCTGTATTTTCAATACTCAATCCATATTCTGCCAATTGATTTCTCATCTTTAGCTTTTCCCTGGCATTCTCAATTGAAAATCAGTCTGCTTGGGATACAGTTGAGATGCTAGACTTAAAATGAAAATCAAAAAAAAAAAGATTCAAGTTGAATTGGAGTCACAGCAAGAATGTTTGTGAATAAAAATCTTTGTTCCTCTGATACTACTATTCTGAATTAGGATTACATATTCTTCATAACCACTACTTCCGTGTTACAAAGCTAGCTATTTTAAACCCAAAATCTGTCAGAAAAATGCCTTGAAATGATGTCTTATACATATTTGCTTTGATATTTATAGAAATACTTTGATTTTAATAAACATTTTTAGACTTAGAGGTCATAAATTTATCTAAAATAACTCTGCAGAATTTCAAAACTAATTAGCTACATTTTGATGATAGACCATGAATATTATAAGTGATAACACCTTTCCTGTATATATTTTCAATTATCATAAAATTTGTTATTAGTTAATAAATATGCTATTCAAATTTAAACTTAATGGTTACAGTTTAATTTGGGACAAGTACTATGAGATTTTCCATTCTTTAAGAGTACCTAGAGTTTCCCATGGGTAAGGTGGCATGCTATATTGAAGTTGGAGAAGTTAGAGAGAGTTCATGAAACTGTTGTTCCCCATCCTCTTTTCATTCTCTCTTGCTTCTCATCTTACCACATGAGGAGAGATCCTGATTTATTTAAAGACAGTGGACTGAAATGTAATTGCCCTAGAGACACTGAATCAGTCTTAAACCAGCATTACGGACTGGTAGATACTAAATACATGTCTCCAACTGAATCATAGTATCTTGAATCAGACATAAACAAACTTCTAGTGTTTATTCAGTTTATGTATCGAAAATGATTTGTAGTGTGTCAATAACTACCATGGGAGCCTTAGGAAAAATGAATGTGTAAACAAGAATTGACATGGCTTTCTTTCCGTCTCTCTCCAGCTGGTCTTTGGAGCCTACTATCTCCTTCTTAATCTAGAAATTGAGTGATTTCAGATGACATTCTCATTGTCCGTAGTCTACTACTTCACTCTGTTATATGTGTTCTCTAAGTGTGTGACATCAATCCCAGAGAGAAAGATTGCTTCTTGTTGAGGTTGAAAAATACCTTAAATTTTAAAGTGATTTGTAAACAAAAAACCCCAAAATATTTGTATCTAAAACTATTATTTACCAACTCAAAGCTGTAATCTCTGTTTGCCATCAATATCATATAGGCACTAAGCATACTGTTTTTATATGGTATGCTTAATGCCTATATTAGTAACAAATATATATTTTTTATATTATAATAAATATTTATATTAATTTAAACTAAAGTATGAATACAGTTTAATCCCTTCTGTTTGTATTAGCTGTTTGAAAGGAATGTTCTTTCATCCCAAAACAAGCTTATTTGATGGTTCTTTTCCCTCTATCTTTAAATAGTAGTGTTTTTCCAGGTTCCATTCTGGGGTCTTCTCTTATAATTCTACTGAAAGGGCTTAAATTATCATGTTTATTCTTGTGGTTAAATAATCTTCTATATTCCAATGACTTCTTCCGTCCACAAGGCTCTATTGAACTCTGGATCCATATATTCTACAAGCAACTAAACATTTTTACTCTGATTGATTAAAGAAATTTTATACAAAAAGTAAAAGCTAATATAATTGGTTTTCCTCATTCCCAGTCCTTGTACAAACCCTTCTGCCCCATCTCCTAATCATAATAATTGAATTGCCTTGTAGTCCAAGACAGTAACTCTGGTATTATTCTTGATTCTTCCTTCTTCCTCTGGACCCATATCTTAATGGGAACCATAAGATACTATTTCATATAAATGCAAACACCACACAAATCTAAGGAATTCTTTCCATACGCAGTACCATGGCCTTGGAAAATAATATATCACTATTCCTGGGGAGTAGAGCATGGACAGAGACAAGGCAACAGTCATGCTGAAAAAACTTTACGTTTATCTCATGTCCATAGCTATTAAATGGGTTGTTAAAGCTGCTGCATTACTGCATGTAATCCACTGACATTCTCTTGTTCCAACTTGACTGTTTTACAACCTATCTTCCCTCCTCAAACTCCAGCACCTGTCCTTCTAGCCTTACTCAGCCAACAGTTGCATTTCCTTCTTTACTGAGGAAATTGATACAGCCAGAAAATAATTTTTTGCATAATCTCCTATCACAGGTACCCAGCAGGTATTCTCCCCTTCTACTTTTAGCAAAGACAAGCTTTCTATTGTCCTACGTAAAACCAATTTATTCACTCGTGCGTTGGAGTCCATTTTGCTTCTCTGCCTCAGATCATCACTCTGCCAATTCTCCCGTCTCTTCTACACCAAGTGTCTTTCATTCAAGGCATTTCCATCAACATAGAGTGAACCAAACAAGTTGAAGCAAAATAGTTGCTCCCCTTTGCCTGAAAACTCTGCTACTGAGTTATTTGCACTCTTTTCCCATTCTTCCATTCCATGATCTCTTAAACCTACTCCAAAGTTTTCACCCAAACCACTGCACAAAAATGTCTTTGACATTGTCAAATGTCTTATATAATTAAATTATTCCTATCGTAAAGGGTTCCATTTTTAAAATATTGCTTATAATTAGAAAATTTGCTAAAATCTAATATTTAATCTCTTCAAATAATCATATCTGACAGATAAAGATTGTTTGGAATATGTATTCTGTGTCCTTAAATATATTCCATTTCCTTCCCTGCCCTATTTCTTTGGCAAGTTCCTCCAGTACATTATTTACAAAATTGGAGATGGTAAGCATTCTGGTCTCATTCCTGATTTTAAATGGTACTATTCTCATATCTCACTATAATGAAATTAGTTTTAGAAATTTAGTTTTAGTAATATAACATTTTTAATGCTTTTTGAATTTAAATCCTGAATAGATTTTGAATTATGATGAATGGATTTCTGCATCTCTTGAGATAATTATACATTTATTTTTAACCTTTACTATTTTAATTTGGTGGCATTAATATATGTCTAAAGTTAAAGAGAGAAAACTAATTGGGAACAAAGTTAAATTCTGTAAGACAACAAAGATAGGATTGGAACATTAACATTTCGCTTTAAAGTCAGTGAATTTATCCATTTGCAAATGACATGATCTACAAGGGGTTAATATCCAAAATATATAAACAGTTTATACAACTCAATGTCAAAGAAACAAACAGCTTAATCAGAAAATGGGCAGAAGACCTGAACAGATACTTTTCCAAAAGAGGACATACAGATGGTGTACAGGCACATGAAAAGATGTTCAACATCACTAATTGTTAGAGAAATGCAAATCTAAACAGCAATGAACTATCATCTTCATAGGCAGCATCACAAATTTTTTCAATTAATGTGTTTTGTGTGGTCAAAATGTGCTGGCAGAGTATTTTGTATCTAGTAGGCAACTAATAAATGTAAATACAAGGATAAATAAAGTTCCATTTTTAAGCTATAGACTTCAAGTAATTTACTTTAGACATAAGAACTGCATCTTTTAATTACATAAAAGTTGACCTAAGCATTTTCCGAGTAGAAACAATGATTTCTTTTGTTTAAGTAACACTTCCTTTCTTTTTTTTTTTTTCCTGTGTTGGGTCTTCGTTTCTGTGCGAGGGCTTTCTCTAGTTGTGGCAAGTGGGGGCCACTCTTCATCGCAGTGCGCAGGCCTCTCACTATCGCGGCCTCTCGTTGTGTAGCACAGGCTCCAGACATGCAGGCTCAGTAGTTACGGCTCACGGGCCTAGTTGTTCCGCAGCATGTGGGATCCTCCCAGACCAGGGCTCGAACCCGTATCCCCTGCATTAGCAGGCAGATTCTCAACCACTGTGCCACTAGGGAAGCCCAACACTTTCATTTTTAAGACAATGTTACATAACTAAAGATTATGCATCAGTTTGTCTTCAGTCCACTTCATCTAATCATATCTTCATTATTTTGCTAAACAACTTTTATTGAAATATGTTTTTATAAAATCAAGAAGCTATCATTGCATCAAAATCAAACCTTCTTGCATAGTTTTGCTTAACATTTCTTGAACACTTCTTCATGTAGGCTCTAAAGTAATAATTCATTTAATTCTCAAAAACTATGTTAGGTATTTTTATTACACTTATTTTACATGAGAGAAAATGAATCCTCTTGGACCAATCTATCTTAAACAGTTTTCTTCCCCTGCCATTCTCTATAACCTCACTCTGCTTTATTTTTCTATATAGTATTATCACTCTCAGAAAATGTGACATTTCTTTAATTGTTTACTTTATATTCCACACTGACCTCTATGACGGCAAGAATTTTGAACGTTTTAATCTTTTAATCTTGCTGTGCTTTTGCACAGCAAAGGAAACCATAAACAAGATCAAAAGACAACCCTCAGAATGGGAGAAAATATTTGCAAATGAAGCAACCGACAAAGGATTAATCTCCAAAATTTACAAGCAGCTCATGCAGCTCAATAACGAACAAACAAACAACCCAGTCCAAAAATGGGCAAAAGACCTAAACAGACATTTCTCCAAAGTAGATATACAGATTGCCAACAAACACAAGAAAGAATGCTCAATATCATTAATCATTAGAGAAATGCAAATCAAAACTGCAATGAGATATCATCTCACACCAGTCAGAATGGCCATCATCAAAAAATCTAGAAACAATGAATACTGGAGAGGGTGTGGAGAAAAGGGAACACTCTTGTACCACTGGTGGGAATGTGAATTGGTACAGCCACTATGGAGAACAGTATGGAGGTTCCTTAAAAAAACTATAAATAGAACTACCATATGACCCAGCAATCCCACTACTGGACATATACTCTGAGAAAACCATAATTCAAAAAGAGTCATGTACCAAAATGTTCATTGCAGCTCTGTTTACAATAGCCAGAGTATGGAAGCAACCTAAGTGTGAATTGACAGATGAATGGATAAAGAAGATGTGGCACATATACACAATGGAATATTACTCAGCCATAAAAAGAAACGAAATTGAATTATTTGTAGTGAGGTGGATGGACCTAGAGTCTGTTATACAGAGTGAAGTAAGTCAGAAAGAGAAAAACAAATACCGTATGCTAACATATATATATGGAACCTAAGGAAAAAAAAAAAAAAAGGTCATGAAGAACCTAGGAGTAAGATGGGAATTAAGACACAGACCTACTAGAGAATGGACTTGAGAATATGGGGAGGGGGAAGGGTAAGCTGTGAGAAAGTGAGAGAGTGGCATGGACATATATGCACTACCAAACGTAAAATAGATAGCTAGTGGGAAGCAGCCGCATAGCACAGGGAGATCAGCTCGGTGGTTTGTGACCACCTAGAGGGGTGGGATAGGGAGGGTGGAAGGGAGGGAGACGCAAGAGGGAAGAGATATGGGAACATATGTATATGTATAACTGATTCACTTTGTTACAAAGCAGAAACTAACACACCATTGTAAAGGAATTATACTCCAATAAAGATGTTAAAAAATAATAATAATGAAAGAGTTTGAAAACATGCATTCCTTATTTGACATTGTTTAATGTTTTCTTTGGTGTTTCATACTACATGAAGAGTACTTTGATAAGTTGGAATTGTTTTAATTACAGAGATCCAAATTTATCATAGAATGGTCTCTATCTTTTGCAATGGACATTTCGTGAGCTGCTCTTCTCAATGCATATCTGTTTCTACATCTAAACTACTTGAACTGTAATAAATTTTCAGGGCTCTCGATATTAGTTTAGATGAGAAATGATGAATAAGATTCATTTGTCATTAATACAAATAGAATGGAACACAGAGGAATCTTTATTTAGGAGTCATTAATTTTATTCGTACTGCTAAAGCAGCAAAGAAATATGTATTATATAATTCAAAGATTTTTGCTTTGTGAAACCAAACTGTAGGAAATTTTACATGTGGCTCTTAATAACAATATACATTTTCTTTTTTCTAAATGAAATATTAACTCTAGTCATCATGTTGTATATTACTTCCATGACTTATTTATTTCATAACTGGAAGTTTGTACATTTTGACCCCCTTCATTTATTTCATCCACTCCCCCACCCACCACCTCTGGCAACCACAAATCTGTTCTCTCTACCCATAGCTTGATTTTGTTTGTTTAATTCCACATATAAGTGAAAACATACAGTATTTGTCTTTCTTAGTCTGACGCATTTCACTTAGAATAATACCATCAAGGTCCATCCATGTTGTTGCAAAGATCAAGATTTCATTCTTTTTTATTGTTAAATGGTATTGTATATGTATATGTATATAAAATGAGCATATAGGGCTTCCCTGGTGGCGCAGTGGTTGAGAGTCTGCCTGCCGATGCAGGGGACACGGGTTCGTGCCCCAGTCTGGGAAGATCCCACATGCCGCAGAGTGTCTAGGCCCGTGAGCCATGGCCGCTGAGCCTGTGTGTTCGGAGCCTGTGCTCCTCAACGGGAGAGGCCACAACAGTGAGAGGCCCATGTACCAAAAAACAAACAAACAAAAAAGAGCATATATATATAATGGGTATATATATAATGTAAAATATAAAGGTACTGTGATATTTATATATATAGATATAATTTTTTTAGTCCAGCAATAAACACTTAGGTTGCTTCCAAGTCTTGGTTATTTAAAAAAATGCTGCAATGAATATAGGGGTGCATGTATATTTTCCAGTTAATATTTTTGTATATTTTTATATACAAATATACAAATTATATAATACTTTGTATATTTTTATCCTTTGTATAAAAAGTAGAATTGTATTAGAATTGGTGGATCACATGGTACTTCTATTCAATTTTTGAGAAACCTCCATACTGTTTTTCATAGTGGCTGCACCAGTTTACATTCTCACCAACAATGCACAAGAGTAGCCTTTGTTTCACAACTTTATTTCTCGTCTCTTTGATAGTATATGTTCTATCAGGTATTAGGTGACATTTCATTTTGGTTTGGATTTGTATTTCCCTGATGATTAGTGAAGTTGAGCATCTTTTCATGTATATATTGACCATCTGTATGTGTTTTTTGGAAAAATGTCAATTCAGATGCCCATTTTTTAATTGAATTGTTTTTTCCTATTGAGTTGTATGTGTTCTTTGTATATTTTGGATATTAGACCCTTGTCAGGTATGAGATTCGCAAATATTTTCTCCCATTGGGTAGGTTGCCTTTTTATTTTGTTGTTTATTTCCTTTGCTGTGCAGAAGATTTTTAGCTTGATGTAGTCCCACTTATTTATTTTTGCTTTCATTGCTTTTACTTTTGGAGTCAGATCCAGAAAATAATCACCAAACCTATGTTAAGGAGTTTACCACTTATGTTTTCTTCTAGAAGTTTTATGGTTTCAGGTCGTACATTAAAGTCTTTAATCCATTTTGAATTATTTTTGGTGTATTGTATAAGATAGTGGTCCACTTTAATTCTTTTGCGTGTGGCTGCCCAATTCTTCCAACATTATTTATTGAAGAGACTGTCATTTCCTCATTGTATGTTCTTGGGTCCTTTGTTGTGGAGTCTTTAGGGTTTTCTATATATAATATCATGTTATTGGGACATAGTTACAGTTTGCTTCTTCCTTTCCAATTTGAATAACTTTTAGTATTTTTTTTCCTTGCCTAATTACTCTGACTAGGACTTTCAACACTATGGTGAATAAAAGTGACAAGAATAAGCATCCTTGTCTTATTCCTGATCTTAGAAGGAAAGCATTTATCTTTTCACCAATGAGTATGATGTTAACTGTGGGCTTATCACATACATGGTCTTTATTATGTTGAGGTACATTCCCTCTATACCCACTTTATTGAGAGTTTTTATTATAAATGGATGTTAAATTTTGTCAAATCTTTTTACTTTATTTACTGACATAATCATATAATTTTGTCCTTTTTTTCACACAGGCTTTGTATTTTATTTTACTGGTTTTGTGATCTTGTTTCCTCTTATTTTATTTTATTTTTTTTTTTGTTTTTGGTGAAGTATAGTTAATTTACAATGTTGTGTTAGTTTCAAGTGTACAGCAAAGTGATTCAGTTATATATACATATTATATATATTCAGATTCTTTTCCATTATATATTATTACAAGATATTGAGTATAGTTCCCTGTGCTATAAAGCAGGTCCTTTTTGTTTACATATTTTACATACAATAGTGTGTATACTATTATATATGTATACTATTATATATATATACACCTTACTGTTCCACATTTCTACATGGTAATATGATATGCTTAAATTCACTTATTTATTTTCACTTGTTGATGTTCAAAACTAGAAAGAGAAAAAGAAAAAATCATCAATTTTGGAATTGAAATGAGAATGTTGGCTTTTACTTAAAAACTTATGGGAGCCTAGCAAGGCAGAGAGCAAGAGTAGCCTATCATATTAATAAGAGAAAAGCTTGGAGAAACTGCAGACTAATGAGTACTCTTGACCCATTGAGAGCAGAGTACAATTACTCTGAAGTTATAGTAAAAACAGTACACTGCAGGGAAAAACAGGATCCAAGTATTTGATTACCTGTGGAAGATTCAAAGGATACCATATGAAGTAACAGGCAACAAAATCTTTTACCCAAATAATGAGAGAAAAATTAAAACTTTAAATATTTGAAAGGAAGACCATTGTTTTATATTTTCACTTATGATGTACAATTTCCCTGAAAGGAGATTTTAGTATATCTGAGTCACGTCTTCCTGCAAGTAAGGAAAAATGTGTAGAAAAGAGGTGAAGAAGATCTTAGACAACTTTTACAATCTCACAATTTGTTTTTAAACAAGTTTTGTACAGAAAACATGTAATCAGTTGCTAATTGTATGATTCAGATAAAAGTTACAAAAGGAGTCTTGGAAGGAAGAAATCAACGTGGATCAAGTCATTAGGGGAAAATTAGCTCTTTTCCATAAGCACTTTCCAGCATTGCCTCAGAAATAGGAGAAAATTCATAATGAGCAAAGTTTGATTACCATATAAAGAAGAATCTCTAGAAAAAGGACATAAGAAAGCTATGAATAGGTACAGTGATATATTGTTTTCATGTTTATTCTAAAAAAGATTAATTGTTTACTTACCTTTCTATTCTGGACAAAAATACAATTGAAACTAGTGTTATTGTTGCTAGTGTAAAAACAGTTAAAACCATGTTATTGTTACTTACTGCCAGCCAAATGACTGGTGGGGATGATTTGTCGTTATTTTTAGGGCTCTGGGAGTCTCAAAAGCTTGAAAGATAAGTAAAGGTTTTAATTTAAAGTCACTTCTGTAGTGCCTCCTAATGAAAGAGTTAATATATTTTTAGCTCCTTAATAGCTACTTCATAATCCTAGTTTTCATCACACAGGTTACCTCCCCCCAAAAAAATCTTTCTAATCGACATTAAATACATAATTATGATCGTAACCCCCTACTGTTACTTATTCTTCAATTTGGGTGCAAATTTTCTAGCAGCATCCTTATATGTGCTAGAAGTTTCAACAGACAGTTTAATATTATTTAATTCATGCTGCATTCTGAAATGATGAAACCAGCCTTCACTGACAGAAAAGTCATCTCATTAACATAAACTATCAGATGTAGTCCAAGGGGTTCACCAAGAATAACAAATACACTCCTATCACTAAGGAAATTACAAGGATTTAGAGTTACCTTCCAAGGTCCTTCACAAAGGCCACATTTTAGATTTGTCTTTTCTGAAGCCCGTATTAAACCAACTTTAATTCTATAGACTTTATACATGTTAATGCAGGTACTATGACTTTATTTAAATTTTAGAATATTGTTGAGTTCTAAAAAAATCAAAAATATGATTGGATTGAATTGAATCTATTATCTAAATTGGGAAGAAGTTATATTTCCTATCCATGAATAAGAAATTACTCCCCATTTATTTAAGCTTCTTTGAATAATATTTTATATTTTTCCCTGTTGATCTTGCATACTTTCAGTAAGCTTATTCTCAGTTATCTTTATTTAATGTTGCTCTTGTTAGACGTTTTAAATTTCATTTAAAGTGTTTCTTATTTGCAGAAATGAAATTGAAAATTTTATGTTATTTTAACCTTTACATTGCCAAAGTATCTTATTAATTTTAATAATATTTGTAGGACTACCGTTGGGTTTCTAAATAAATAAGCATATCTATGAAAATAGCAGTAAACATTTTTTAATCTTCAAAAATTGTAATTATTTTCTGTCTTCTGATGTTGTATCTGGGACTAGTATTATTAACTGAAGCACTAAAATTTACCATTGTTTTCCTACTCTAATTTTAAAAGTGATGATTTTAATATTTCAATTGAATTACTGTGTTTTATGTTTACCAGTTTCCTTTTTTGTATATACCCTATTAAGTATACAAGCTTAGGCAAGTTTTTTCTTTTTCCTTTCTAGTTTGTCAAAGAAATTTCAATCTAATGATTCAAACATGAATCATTGTTGAGGTTTATTTAAGTACTTTTTCTGATACAAATAGCAGTCTTATTAATGAATGATTCCTACAGACAAACACACACATGTGCAAAGTTTATATCCTGTTTTGAGAGATTGAGTAAGGACTAAAAAAATGAAAATTACTATAGCCCTCTCTGAGGAAGTAATAAGTAAGTAGAGACTTAATATGACATACCAAACCTTACAAATATCAATTATCTTATAATTAAGTAGGTTATTTTTGAACTTATTTCCCTTAATGAGGAAATGATTTTCTTTTTTTCCCCCATTTTTAAGACTATTTTCTAGAGCAGTTTTAGTTTTACAACAAATTTTAGAGGAAGAAAGATTTCACATATAGCCCCTGTCTCCACATAAGCATTATCTCCCCCATTATCAACATTCCCCACCAGAGTGGTATATTTGTTACAACTGATGAACCTTCATTGACAGTTCATGATCACCCAAAGTCCAAAACTTATATTAGGGTTCTCTTGGTGTGTACAGTCTACATGTTTGGAAAAAATGTATAACATGTATCCATCATTAGAATATCATACAGAATAGTTTCATTACTGTAAAATCCTCTGTGGTCTGCCTAGTCCCTCTCCATGTACAACCGTGAAAACCACTGTTTTTAATTTTCTCCATAGTTTTGCTTTTTCCACAATATTGGAAATCATATAGTACATAATTTTTTCATATTGGCATCTGAAAAAAGGATCTTGCTGCAATATATGCCATAACTGTTCTGCCTATGTTTTCCTCTAAGAGTTTTGTAGTGTCTGGACTTACATTTAGGTCTTTAATCCATTTTGAGTTTATTTTTGTGTATGGTGTTGGGAAGTGTTCTAATTTCATTCTTTTACATGTAGCTGTCCAGTTTTCCCAGCACCACTTATTGAAGAGGCTGTCTTTTCTCCATTGTATATTGTTGCCTGCTTTGTCAAAGATAAGATGACCATATGTGCATGGATTTATCTCTGAGCTTTCTATCTTGTTCCATTGACCTATATTTCTGTTTTTGTGCTAGTACCATACTGTCTTGCTTACTATAGCTTTGTAGTACAGTGTGAAGTCAAGGAGCCTGATTCCTCCAGCTACGTTTTTCTTTCTCAAGATTGCTTTGGCCATTCGGGGTCTTTTGTGTTTCCATACAAATTGTGAAATTTTTTGTTCTAGTTCTGTGAAAAATGCCATTGGTAGTTTGATAGGGGTTGCATTGAATCTGTAGATTGCTTTGGGTAGTAGAGTCATTTTCACAATGTTGATTCTTCCAATCCAAGAACATGGTATATATCTCCATCTGTTTGTATCATCTTTAATTTCTTTCTTCAGTGTCTTATAGTTTTCTACATACAGCTGTTTTGTCTCCTTAAGTAGGTTTATTCCTAGGTATTTTATTCTTTTTGCTGCAGTGGTAAATGGGAGTGTTTCCTTCATTTCTCTTTCTGATTCTTCATTGTTAGTGTATAGGAATGCAAGAGATTTCTGTGCATTAATTCTGTATCCTGCTATTTTACCAAATTCATTGATTAGCTCTAGTAGTTTTCTGGTGGCATCTTTAGGATTTTCTATGCATAGTACCAGGTCATCTGCAAACAGTGACAGTTTTACTTCTTCTTTTCCAATTTGGATTCCTTTTATTTCTTTTTCTTCTCTGATTGCCATGGATGAAACTTCCAAAACTATGTTGAATAACAGTGGTGAAAGTGGACAACCTTGTCTTCTTCCTGATCTTAGAGGAAATGGTTTCAGTTTTTCACCCTTGAGAACAATGTTGGCTGTGGATTTGTCATATATGGCTTTTATTATGTTGAGGTAGGTTCCCTCTATGCCCACTTTCTGGAGAGTTTTTAACATAAATTGGTGTTGAATTTTGTCAAAAGCTTTTTCTGCATCTATTGAGATTATCGTATGGTTTGTATCCTTCAATTTGTTAATATGGTGTATCACACTGATTGATTTGCATATACTGAAGAATCCTTGCATTCCTTGGATAAACCCCATGTGGTTGTGGTGTATGATCCTTTTAATGTGCTGTTGGATTCTGTTTGCTAGTACTTCGTTGCAGATTTTTGCATCCATGTTCATCAGTGATATTGGCCTGTAATTTTCTTTTTTTGTGACAACTTTGTCTGGTTTTGGTATCAGGGTGATGGTTGACTCAGAATGGGTTTGGGAGTGTTCCTTGCTCTTCTATATTTTGGACGAGTTTGAGAAGGATAGATGTTAGCTCTTCTCTAAATATTTGATAGAATTCACCTGTTAAGCCATCTGGCCCTGGGCTTTTGTTTTTTGGAGGATTTTTAATCACACCTTTAATTTCAGTTCTTGTGATTGGTGTGTTCATATTTTCTATTTCTTCCTGGTTCAGTCTTGGAAGGTTGTACTTTTCTAAGAATTTCTCCATTTCTTCCAGATTTTCCATTTTATTGGCATATAGTTGCTTGTAGTCGTCTCTCATGATCCTTTGTATTTCTGCAATGTCAGTTGTTACTTCTCCTTTTTCATTTCTAATTTTGTTGATTTGAGTCTTCTTTTTCTTTTTCTCTTGAATCTGGCTAATGGTTTATCAATTTTGTTTCTATTCTCAAAGAACCAGCTTTTAGTTTTGATATTTGCTATTGTTTCCTTCATTTCTTTTCATTTATTTCTGATCTGATCTTTATGATTTATTTCCTTCTGCTAACTTTAGGGGGTTTTTTTGTTCTTATTTGTCTAATTGCTTTAGGTATGTAGTTAGGTTGTTTATTTGAGATGTTTCTTGTTTCTTGAGGTAGGATTGTATTGCTATAAACTGCCCTCTCAGAACTTCTTTTGCTGCATGTATAGGTTTTGGGTCATCATGTTTTCATTGTTATTTATTTCTAGATATTTTTTGATTTCCTGTTTGATTTCTTCAGTGATCTCTTGGTTGTTTAGTAGCATATTGTTTAGCCTCCATGTGGTTGTATTTTTTACAGTTCTTTTCCTGTAATTGATACCTAATCTCATAGCATTGTGGTCAGAAAAGATGCTTGATACGATTTCAATTTTCTTCAATTTATTGAGGCTTGATTCATGACCCAAGATGTGATCTGGAGAATGTTCTGTGTGCACTTGAGAAGAAAGTGTATTCTGTTGTTTTTGGATGGAATGTCCTATAAATATCAATTAAGTCCATCAGTTCTAATGTGTCATTTAAAGCTTGTGCTTCCTTATTTATTTTCTGTTTGTATGATCTGTCCATTGGTATAAGTGGGGTGTTAAAGTCCCCTACTATTATTGTGTTATTGTCGATTTCCCCTTCTATGGCTGTTAGCATTTGCCTTATATATTTTGGTGCTCCTATTTTGGGTGCATAGATATTTACAGTTATATTTTCTTTTGGATTGATCCCTTGGTCATTATGTAGTGTCCTTCTTTGTCTCTTGTAATATTCTTTATTTTGAAGTCTATTTTGTCTGATTTGCGTATTGCTACTCCAGCTTTCTTTTGATTTCTATTTGCATGGCATCTTTTTCCGTCCCTTCACTTTGTCTGTGTGTGTCCCTGGATCTGAAGTGGGTCTCTTGTAGACAGGATACATATGGGTATTGTTTTTGTATCCATTCAGCCAGACTGTGTCTTTTGGTGGGGGCATTTAATTCATTTACATTTATGGTAATTGTTGCTATGTATGCTCCTATTCCCATTTTCTTAATTGTTTTGGGTTTGTTTTTGTATGTCTTTTCCTTCTCTCTTGTTTCCTGCCTAGAGAGGTTCCTTTAGCATTTGCTGTAAAGCTGGTTTGGTGGTGCTGAATTCTCTTAACTTTTGCTTGTCTGTAAAGCTTTTGATTTCTTCGTTGAATCTGAATGAAATCCTTCCTGGGTAGAGTAAACTTGGTTGTAGTTTTTTCCCTTTCATCACTTTAAATATGTCCTACCACTCCCTTCTGGCCTGTAGAGTTTCTGCTGAAAGGTCAGCTCATAACCTTATGGGGACTCCCTTGTGTGTTGTTTGTTGCTTTTCCCTTGCTGCTTTTAATTTTTTTATTTGTGTTTAATTTTTGTTAGTTTGATTAATATGTATCTCAGCATATTTCTCCTTGGGTTTATCCTGTATGGGACTCTTTGTGCTTCCTGGACTTGACTGACTATTTGCTTTCCCATGTTGGGGAAGTTTTCAACTCTAATATTCTTCTTCTTCTGGGATGCCTATAATTTGAATGTTGGTACACTCAATGTTGTCCCAGAGGGCTCTGAGACTGTCCTCAATTCTTTTCATTCTTTTTTTCTTTATTCTGCTCTGTAGCAGTTATTTCCACCATTCTGTCTTCCTGCTCACTTATCCGTTCTTCTGCCTCAGTTATTCTGCTGTTGATTCCTTCTAGAGTGTTCTTAATTTCAGTTATTGTTTTGTTCATTACTGTTTGTTTGCTCTTTAGTTCTTCTAGGTCCTTATTAAACATTTGTTTTATTTTCTCTATTCTATTTCCAAGATTTTGGATCATCTTTACTATCATTATTCTGAATTCTTTTTCAGGTAGTTTACCTATTTCCTCTTCATTTATTTGGTCTTGTGGGTTTTTATCTTGCGCCTTTGCTTGCAAGATATTTCTCTGTCTTCTCATTTTGTCTAATTTACAGTATTTGAGGTCTCCTTTCCCCAGACTTCAGGGTCATAATTCCTTTTGCTTCTTTTCTCTGTCCTGGTGGTGGGGTTGGTCCAGTGTCTTGTGTAGGCTTCCTGATGGGAGGGACTGATGCCTGATTTCTGGTGGGTGCAGCTGAGTCTTTTCCCGCTGATGATCAGAGCCATGTCCGGTGGTGTGTTTTGGGGTGTCTGTGAGCTTAGTATGACTTTAGGTAGTCTATGTGCTGATGGGTGGTTTTGTATTCCTGTCTTGTTTGTTGTTTGGTGTGAGGTGTCCAGTGCTGGGATCTGCTGGCAGCTGGGTGGAGCCAGGTCTTGGATTCAAATAGAGGCCTCTGTGAGAGCTCTCAGCAATTAATCTTCCCTGGGGCCAGGAATTCTCTAGTGGTCCAGCATCCTGGACTTGGTGCTCCCACCCCAGAGCCTCAGGCCTGACTTCCAGTTGAGGATCCGAGACCCCGCGAGTCGCTCATCCCAGCAATAAAGGGGATTAAAAAAAAAAATCTAACAAAACACCAGGCAAATGGTAAAAAGTAAAATCAAACAAACAAAAATAGAAAGAAGGAAACATGCACACACACAAAAGAAACAAAAACAGAACCAAATAAAACAAAAAGCAAGAGAACAACCAGACAACATAAGAACCCCAAAACGAAATCAATTAGGGTTGAAACTAACAAAAGTACATAACCTAAAAACAAAACCAAAGCAGTGTGCCAACTGCAGAATAAAGCAAGAAAACAGAACAAACCAATTAAAGCTGATTAAAATCAATAATAAAATAAAAAGGGAAAAAACACAGGACAACAGAAAAGCAAAGTAGAAATGGAAATACAAAAAGGTATATATATTAAAGAAAAAGAAGAAGAAAAAAATAAAGAACACAACAACAGAAAAGGAAAGTAAAAGTAGTAATATATCAAAAAATTAAAAATACGTTTTAAAACATGGAGATCCCAAAAAACTAAATTAAAAAAATACTAAAACAACAAACAAAAAAGAAAGAAAAAAGGAAAGACAAAAAACAAAAGGCAGAACCAACAACAGAATGATTCAAAACATAATAAAATTAATAGTAATAATTATGTTTCTCTGCGGACTCCCCTATAAGTGTCCTCGCACATGCCATAAGCTACAACCCACCTCCACCTCCCCAAAAGGCTCTCCTCTGCATCAGGGCTGGTCTCTGGACCTGCTGTGGGCCCTGTGGGGACCCCTCAGACTCTGATCTGGCCCAATTCCTGCGTGTGCTTGCCCCCAAATTCCACAGCTGCCAGAGCTAGACTGTTTTCATTTGTGGGAACATTCATTGTCTACTCAGATATTCCATAGACACAGGGTCTACCTAGCTGATCACAGGGATTTAATCCACAGCTTGTACAGCTGATGGAAAGATTTTTGATCTTCCTTAGTCGCCCCATCCCTGGGGTTCAGCTTTGGTTTTATCCCCACCTCTGTGTGTGGTCCACACACAGGAGTCTGGTCCTGAGGCTGTCTTGGGGCTCTTGAGTCTGTCGTGTAGAGGACAGGGCACAGAGGTGGTATGACTGCTTGGATCATGGGAGCCCTGGTGGCACCAAATGTGCAGGAAAGCTGGCAGCCATGGGTGCAAGAGATATGGACCTCTGTATATTAATATTGTATCCTGCAACCTCGTTATAATTGCATATTAGTTCCAGGAGTTTTTCTGTCAATTTTTTCAGATTTTCTATGTATATAATTATGTCATTTGTAGACAAAGACAGTTCTATCCTTTCTTCCCAATCTCTATAACTTTATTTTCTTGCCTTATTGCATTAGAAAGGACTTTCAGCTTATTGTTGAAAAGGAGCAGGGAAAGTAAACGTCCTTACTTTTTACCTGATCTTAGTGGGAAACGTCTGAGTTTCTCAACATTGAGTATGGTGTTAACTCTAGGTTTTTTGTAGTCTTTATCAAGTTGAGATTGTTTCCTTCTATTCCTAGTTTACTGATGTTTTTCATAAATATGAAGCATACTATCCAATACTATATATTAGGGAGTAAGGAAGCACTGTTCCTTATAATGAAAAAAAATAGAGAAACTTTGAGGAGCAAAAAAAGTTTATCATGACTCAATTGAACTACTTCTCCAAAAGCCTAGTAAAACAGATTTAAAAATACAATATAACCACATCAGGTTTTTTTGATGTATTTTTACTGATGTACAATATGTTTTCCATGTAGTGAAAACACAGAAGAAATAAATTACTGATTCCATAGATATTATTATAAGTCCTACTGCTAAAGTTTATTATTCTTTAATCATAGTTGTATTTCATCTATTTTTGATATTCTCAGTTTTTCTTCCACAAAACACCTTTTATTTTACTCCCTTTACCAATAAGTTGAAACTAGGTGACTACTCAAAGATATTAGAGCATGTGAGTTTTATCTGTGACTAATTGTAATGATTTATTGGGGGGTGTATAGTGGGTTATATCTTTGACAATTTAGTCATAGTTGGATTTAATAAAGATAACAGTCAACTGAATTCAGAATATTTACTGTTTATCTGATAGCATGAACTTATTCCAAGGGGTGTAAAATATTCAAAACAACAGATGCAAATCTAACTTTTGAAAATGATATATTTACATTTAAATTTTGTAATGAAATGCTTCAGCTAATTGAATCAGCTATATCAATCATGCTAATGTATGTAAAGAGCCATCATGTTTTATTAGGAATTTGAACTAAGTATGAATGAACCCACCAACACATCATTTCAATATCAGTTATTCATCTCATTAAATCATGTTTTATATAACAAAAGGTAAAGTAAAATGGAAGAGGAGCTCCTTCTGTTTAGAACTATGGTTTATATTGACCACTGTTAACTCTATCCTGGATTACAGCAAATGTCTTCTAACAGTTATCCATAAGGCAAGTCTCATTTTTTTCTTTTGCGGTACGCGGGCCTCTCACTGTTGTGGCCTCTCCTGTTGCGGAGCACAGGCTCCGGACGCGCAGGCTCAGCGGCCATGGCTCACGGGCCCAGCCGCTCTGCAGCATGTGGGATCTTCCCGGGCTGGGGCACAAACTGGTGTCCCCTGCATCGGCAGGTGGTCTCCCAACCACTGTGCCACCAGGGAAGCCCAAGTCTCATTTTTTTTCCATATCCTTCTAGTTACCATTAGTACATGAATCTTCTGAAAGCACAACGTGAAGCTGATTAGTTCCCATATTAGAAATAGGCAGCGATGCTTTCCTGCCTAAGTAATGAAATGTAATATTTTCAATATAGCATTTAAAATCTTCCTCTGTGGAACATTTATTGGGATTTCTAAGCTTACCATCGGAGAGTTGGTGGGAATTGTGAAGGGTCTCAGATTTCGCCCTACTTCAGTCTAAAGAAGGTAAACTTGCAATAGTTTGATGAATGCTGGAAGAATACAGGAGACTTAGATTGGAGACAAGAACTGTATTACTCATGGCATAGCAAGTAATATGAGTGTCATGTTCCTGTTGGGTCTCCTTACCACCAAGTCCTACGTGAGGTGATGCAGAGGAGCCCAGGTAGATGCTATATGTGCAGTGGACTTACATCACAGTTGAGGAACCCTGGGCTTAATGAACCCAAATGTTCATAATGTGCTACAACAAATTTGCCTGACCATTTTCCCAGAAGGAGACTTATATTTACTATACTAGATAGTAAACAAATCTGCCCTTTATAACTATATTTGAAAGATAATCCAGAACAAAAGAGCAGGAGTGCCTTTGTTTGCAAGATGTACAGACATGCCAGAGATTCCTGGGGAATTTTCCCAATAATATCTACCCTCACTTCTGTGCCATCTTGGTTTCTGACAAATTTTCCTGTGAGTGTACTTCTCCCTCAGACACTTTGATAATCTGACCAACAACATTTAATTAAAGCTACTCTCAACCTGGCTTCAAGTGGCTAAGGATGAAACCAACTTGCACTTTTGACCACGGCAATGCAACCCAGCATCCCAGATCCAACCAGCTGAACAAATCCCATAAAACCTCAGGATTTAGCTTAGAAATCCAGATAGCTTTAACCTTAAGTTTCTCTATTGACTCTTCCCTTGGACCTGAGACGTTAATCCAGGTACAGAAGGGTGGCCTAATTTTAGAGTTAATGCCATAACCATGTTAGTATTACACGATTCATTGGATTTCTTAAACAGTTAAGGTCTCTTATGACCACACATAGTGTTTAAGGCCCAATGTTTTGAAGAGAAGTTAATGCCTGGCTTCAACACATAATGTAAAGTCCCATGTACATACACAGTGCCATTGGAAAGATATTGTTATGTATAACTCACGAGGACCCACAATGAGAGCTATGTCTGTTGGAAGGCATGTTATGCCAATGTATCCAGTGTGGCCTCCAAGCCAGATGGCGAGACTTAGGATTCTCAATTTACATCAGACTGTTGAGCTTGGTTCTTGTGTTTAGAACTACCTGACTGAAATCAGTCAAATCTGTTCTATTTGCCCATGCCACCAGCCAAAGGGCATTTGTCCACCCTACAAAGTGATTGGGAAACAGTAAGTGGGGATAGAGAAGACACCTGGTGCTATTGACAAGTACTTTGTGTTAGAGGTGCAGAATTTGACACTATTTGCTGCTATTTTCAATATACTTCTTGGTAAAGTTAAGAGGAATAGTGATTGAATCATTGTTAAAGCCATCTGGAAAGAATGACAGACCAGCACTCCATTAAATTTAAGATGCTTATAATGGTTTGAGAAAGAGACATCATTGTGTTTTCCTTTGTGAGAAAGGCTTCAGCAGCCGTTCCAAAAGAGATTATGAATGTCACTCTCTCACTCCCTTACCACCTGGGGCATATTCTTTCCTCCCTAGTTGCCAGAATTTTTATCTCCATTGTTTGGAAAATATAATAAAAATTAAAATCTCCTTCCCAAACAGAAAATGTCTTTACAAAGGTAGAAGAGAAAGAAATCGTTTTATTATTGAATAAGCATTAAACCAGAATGTGATGCACATCACAGGCAATCTGCTAAAAATTTTCAAAGACAAAAAAATCTCACCATTTTGTATACCAAGCAGATACAAGTCCTACTACTCAAACTAGTTATTGTTGATCTTGGGAATGCATATGTAAGAGGATTCAACAGCACCATTTATCACACACAGCTCATCTTAACTTTACTTGGTAACTGGGGTGACCATCTATGTTAGCTAATTGACTTTATCCAAAGGAAAAATAAACTTTTGGTATCTTTGTGATAGGAGATAGTTCTGCATCTTGGAGGCAGGCACCTAAAGAAGTTAGGCTCCTATCCTCCCACAGAAACTGGAAGATAGGGAGTCTAGCTTCTTTAATGATTGCATTTGAAAGAGATGGTGAATAGGCCCTTGAGAAAAGACTTTCTGAGCCTTAAAGCTGGCAAGAGCCTGACTTAGCTTTTAAAAAGGTTTACATACATTGCAAAGAGACAGAGAAATAACTTACAATTCACATATTTTCTAAAAAAGTCCCTAAGAAAAGAAGGTTGATCTCATTTTCAACAGGGAAATTATTTCTTTACCACGTTCGATTTTTATTTACTTTTACACCATTCACCACCACAAAATCTGTGTTTCTTATGCATTACCTGTAATTTCAATCACCTATTTACACCCAAACTTTTCAGGTAGATGAGGCAAGTACAAAGTTATTATAACTGCATTTTTAGAAAATGTATCCAGAATGAAATTTAAATCCTCTGTGCTTCCTTTTGGCCCAACAGTGTGGCCATGGGTTTAAGTTGGGGGAAAGAAAAGTGCATTATGCCCAGCAATGGCTAGCATAAACCCCTGAATTTTCAAAGTGTATTATCCCCTATCTCTTTCGTTCTGATCATTACCTGAGAAGGAGATGATTTCATTACCTGAAAGGAGATGATTGCTTTCTGGGACAGCCACATTAATTGAAATAAAAATGTCATTAGTAAGGTGTGTGGAAGAGAAAGAGGTGAGGGTAGAAAGGCTAGAAGTTCTTTCAAGTTGATTTTTGAGGAGATCAAACTCTCAGAGATACCAAGTGCTTGTGGATAGTAGAGATTGTGGTGGGTTCATATTATATCTTGGCTGTGACCCATTGCTGAGTGGCTTTTGCGATAATAGGCATACCATGTCAGGCTGCAAATGGTCTGGGAAAACAAACAGATGACAGAGATTAGTTTCAGTGGTCATATGTTTGTGACAGAAATTGGCCAATTGGTTTGGATTAGCAACATCATAACATGAAAAAAAGTCAGCAGAGGTGAGGCACCATTAATAGCCCTGAGAGCGGGCTTCCCTGGTGGCGCAGTGGTTGAGAGTCCGCCTGCTAATGCAGGGGACGCGGGTTCGTGCCCCGGTCCGGGAAGATCCCACATGCCGCGGAGTGGCCCGTGAGCCATGGCCGCTGAGCCTGCGTGTCCTGAGCCTGTGCTCCGCAACGGGAGAGGCCGCAACAGTGAGAGGCCCGCGTACCGCAGGAAAAAAAAAAAAAAAAAACCCTGAGAGGGAACAAAGGCCTACCATAGTTTATCTTCTAGAAGAGGTTGGGGGCAGCGCCACATGTAATGTGGGTTTATCCATCATGAGACAAACAGGTTAAATTTTGGCAGTAGTCCCAATCTGGCATTCAGTCGTAGACTTTTCATCGAAACATGGAGTCCTTTACTTTGTGCCCAGGATATAATGGTATATGTTTTTCTATGCCCAGTGTGATGTTTGGCCCAGGCAGCAGTTGTGGCAGTCTGGATGGTGCAGACTGGATTAGTAGATTTTTTCCAGTTGGTCTCATCAGAGGCTCTTACCGTGGGCATCTATACATGAATGACCTAGACAGTTTGATTTGAACCTCAAGAAGAGTGGGATGGAAATTAATTTGGGAGCCAATATTACATGGATGTTTCTTAAAACCATGGGGTCAAATAATTTCATGTAGATAAAGGGTAAAAGTACAGAAGAAAAGGGCCCAAGTCTACGATTTTTATAGTAAAATTGAATGACAAAAATGTGTCTCTTCATGTTATGTTTTATTCTTATCTCCCTTAATCTCACAGTTTGACTACTAAATGTTTTCTCTCCTTATATGTCAAGTATGTGTTAAAGATAAAACCTTTCTCTAAAGCTCTCAAAGAGTCTTAGTTACTAAAATTTAGTCTAATTTGCTTTTACTAAGAGCTTTTCCTAACTGTCTATTCATTAACAAACTGTAACCCATTTGAAGAGTTAAAAGTACAATTTCTTCTACAATAGTCAATATATATTTATATCCACATAGGCTTTTTTAAAGTATCATTCTTTTTGATTTTTAGTTCTCTAGATGGCATATCTACTGACCATATCATTAATAAATCTATATACAGGAAAATCATTTAAATTATATTGGTTGAAAACAAAGTCAGTAGAACGATTGTTTGCTGAATTATTTGGTACCTTCAAAGATAAGTGATTTTATTGACTTTAATGTATTGGAACTGCTTTAGGTTTTGACTACATGGGCATATAGTGCCATTTTGAAGCATTACTGCTATAAACTGAAACCTCCTAAAACTGATATATTGAAGCCCAATCCCCAAAAGGATGGAATTTAGAAGTGACCCTTTGGGAAGTGATTAGGTCATGAGAGTAGAGCCCTCATAAATGGGATCAGTACCCTTATAAAAGAGATCAAAGAAAGCTCCCTGCCCACTCTACCATGTGAGAGTACAGTGAAAAGACAGTCATCTATGAACTAAAAGTAGGTTCTCACCAAACACTGAATCTGCATCTTGGACTTCCCAGCCTACAGAACTATGATTAAAAATATATATATATATATATATATATATATATATATATATATATATATATATATATATATCTTTTTTTGTTATAAGCCCCACAGTTTATGGTATTCTGTTATATAACAGACCAACAATTACTAGAACCATTACTGTGACCAAAATATGCCCATATATACATCATAATAGTCAGAAAATAATTTATCTAAAAATCATTAGATAAATATATGTCTGTCAAAGTCAATGCTTAATAACACATATGAGTAATATGTTGAATTTACATTACTGAAAATTAAAACATACTATTAAATATCTGTAATTACCATTTGATAATATCCAGGGAATATGGTAGCTATAGTTGACCTTGATAACCCCCACATATCTCTAGTGATCTGAGAAGCTGCGCACATGTGCCAAAGTACATCCAAGGACAGGAGAGAACAGAAATGGTCAGTATTGGTTTCTGGTTTCTGCTGTAACAAATTACCACAAACACAGGTCTTAAAATAACAAAAATATATTGTCTTATTGGTTCTGAAGGTCATAAGTCCAAAATCTGTCTCTTAGGCTAATGTCATGGTGTTACTAGGTTAGCTCCTTTCAGAAGCTCCGCAGAAAATTCATTCCTTAGGTCTTCCAGCTTGTAAATGTTCTGGGCATTCCTTGGCTTGGGGTGGTATCACTCCAATCTGTTTCTCCTGTCACATTGTCGTCTTCTCTTTGACTCTGATCCTCCTGCCTCCCTCTTCTAAGGATCTATGTGATGACATTGGACCCACCTGGACAATCCAGGATAATCTCCCCACTTCAAGATCCTTAACTTGATCACATCTGCAAAGTTCTCTTTACCATGTAAGTTAGCATATTAGCAAATTCTGAGGGATTAGAACATGGGCATCTTTGGGTGGACTGTTCAGCCTAGCACAGGGCTCTAGCTATTCACATATCCCAGACTCAGTGTGAAGCCCATGCATGCAGAGGTTCAGCACAAGAAGGATCTCAGCAAAGAGTAAAGGTTGTGCAGATTTGTCAACAGCCTGAATTTTGAGTGCATTCCCTGATCCATGAACAGATCTATTCGAAGTGGGTAGAAACCTTACTGGCTCACAGTGTTTGAACACAAACTGTGGTCAGTCATTGGCTCACTACAAGCTATGCTGGAGACAGACATTACAGAATTAAATGAGGGAAATCACTACAACAAAACACAAGCACACAAACAACAACCACCACCACCCCAGAGGATATCTGAATCCCTAGTTGCTATATTATCTAAAATGTCCAATTTTAAACAAAATAATATGATAATTCAAAGAAGAAATACAAGGTGACATATGAAAGAAAGAAGTATCGATAGTTTACAGAAACTATTTGAAAGAAGCCCTAATATTAGAATTAGCAGACAAAGACTTCGAAGAAATAAGTATAAATAAGTTCAAGATAGTTAATAATGACCACCTGTGTAAAGCCTACAGATAATACCATACTAACTGATCAAAGATTAAATGCTTTCTGCTAAAATAGAAAACACGGTAAAGATATTTTCTCTCTCCACTCAGTTCAATGTTGTACTGAATGTTCCACTAAGAGCAATTAAACGAAACAAACTAAAAGCAAAAGAAAAGAAAAAAATAATTTTAAAACATCCATATTAGAAAGGAAGAAATAAACTTCTTCTTTACGGACAACCTCATCCTGCATGTAGGACATACTAAGGAATCAACCCCCCACACAAAAAATAAATAAATAAATAAATAAACCTACTAAAACTAAGAAAAAAGTTCGCCAAAGTTTCAGGATGCAAAATCAGTATACAAGACCAATTGCATTCCTATACACTAGAACTGAACAATTGTTACCAAGCTGAGGTCTGGCTACTTGCCACTCATATCAATACCCGAGGGAGAGGCAAATGCTGGTAGAAAAGAAAGTTCCTTTTAATCAGAATACCAGTGATCTGGGAAGATGGTGGACTTGGTCTCCCCCAAAAATCATCTTCAAAGATTCTGCTCAGCCATGAAAGTTTTTAAAGGGAAAAAGAGAAGTAATCTCAGTTAATCACTGAGATAGAGGATCAGAGTTGTTGCATCCACCACTGCGTTGCTGGCTTGTTGACTTCTTGTGATCTTTCCTTAGATACTGTCTTGTTCACGCGGTTTGTTCATGAGATTACTGAAGGGGAAGCTAGGAAGAGATCTGGTCATCAGTTAATTACTTATTTGTCATTTCTCCTCCTTTGAGCTACAGAAAGAACCAACAGGTTGGGCAACAAATTATATGATCAAAAGCTTGGAAAGGTGTGCTTGGGCTGGAGATGAGTAGAGCATGGTGGTGCCTGATGTAAGGTTAGTGACAAGACAAAAGGAGCCTCCTGAAAAGAGCTTTTTCCTGCCAAAAGCTGCTTACACAATAAAAAATCTACTAAAAAAAACTTTTCAGTGCACAATAGCATCCAAAAATAAGATACTTAAGAAAACTTTAACAAATGTGAGCAAGTCTTATAAAGAGTAACCCCCAAAGCATTTATGAAAGAAATTAAGGAAGATCCAAATCCAGTTTAAGCAAATATTTTCTTAAAGTCCTGAGAAAACAAACAAACTGAAGACTTTTCCAGCCAAGAAGCAAAATCAAGGTTATTATAAAAGTATGTAAGTAATCATTTTAAGCATTAAATATGCAAAAACACATAACAAAATTGATAGTAAGCCATAGCTTGCCAACCTCTAATCGAAATAAATAGAATAGAGAGACATTACATATTCAAAAATTGGGATACTTAATATTGTTAAGATGAAATTTTCCTCAAATTGATAGAGTCTACACAATCCCTATTAAAGTTTCAGCAGAGTTATTTTTTGCAGAAATCTACAATCTGATCCTAAAACCAAAATGATGGCCAATTGACTTTTGACACAGTTGCTGAGGCAATTCAATGTGGGAAAGATAGTTATTTCACAAATGGTAGAGTTTTGTGGGTCAATTGGACATCATATATGTAAATAAGTAAATACATAAATAAAATATAATTTAGACCTTTACCTCACATCATACATAAATATTAACTAAAAATGGATCATATACCTAAATGTAAAAGCTATAACTTTAGAAATTCTAGAATAAATCATAGGAAGAAATCTTTGTAACTTGGGTTAAACAAATAGTTCTTAACTCATAAAAGGAATTTTGATCAATTGTTTTTCATCTAAATTTAAAAAGTATATATGCCTTAATAGACACAATTAGAGGAACGAGAAGACAAGTCACTGACCTGAAAATCGTGTCTGTTAAAGGACTGTATCTAAAGCGTTTAAAGAATATATCCAACTCAGATCATAAAAAAAATCAAATAAAAATTTACGAGATATTTGAATTAACATTTCACCAAATAAATTTGAATGACTAATCAGCATATGGAAAGAAGCTTAGTGTTTTTAGTAATTAGATAATTACAACTTAAAACCGTAATGAGACTCTACTTCACTCTCTGTAGAATGGCAGTACTAAAAAGACAGATAATAACTAGTATTGGCCAGGATGTAAAGAAACTGGAACCCTCCTACAATGCTGGAGGAAATGTAAAATGACACCAGCTCTGGAAAATATTTTGGCAGTTTCTTAAAAAGTTAAATATAAACTTACTCTAAGATCCAGCTATTCCACTCCTAGGAGTCTACCTGTGAAAAATCAAAACTCATGTGCACACAAAGAGTTGTACACTAATTTAACTAATGTGATATTCATAATAACTAATATTTTAAAACAATCCAAATGTCTATTTAGTGGTGAATGGATAAATAAAAGATGGTATATACGTAAAATGTGATACCATTCGGCAATATTAAAATTGTTTAAACTACTGAAAGAAGCTGCAAAATGGATGAATCTCAAAAGCATTGTGCTAAGTGAAAGATTCTAGACACAAAAACTACACATTGTATAATTCCATATATATGATATATCCTGAAAAGTCAATTTTATAGAGATAGCAAGCAGATTAGTAGCTCCCTGTGACTGGTGCTAGGAACGGGTTGATTGCAAAAGGAAATACAAATTTATTTTGGGCAGATGGAAATATTCTAATATATATTGTGTTGAGGGTTTCACGACACCATATATAATAGAAAAATCATTGAATGTTATGCTATGTTACTTATGCCTACATAAACCTTTTAAAATAATGAGATTAACAGATGTATAGACAAATAGATAATCAAAACAGTAGAGAATACCTAATAATAAACGCCTAGGTATTTGAACATATAATGTATGAAATAGATGATATTTTAATTTAGAGGGAAATAAAGGTTATATTAAAAATAACTGACAAAACTCTAAAAACCTTTAAAAATAATTGTAAACTCACTATTTTTCTTACTATACAAAAATAATCTTGAAAATTAACTCTATATAGTAAAAATCCTAAGAAAATATTTTAAATATTAAATTAAAAAATGGGTAAACATTTCTAGACAAAAGGCCCAGAGTATAAAACAATTAATATATTTAATAATACAGTTAATATTTGGATATGGTCAAAATAACCTAAAAAGGCAAGAGATATTGGGAAAATAATAATACACATATAAGAGATAAAGGGTTAATTGAGTATACACTGATGATACAAAGGCAGGAAGCCAAAAGAAAAATGAACAATTCTTAGCAGATTAACTTTTAAATGGTCATAAAACTTATGAAAACATATTTAACTTTCTGAGAAGTTCAGATAAAATGCAAACCATAGCATTAATTTAATACTACTTTAAATATTTTGAAAAATATTTTTAAAGTGATAATATATAATATTGTTGGCATTGCTCGAGTAAAAGTAAATTATGACAGATGCTTGAAAATCTATACCTATTAAATTTTGAAAAGGAAATATATCCTATGATCCCCAAAGTCCTCATCTCTGAAACATTAACATAGAATTGAAAGAAAAAGCACATAAGTGGAAACATATTTAATCTAGCTTTGTTCAGAGTGGCAAAAGGAAAGAGAGTGAATGCCTGTCATTAAGAAAATGGTTGCATGAAATTTTGAACATCCTGCTGTGCTCGTCGTGTGCCTGTTTTTCTGCTCAAATCCATCACCTACATATTCCCTTGTTGTAATCTGTATTACAGAGGATACAACTCTAAAGCATATTTTCCCAGCACTCACCAAGTGGCTTCTGGTGAAATTTTGCCTCTGAGAGCACTTGCAGGAAATAGGAGTGCAGGAGGTGAAGAGATTGGGTTTCTCCCCCGCTTCTTTCTGCTGCAGGCACTGGTTCTGGCAGTGACATCCTCTCCAGAGTTTGAGCTCTTAACAAACAGCTTCTGACTCCTGGGCTCTGTTCCTCACCTTCTCTCTTTTTTCTTTTTGTGATGAAACATTTAAGGTCTAGTCTCTTAGCAAGTTTCAAGTATGTAATACAGTGTTGCTAGCTATAATTCAATTAAAAATGGTCAAAGGAACAGAATAGACATTCTTCCAAAGAAGAAAAACAAATGGCTAATGGGTACATGAAAAAATGCTCAACATCACTAATCATCAGGGAAATGCAAGTTAATACCACAGGGAGACATCACCTCACATCTGTTAGAGTGAATATTAAAAAGACAAAAGATATCAAGTGTTGACAATGACAAGATGTAGAGACAGGGAACCTTCACCTTCTCTTCTACCCCACAGCTCTACTTAGGGCATTGGCTTCTTGCTATGGCTGATCAAAGTGTTGCCTCACTGTCACATTATGTCTTTTTACCCATTTCCAACACTTAAAAAATAGTTCCCCACATTAAACTTTCTATTGCACTGCTTGGCTTGGGCTTTGTTTCCTCAAAATGAGTAGGTATTATTAACTTTCTATATTTTATAGGTGAGAACATGGTAACTTAGAAAAGTTCATTTGTCCTAGGTCTTATAGCTTGGATTAAAGCATATTCTAATGCTAATGCCTGTTCCTGGGTTGACAAATATCTGTGCCCTTTTTATGAAACAGATATGGAATTCTCCTTGTCAAAGTTCTTTAAAGACTGCATGAGAAGGAAAGTAATAAAGAGAAGTCTACTTTCTAAATCATATGGAAGCGCATATAGTGGTTAAGCTTCAGTGCTTTTAACCGTGAATTATAACATATGTCTGTTTGGATAATCTTGTTTTCCAAAGAAAACATTTATAAGATTCAAGGGTCATATGGGTGGGATCAGGGGAGGTGGGAGGGAGGTCCCAGAGGGAGGGGATATATGTATACATATAGCTGATTCACTTCAAAGTACAGCAGAAACTCACACAACATTGTAAAGCAATTTTACTCCAATTAAAAAAAAGATAAATTACAATATCAAAAAAAAAGTTAGGGACATAAACATGTAATCAGAAAAAACATAATGGATAAATGTAGAAAGTGAAGAGTAAGCTGCCATGTCTTGACTATCTTTTAACTGTTTTGCAATGACATGTAAAAAAAGTTGAATTATATTGTAACCTGAAATACCTATTTCAATAATAAAAACCATACCATGTGAATTCACAAGTTCATTTATGAACTGTAAAGTGTAAAATAGTACATTTTAAAACCTCATGATCTATGAATAATAGGTACAACTTTATATGTTTTGGTGGGGGTCGTGGATCTAAAAACTCTTACAGGTTCTACGATGTTCCTAAAAAGCCTTCTATTTTAAACACATTGTTCTTTTTTTGACATCAGACTTAACTGATTCATATAAACTCTTCCTATATCATTACTCAGGACTATTCTAGAGGTAGTGGGACTGAAGATAATTTCTACAGAAATAGCAAATGCAAAAATAAACTACAAATAGAAAGACTTTATAGAGACACCTGCATTTGAGGTAATGATACATCATTCAAATGCTGAGACCATAGGAGAGATGCAAGAAATAATGGTGGAGAGACCGGTGGTGGACACATTATATAGGCCATGCTGAGAAGATTGTATTTTATGATGGGAATTTATTGAAAGATTTCTTTCTAAAAATGATATAACTGAATTTGTGCTTTATAATGATCACTCTCGAAGAACTGGAGAGGTCTGAATAGAAATGAGTTAGACTAGAAGCAGATATTTGTCCATGTGAGAAATGATGGGGGCCACAATTAAAGCAGTTCCAATATGAATGGGGAGATGCCAAGGGATATGAGAGAAGTTAAGGCCCTTTTATCTTTTTGATGATTGGATTTTTAGAATGAAGAAGTATTGAACAAAATTTCACAGTATTTCTGAATAGTGAAAATAACTAGTGGTGATAAACTTAAATGAGATAAACATATACAAGATATAAATCTGGGACCAAATTAATGAATTATATATGGGCATGTGGCCTCAAGATGCTGTATTTTACTCTTCTAAGTGTTAAATCCATATTTCCTTGGCTATGCAAACAAATATTTACTTCATTCAGGTTAGTCAGTTACATGGGAAAAAAATGGCATGAACTGGTGTTATTAGCGTTTGTATTTTGCCAGCATATTACAATTTGTTGGTATATCAAGCCACAGTCATAGACCATTCTAATGATTAATTGTGCAATGGGCTTGTTACTCATCATAAGGCATAGGGCTATGAAAATGTCCAAGTGACCTGCTTGGGCCAATACAAGAATTTTTGTAGATTCTTTTACACACATGACCAATCATTGAGGAGCTAGATAAATTTCTGAAAGATGGAAATATTTTATTGCGTAATAGAACATGTATAGACATGCTTTTTTCAAACTCACTCATGTACATATAAAATGTGTATCTCCCCTCATAAGAATCTTACTAAAAGAAAAATTTCTGTAAATAAAACTAAGCATTTAAAATATTAAATAAAAGGACAATGTATCTGGGTTGTGGCATTAAGAGATAAACTTTTAAAATATATTTCTTTGTTTTATATTTTGCTTAAATATTCACATGTAATTTTTAAAGTCAAAAACCAAATAAAGCAGATGAAAATATTAAAGTATTTAAAAAATACACTATCCTCAGTAATTTCTTAATGAGTATAAATAAAAATATTTATAATAAAGAATTAATATATTTAAGGTCACAAGCAATAAGACAAAACATTTTATTTAATGGATAGAGGCTGGCATTATTTCTCTCTGATATTATTTTACATATTGGTTTATTAGAGGTTTTCATATTATTAGATCTGAGTAATAGATCCATCAGAGAACATAGCATTTTATTCATACATATACATTTATGTTTAAATCCTACTAAAAAAGGACACAGCATGATTATACATAGTCGATTTTCAAATGTGACATACTGATTTTGTAGGCAATTCAAAAATAGCACTTATAAAAGTGTTTCAGGCAATAGCAAACTAAATTGATTTTGAGGGAAACCATTCAGAAAAATAATTACAATTTTTATGATTTCCTGATGTGCTTTGGCAAAGATACATTTCATTTATTCATATTAACTACATATGGATGTTTACAGTTTGCTTCATTTATACTAATCAAATGTTTAACCCTCATAATTTTAATAAGTAGAGGGGAACTTGCTTCTTTTCTAGTTTGTTGTGTACCTGTTGACATACTTCATTATTAGCTTCTAATATGTTTTGATTTTGAATAGCTGTGAAACTCATTTGAATAAGTTCATTATTTTGCTGCCAGAAGAAACAAACTTTAATTTAATTAGAGGTCATTGAGCTTCCAGATTGAGTTAATTAAAGATCTAATCAAACCTCCTGGGTATAAGTAGTTTGTCAGTTGGGAAAAATCATCACAAGGCAAAACTCTAAAATCTACAGTAAGATTAATAATTTTTTCTACTAAAACTGTATTTCTAGGCTCCTCTCAGCTCCAGAATCCCTTTCAATATTGAATAATGAATGTCAAGCAACTTCTATCTGAATACTTTGCTCTATGCCTAACAAATACATCATTATGAAGTCTTCCAAATGTAAGCAAGATTTAGGTCTTAAATGGAAGAAATGATTAAAAACTACACCAGACAGATGTTACGTTACAGAGTCTCTGAGCATTCTTATGTTTCCTGAGAATAAAACTGTATCAATTTTATTAATACTATCAGTTATTAAAATGATAATATACAAATGTGTAATAGCTCTATTTAAGTACCATCTTATTTTCTCTTCAATTCTGTTTGCTGGACTTAAATGCAATGTCTTGATATGAGTTGACATAGAGCTCATCTTAATTCATAAATCCAAAAAGTAATATGAGGATTGCTGAAAGGGTTCCTGAAGAACAATGAAATTATATTTCAAATGATTATGGGATTTTCAGAATCCCAGGGGTAAGCTGACATGGACATTAAATTTAAATTAAATTTTTAAAAGAGAGTAAGTAAAAATCAATTTATGACTATTGGGCGCAAATATTTCAATTATTAGCCAACTAGTGTCTCCATCACTTTGCTACTTACTGGTAAAACATTAATCATACTGCAAATAAATAATTTCATAAAAGCAAAATCTATATAGTATTTATATATATGTTATATATGTATATATATGCATATATATGATCAATAAATTTACTGTCCTAGCAATAGTATTCAATAAATTGTTTTTATCAATTGTAGTTCAAACTATTTTTTTAAATAAAAGAAATATTAAGTTCTAGAAGTGAAAAAAAAAAGGACAATAAGGCTAGAAAAATAAAAGAACATGTCAGTGTAGGGATGTAGTATACCTTAATGCATAAAGGCACAGGCTTTCAAGTCATCCATGCATTTATCAGAAAAGGGATTTTGGGGAAATGACTTATCCACACACAACATGAGCATTCTCCCTAGCAAAAGGAGCAAGTTCTCTTCCTCATCAAGTTATTTTAATGACTAAATGAAATAATGAGTGCAGCATTCTTAGTGCTCAATAATATTAGATCTTACATTGTTAGGATTTTGTAAAATCCATGGACAAAAAGTCAGTCACAAATGCTCAGGGGTTATGAAATAGCAGAGTACACATGCTTTCATAAAGATACAAAGACATAACTATTTTGCAAATAGACACATTCATAGAACACCCAAAAAAAGGGATAATGATCATAATTCCAGACAAATTACAAATAATTCTATAATTTTTTTTATTGTATACAAGTGATGTAGACACCATCAGTCCATCATTTTTATTATGTTAACATTAAATGTCAAAATGTAAATTTCTATATTATGTGGTTATATTTTTAATGTGAATTAAATAAAAATGGAGATCATAATAGATTGCTTTAAGCCATGGAGATGCAAATAAAAATATTTTCTGGAAATTAATATAAACCAGAAGTAGTTATTATATTTATTAATATAAACTCAGAAATAATTATGTTAGTTAAAGTTAGCTATTTTCCCCCAAAAGTTTCAGGACTGAGAATGAATGCTTAACATATCAACTGTAATTACACACAAACATACACTCACCACACACAGAGACACACACATCACACATTAATTATTGATAATTATTGATAACCTCTCTTTCTCTTATCCTCCTTTCCTCAGTCTGTGTTTTGGTTGCTTATTTAAATATTATATAGCTCAACCATTTGTCATACTCTAAATACAATCTCTCTATAGGTAAATTAAGTTTTTTTTTGTTAAAGAAACAATGTAGAAAATAATTACAATTGTTACTATTTATGAATACAAACTCCATGACACTTCATCTTAGGAAAATTTGTTGGCTATAAATTCTGCTAGCATCAATAGTGTGATATGGCCAACAATATAGTTCCATTTTGCTCTCCTGTCCTTTTGTTCTTGTCTTACATTTTATTTCTGTACACATTACATTTTATTCCTACATTATAAATTCTATACTACATTGTTTACTTTGCTGTAAAAAGAGGTTGAAAATGATAAAAATCCTTCTATACAATAAAATACTGTTTAAAGTGTATAATTTGATGTTTTGATATATGTGTATACTCATGAAACAATCATCAATTCAGATGACAAAACTTTTCATCAGCTCCAAAATTTCCTTAAGCCCCTTTATAATCCATGTATTCCTCCATATTCATCCCTATAGGTTAATTTCCATTTGCTCAAATTTTATATAACTATAGTCATACAGTCTGTATTCTTTTCTGCTGGCTTCTTTCACTCAGCATACTTTTTTTTTTTTAATATTCACCCATGTTCTTGAACGTAGCAGTAGTTCATTTCTTTTACTGCTGAATAATAGTCATACAGGTATACCCCATGTTGTTTATCTATGTACCTATTGATGAACATCTCGATTATTTTTAGGTTTTGACTCTTAACAAGAAAAGCTAATATGAGCATTTGTGTACTAGTTTTATTTTGGACTACGGCTTCATTTTTCTTTCTTTCTGAGCATAAATGCCTCAGAGTAGAATTGCTTGCTGACATCTAAGTGTATGTTAAACTTTACAAGAATTTACCAAATTGCTTTCCAAGGTTGTTCCATTTTACAGCAATGTATGAGGGTTCCAGTTTCTACAAATCCCTGTTAACTCTTGCTATCATCAGTCTTTTTTACTTTAGCCATATAGTGTGTGTGTGGTGCTTTGTGTGTGTGTGTGTGTGTGTGTGTGTGTGTGTGTGTGTATGTAGTGCTTTTGTGTTGTGGTTTTAATTTGTTCTTTCCTAATTACTAATAATATCAAACATTTTCTTAATTTGCTTATTTTTCATCCATTGTCAGATATATTATTTGCAAACATTTTCTCCCTCTCTGAGGCTTGTTTTCTATGTCTTTCTTATCTCTTTAGAGATGCAAAAGCTTTGAATTTGAGGAAGTCCAATGTATTATTTTGGGTGTTTTTAATGGATTATTTTGATTTTGCTTATAAAACTCTATGCCTAACCCAAGAACTAAAAGATTTTCTCCTATTTTTGCTGCTTAAATTTGTATAGTCTTTATAACTTAACTCTTACATTAGGTCTATTATCCATTTTGAGTAAATTTCAATTTTGTATAAAATGTGAAATATGAATAGTATGTTTTCATATGTAAGCAAATTGCAGCAGTTAGCTGTCAATAAATGATACACAACTAAGATAACATGAATTTGAAGCAGGCATAATTTCTAAAATAATAAAGATCTGAATATTATTAAGTTTTATACTACTTCAGTCATAGTTCTGAGTAAAGCCTGCTGCTACATGTATTGAAGATAAAATTAATGAGCAAACAATTTTATATGAGTATGTGTGGGTGTGAATATTATTAAGTTTTATACTACCGCATTCATAGTCTGAGTAAAGCCTGCTACATGTACTGAAGATAAAATTAATGAGTAAACAATTTTATTGGAGTATGTGTGGGTGTGTAAATAAATATATATTTATATATGTGTTTATATGTGTGTTGTATGTATATCTATATATATGCAGTTACAGAATGTCTAGGACAAATGAAACATTAACTAAAGAATTCAGATGAAACAACAGAAACTTCAATTCACTGGTCCATTTGTTATATGCCCTTGACACTTGGTTAAAATTTAGATTTTGCTTCATGTGAATTAAGATAATTAATTCTTTTAAATTGATATATTCATGTTACAGAGAGCCATACATTTTCTAGATTTAAAAAAAGTCATGTAGAATATTTTATATAATATATATATATATATATATATATATATTTTTTTTTTTTTTTTGCGGTATGCGGGCCTCTCACTGTTGTGGCCTCTCCCGTGGTGGAGCACAGGCTCTGGACGCGCAGGCTCAGCAGCCATGGCTCACGGGCCCAGCCATTCCGCGGCATGTGGGATCTTCCCGGACCGGGGCACGAACCCGTGTCCCCTGCATCGGCAGGCGGACTCTCAACCACTGCGCCACCAGGAAAGCCCTATATAATATTTTAAAACAGCATAACGTTTGATTACACAGGCTCAAATAACTTGGATTTTATATTTGCCTTTTTAAATGTTTCAAATATATATGACATTTGAAAATATAATTCAATGAGTAATGAATTATTACATATTTAAATAGAATCATCATGCATCAAATTGTCAGCTGCATCTACTTTAAGAGGGAAAATTCTTTGCAAACTGAATATATTTTTAGTCTGATAATTAGTATCAGCATGTGACACTTGAATTATTAGAAACTCATTAGATTTTCAAAAATACCTTTGCTTAATTGTGATTGATACCGTATCAGTAGGCACACATCAAACACATAAAGGAAATTGCTTCTGCTAAGTATCACTGTTAATTGGACAGCCCGTTTTAGATGACTTGTGATGATGAACTAAAAAGAAGAAAAGATCAACAGAGAGCTTGGTAAGTAAATGAGTAAATGCAACATCATTCTTCAAATCATAGCATTGCCGACACTATCAAAATCACAAGTGTTGAAATGTTTAGCATTAAAGAAGAGAAACTAAGTTTTTACAATGTAATTGATGCTATTAAATCGACAAAACAGCATTTTGTTGAGGATGTACGGGCAGAGTGCAGGGACATGGCAGGAAAGGAGGAAAAAGCCAAATGTTGATAGCTTAAGCCATGCAGCATGGATTACTTAAGAAAAAAATTCCTTTTTATTTTGTGAAATACCAACATATTTCAGTGATAAATAAAATCATCAGTCAGAAAAGATGATGTAGTTAGCTCTAAATGATTTGACTGAGCTCTTTGTAAACATTTATTGGTCATGTATAAATCATTTACATTTTCAAAATGCATATTATTGACTTTTTATAGGCAACAATTAAAATATGTTCAGAGGGTTAAATTGTAGTGGGAATGATCTAGGAGAAGCAGCAGTGAGTGGTGGCTTGAAGCGAGATCTTAGTTCCCTGCCCAAGAATTGAACCTGGGTAGCCTGGATGAAAACCAGGAATCCTAGCCACTAGTCCACCAGGGGCTAGAGGCTAGAAGCAAAATTTCCCTGGCCCTTGCCCCCAATGAAAAATGCATTTCTAAAGGAGGCACAGACTATAAAAACAGGTTCAAGTTTATTATTAGAGACACAGTACAAGTGGGAGAGCACACAGAGAAACAGTTTGTAGACAGAAGCAAAGCTGAGATACACACCCAGAAAGAAAGGATATGGGCATCCTCCCTAGGAGAGCTGTAAAGAGGCAGTTAAATCATTTATACAAGGCAGTTCTTCTGGGTCTTTGTTTACCTTTGACCAATTATCTGGTTTCTTTTTCCACACCTGACCTGCCCTAGGGCCCTCCCCAACATGCATGCCCAACTTTTTTTCCAAGATGGATTCCAGCCCAGAGGCCTATGGGGGGCCTTGACATCACCTTAATGGGGTAGTGCTTCCTCTGCACATGTGCAGTGTCTCCCTTGCCCCCAAAATGGGGAATATGTGACCTCTTGATCTTTTACTCAAACAGAGTTTAGCCCCTCTCTGTCCCTGCCATGACTGTTAAAGTGTCCACAAGAAGCAACGTCCAGCTATTTACCCTGTTCCTGTTGTTATTTCCATCTCGAAGTGCAGATAGAAGGCCGATTAAATATCTAGCCTAGAGTCCACCTGCCTCCTTCCTCAGGAAATGTAAACAGGAGGCCAGTTCCAGTGCCTAGCCTGGAACCCATCTATCTCCTGCCTCAGGAAGCGGGACAATCCTTCACTTAGCTTCTAATTGTTTCCTCAGTCTCACTGTTAGCAAATCATGGCTCTAGTTTCAAGAGTTTCCTTTCTAAAGGTAGGACTTTAATATATGCTAAAATAACACCTTAGTGTTATGCACTCTGACAGGCTCTTAGCTTTTGTACAAATAATTGATCTTTTAGGTTAATGATCTCCAAACCATCAGTAGAGCAAATTTGAGCATATAATCCAGCAGACAAACCATCAAGCCATAAAGTCTTATTTTAAATTGATAAACATCAATTTAAACCATAAACATCATGGGAATCTTACACTGCCATCAGGCTATTTTACCACATTTACCTTTGCTTTTACTTTCTCAGTCTTCTAATATTTTGCGTCATGCCTCTTGGCAAAATTTCAAGATCTTATGACTCTGATGCCCTGTCCACAATCAAAGCTGATGCTGTTGCTTCCTACTTACCTGAGGGAACTAGGGCAATTAGAAAAGAACTTGCATAAACTCACATCTCCTTTACTCACTACCAGCATCTGTACGTATGGTTCTCTGCCTCCAGACCTCTTGGCCATACATCAATTTTCTATGTTCCCACAGTAAACAATCCTTCCACTTGTGCACTGCATCTTATACCTTCTATTCTAGCTAAGGACATTACTAGAAATACTCTTTTTCTTTGTAATGTTTTGTTAAAAACTAGGCTTGATATATTGGCTAATAAGAACTGAGATAAGTAGGTCTTTAGTGTGAGGTTTTGTTAGTGCAAGTTTGTGTGCCCGATGCACAGTGAGGCCAAACCAACCAAAATGTTGGAGTTTGGAGCAGAGAAAGGTTCATTGCAGGGCCATGAAAGGAGACGTGTGGTTCACGCCCTGAAAAGCCCTGAACTCCCCAAAGGGTTTTGGCAAAGCATTTTTAAAAGCCAGATGAGGGGGGCGGTGGTCACAGGGTATGTGTGATCACCTCGTGCACAATTCTCTGATTGGCTGATGGTGAGGGAGCAGAGTAGTGTCACAGGGGTTAACTTTATCAGTCCTTAGGCTCCAGAAGGCCTGGGGCTGTGTGCTCATGGTCATCAAGTAGTTAATATTTTCCATTTGCTGGGTTTTTTTTCACAGCTGTAAAACATCTCAGGAAATGTGCATCAGATACTGTTGTACTTCAGAGAGGAGCTAAAGCAGAGGATATGGGGGACGGCCTGACCCGGGAAGGCCCCATAGGGTCCTGCTTGGTTACAGTTTTATGCTAATAAAGTTGGGCTGTATTTGACATTTGCTGTAACTGTACATGCCAGAGCCTTCAGTTTCCTCCTGCGTCCTTACTGCTACTGTTGTTTTTGAGTTCCCTAAGAATACATTAAATACAATTTGTGGCTTGCAGCTCTTCCAGCTGTAATCCACTTTCCTACTGGAGTGCTGTTGATGTTATGATAAGGTATGGGGAAAGGAAAGAGTTATCTAATCTTATGATTAAATCTGAGTCTTTTAAGGTTGAGAACCTGTGTCTCTCAGTTGAGACCTTCACGAATGTTTCTAAAACTCCCCCTTTGGTGAGACTGGAAGCCTAATTTCGGGAAATGGAGTTCAGGAAAAGTGGGATACTGCTCAGATAAAGGCTTCTTCTAGAGAGTAAGATTTTCGTATTAAAAAAAAATGCAGGGGCTTCCCTGGTGGCGCCGTGGTTGAGAGTCCGCCTGCTGATGCAGGGGACACGGGTTCGTACCCCGGTCCGGGAAGATCCCACATGCCGCGGAGCGGCTGGGCCCGTGAGCCATGGCCGCTGAGCCTGCGCTCCGCAACGGGAGAGGCCACAACAGTGAGAAGCCCGCGTACCGCAAAAAAAAAAAAAAAAAAAAAAAATTTTTGCATTTTTTCAAAATGCAAAAGATTCATGTTTCAAAAGGATTATTTTTTCTCTCCCCTTGCCAGATACAGGAAGAGATCTTTTTTGGCTCTTCACTGTGTGAACCCTTTGGGGCTCCTGAAGGTAAAACTCATGGAATCACAGGGTTAACCCCTTGGACTGTGGCACTCAAGAGTCTTGAGTCTTTGTCTTACACACCAGTTCACATTTAGCCTCCCACAGTTCAGGAAAATTATCATTTTCGTGTTCCCACCAGCGTGTGGTTTCACTGGCTTCTGTTCTAGGGAAACATCTCAGTTAGAACTGGATTTGCCCAGCTCTCCAGATTTCAGGGTAGTCCTTTACCTTGTGGCCTCAGTTCTCTGATGATTCCAAGAGAAGTTGTTGATTTTTAGGTTGACCTTTTTCTTGCAAGGGCAGGGTGATGATCACCAAGTATTTTTCCTGTCAGAGCAGACACTGAAGGCTCTCTTCTTTATATCATCAGTTTTTCCTTTCTCCTGAGGCATCTCCATTAGCATACAAATATGCTGTCAGTGCTACCTTTTAATAAAACAGTCAGCTGAATCATGTTGCTCTCCCCTTTTATGTTAGTTTCCTTGGGTTAACTTAAAAATTTACAAGACTGAGTGGCTTAAAACAATAAAATTTACTTCTCACAGTTTTGGGGATGAGTCCAAAATCCTGTTGTGGGTAAGGGCCACAATGCTTCTGAAGGTGCTAGGGAAGGATCTGTTCCATGCCTCTCTCCTAGGTGGTGGGAATGTAAAATAGTACAGCCCCTTTGGAAAGCAATTGGGTAGTTTCTTAAAAATTAAGACACAAATTTACCAGATGACTAAGCAATTCCACTCCTAGGTATTTACTCAAGAAAAATAAAAGCCTATGTCCACACAAAGATACATATATGAATGCTTATAGTAGCGTTATTCATAATAGACAAAATATGGAAAAAATGCAAATGTTTATCAAATGGTGAATGATTAAACAAAATGTGGTATACCTGTTATCAAATGGGGTCCCTCTGCTCGCCACTTACAAAATCAATTATATACTCAGAAATGTTGATAGTAAAGGAAAGGTGCCTTTAATCAGAATACCAGCAATTTGGGGAGATGGTGGACTCAACGTCCCCCCAAAACCACCTCCATTCTGCTTGGTCATGGAATTTTAAAGGGAAGGAGGGAAGCAATCTCAGTTACTTATTGTGATAGGGGGTCAAAGTGGTTGCCATCCCCCCACTGCATACGGGCTCATGGACTTCTTATGATCTTCCTCTAGATATTATCTTGTTCACACAGTTTGTTCAGGAGATTACTGAACGGGAAGGTAGGAAAGAGGTATGGTCATCTGTTAATTACTTGTTCTTCATTTCTACCACTTTGATCTATGGAAAGAACCAACAAGTTAGACAAGGTATTGTATGACTAGAAGATTTGAAAGGTGTGCTTGTGCCTGAGATTAGTAGAGCGTGGGGGTGCCTGGTTTAAAAGTTAGCTACAATAGAGCTTTACTAAAGTGGCCAGAAAAGGCGTTTCCTGCTAACGGAGGTTTCCCACAAAGAGCTGCTTACATACCCATACCATGGAATACTGTTTTACATTAAAAAAGAATGAAATAATTTTGCATGCTATAATATTGATGACCCTCAAAATACCTGAAATGAAAGAAGTCAGATAGAAAATACTGCATTTTGCATTTTGTACAATTGCCTTATGTAAAACTGCTAGAGAAAGAAAACCTATAGAAAGAAAACATAAAGTAGATTTATGTTTGCCTTAGGCGGGGGTAGGAAAATGGAATGGCTGCATGTAAACACAAATATTCTTTTTTGACGCCACAGAAATGTTCTAAAATTGTTTTTTTTGTGTGTGGTTTACACAAAACTACATATTTACTAAAAGTTATTGAATCGTGTACTTGAAAAAGATTGAATTTTATTTAAAATTTTATGTCAATAAAGTGGTTTAAAAAAAAAAGGATCTTACCTCCCCACCATTAGCCTAATGGACACACACTATTCCTCTTATTTTGAGTATTTTTTTACAGTATTTATTGTACTCCAAAATATTACATAATTTTATGTAATAAAATTTATCAGATTATTTGTTCCCTCAGAATGTAAAGGGCAAAGATCTTTACAAGTTTTGATCTGTATCCTAAGGCAAGAAGAGTGGTAGCGCATCAATTAATATTTTTAATGAATTAATAAATACATTCTACTTAAAAATGATACAGGGCCACTACTCAACTATGTTATTATATATCCAACAATTTAAATTTAAGATGATGCAATAGAAATAAGTACAACATAGATATTCTAATATTTTAATTGTCACAAATGCAAAATACTTATCTTTAAGCTTTGTTAAATTTCTGCAGTATTTCAGGTAAGTTATTTGACCTAAAATTATTATTTTTCTGCTTACTCTTTTAATTAGTTTTACGGTTTATTCATTCAAAGATGCAATGTAAATTTATACTCATACTGTTAGGAAATTACTTTGTGTGAATCTTCCTTATTTCAATAGCTAGATTATATGATTCCTAAGGGTATGAGAAGTTTTCTATACTTCTATATAAATATTGTTCAGATAAACTAAATAGACTGCCAGATATTTCTCCAGCAAAGATAGGTTTATTCAAGATCAGCAGAGAATTGCAATTCAGGGTCTGCAACCATGGCAAGCCACATACAAATTCCTACATGGCAAGGGAAGGAGAACACTTTTATGGAGGGAAAGGAAGTTGGGAGGGCTACAGTAAACAAAGAGTTAATAGCTTGTTATTGGCTGAGTCCCTTCCAGGGAAGAAGAGGAGTCTTTCTTCTTCCTGTTGGGCTAAGCTATCATCACAGGATATGAGAGCTCCCATTCTGGTCTCCCAACTTTATTTATTTGAGGTTTTTGTGTATTAATTTTTTACATTTCCCTCTTTTGATCAAGATCTTTCCTTGAAAGCATTATTGATCCAAAGTCAGGTTTTCTAGTTTCAGTTGCTTTTTGTCCCTCAGTGTCAAGAAGAACTTTTCCTCAGTGTGTGTCTCATGTTGGAGGGAAAGTGTACAGATGAGAATTTGAGGTCACATTTGAGGGAAAAGGAAGGGTAGGAGAGAGAACTCTCAGATACTTTTTATCTAACATCTGTATGCTATCAAGGACATAGACATGGAGATCTTCTGAAGTAGTATGTCATCACCAAAGGTTTAGTGACAAGCTTCCAACAGGCCTGGTCCAGATATGTTGGGAAAACTGTCTCATTAGATGTTGTCTACTTCAATTCTGGAAAATCTTTACTTTCAGGTCACCAGATAATACGCAGTTCTAGCTAAGGTTTGTTGCTTTATTTAGGTGTGTCATGTGGATCCAGGAATTTATTCCTTAGAGTTTGGTGGCAGAAATGTTCGTTAGCAGTACCTGATAGGGGCCTCTATAGTGAGGGTGAAGAGAGTTTTTCTGGAGGTGTCTTTTTCAATAAACAAAATCTCCAGGTTGCAAGGTGTGATGCCTAAAGTCTTTGTTTCCCAAGGGCACACTGTGAAAAGATTGCTCTACTAAAACACGGTTATTTCTAATAGAAGCAATCAAGCCTTTGGAATATTCAAGTATATTTCCTTTTATCAGTTGTGGTTCAAAAGAAGCAGGAACCAAGTGCATTGGGTGTTCTGCAACTATCTCAAAGGTTGAGAGTTTATGAAGTCCAAAAGGAGTGGGTCTAAGATTTAGAAAGACTGACAGCAGTGCTTTTGTGCAAGGCATGTGGAGGAACTTTATAAATTTTCCCAGTTGAATCTTAATAATGCTATTAGTGTGTTCATCTAAACCAGAAGATTAGGGTGATAAGCATAGTGAAAGTGTTGTAAAACCAGCCAAACAACACAAATTTGCCTGGCCAGTAAAATGAATTCCTCAATCACTATGAAGTTGGAGAGATGGTTCCTAGGTAGTGAATGATCTTTTCCAAAAAGACTTTAGTCATAGAAGAGACAGTAGCCTGTTTGCAAGGGAAGGCTTCAGTCCAGTGTGAAAACACATAAACCATGACAAAAACATAATGATAACATTTCTTCTGGAAATATCAACAAGGTGATTTCCTTTAGCTTCCAGAGAATCAAGTTTATAATGCCTTGGAATCTTATAATAGCTAAAGTGGCAGGCAAAAGTATTGCATCTAATAATTCTTGAACATAGGGGCTGTTTTAAATTTTATTTTCACTGAAAGTAAGGAAGACCTGTGGCTTCCACAGCATTCCAAAATCATGAGCTACTCCAAAAGCATATCTACTATCAAAATAAATATTGGCAGTTTTGTTCTTGGCTAAAGTACAAACGTGTGTAAGAGCATATAATTCAGCCTGTTGGACCAAAGTAGCCATAAAGATACTGGCTCGTCGACATCAAAAGGAGTTGCAATAATATACCCAACACACTATTTGCCATTGTCACCTTTTAAATAAGAACCATCAGCAAACCATGAGAAGTCAGAAATACCAAAGGAATTTCCTGTAGATCATCACAAGAGTCAGAAAGTTATCCATCAGCTTTAAGCAGTTGTGAAGGACTTCACCAGTGATAGAGAGGAAAAGAGTATCAGAGTTAAGGTTACTACAACATAAAAGAGTAATGTGAGGAGCAGTTAACAAAAGGAGTTTATAGTAGGTTGCGTGGCTGACTGAGAAATGTTCAGTGTAATGAGAATTCAGAAGAGCTTCTAATGCATGAGGTACAAAAATGGTTAAAGGGGTTCCCACAGTGATTTTCTTGATGATCTTAATCAAATGGGCAATAGCCATAATAGTTTTAAGGTGAGGGGGTTATCCACATGCCATAAGGTTCAGTGGCTAGCTATAATATCTTATGGGTCCTTGTGTTTTGGGGTGAGTACCCCAAAGTTGTTCCTTTCCCTTTCATATACAAAAAGGAAAAACGAATCTGATAATTGGGATTCTTAATGGCAGGTAGATTCATCAAACTCTCCTTTAAGACCTTAAAGTTCATGTCATCTTGTTCTTCCCATAAATTGGGTTGGGGTTGTTTTCCTTTAGTAAAACAAACATATGAAGGTTTGGCCATAAAAGGGATATTTGGAATACAATTTTGACAGTAACTAACCAGCCCAAGAAAACGTCATGGCTGGTGCTTCGTTTTGGGTTTTGGAAAACTTAGGACACTAAGAAGTCTGTCTGGATTTAGGTGTAAACCATGATTTGATACCAGTTGCTCTAAATATCAAACCTGGGTTTGGGCAAACTGCAACTCTTCTTTGGTGAACATATGTCCCTTTAAGACTGAAAGTTTTTGCAGGTGGATGCTGTCTTCCTGTGAGGAGGCTTGAGAAGGATAGTAAAGCAGCAAATCCTCCACATAATGCAACAGAGTAGAACCTCTAGGGAACTTTATATCATTCGATCAGCCTTCAGTATTTGTTAGAAATAAAAAGGACTGTCAATAAAACCCTGAGGCACTACTGTCCAGGTGAATTGTTCTTCTTCCCAAGTGAAGGCAAAAGGTATTGGCTAGCCTCCTCAACTAGAATAGTAAAGAATGCACTGCTAAATCAATTATAGTAAAGAATTTGTTTCTAATGGGAATGGATGTTGGTAATGTATGAAGGTTAGAAACAACAGTGTCTAGGAAAAATAATGTCATTTATTGCTCAGAGATCTTGGACAAATCTCCACACTTGGCCCTTAGGTTTTCTCACCAGTGAAATGGGAGTGTTACAGGGTCTAGTACAAGTGATTCTGAGGCCTTGAGCCTTAACATCTTCTATTACAGGCTTTATGCTTTGAAGGGATTCTTTATTTATATGGTATTAACTAATCTGGAAAGAAATTTTGAAGGGTCTATTTGAATCTTGATGGGAGGTGTGCTGTGAATTTTGCCAACATCAGTTGGAGATTTTTTTTCCCATGAGGAAGATGGTAGCTGTTTCACTAGGGACAAATTATCAGTGTTTCCAGAATGAGCTGTAGTACTGTTAGAGATGAAACAAATAAAAAGATGTCAAAGGGTCATTTAATTTTCCTGGTTGATTACTTTGATGACTACTATCAAATTCTCAAATTATTCCACCATCTGGAGAAAGAGATTCTGGAATGACACTTCTCTAAGATGTCTTGGCCTAATAAATGGGTAAGGGCAGAGCAACTAAGGAGAAAAGGGTGGATATCTCTTAAAGAGCCTAAACAAAAGGGAATAGGTTCAGAGACTGGTTTATTAGAGGTCTCCACTATTTGAATCGTATTAGTACTCTGAGGCAAGGTTTGTTTTTTTGTTTTTTGTTTTTTGTAGTAGTGGGGTTGAGCACTGAGAGTGTGGATTTGGTGTTAGTTAGAAATAGAAGGGATTCATCTCCAATCTGGAGAACTGTTTCTCCAAGCTGATGAGGAAGGAGAATTGGAAAGAGCCTCTGTAGTTCCTTGGAGCCCTGTCATTGCGAGTTGGGAGGACATTGGGAAGTCTGGTTATTTAAGTGCCTAATGCGCTTAGATTTGTAATAATTTCATTTCCAATATCCTGGCTTTTGATAATAAAAGCTGAAACTAGGGGGTTTGGGTTTTATTTATAAGCCTTCATTTGCTGGACTTGAAGATTAAGAATTTCGGCAGTCTTCCTTGGAAGTCACTCATCTAGAGTACAGGAGAGCTGGTTTGCCAGATTAACTAAATCTGGATAGACATAGTTTCTCATTCCATCCCAGTCCTTTTTTTTACAAGAAGTGAAAGGTCCTGGTTCAGCCTATTAGTAACCGTAGAATTAAGTTTCTCTAAGTGTAATCAACATCTGAAGGTAGATCAGAATTTTCTTTAAAAATAATTTGAAGTCAATTGTAATAGTCATGAACAGGTTCATCAGATTTTTGTTTGCAAACCTGAATTTTGTTCCAATCAACAGGCTTTGGAAAAGCTCTAGGAATTGCTTTGATGAAGTTGCCTAGCGATTACTCTAGTCTGATCATATAATAAGTTAGCACGCTGGTCTACCGCTTATAATTACAGAGACCTTTCAGGATTTTTCCCATTAGCAGTTTCATCCAGTGCTGGGCCTGGTCTTCTCTGGCAAGCACATGAACCAGCTGATATAAGTCATAGAAACTAGGTTGATAAGTTCAAATGATTATATTAAATTCCTCAGCAATTCTGTGAGCATCTTTTTTTTACTTTGGGGAAATCTTTGTCTATGGCTCACGGTTCAGCTTTCTACCAGGAAATGTAAAAAAATTAGGGTTTAGCCTCTGGATCCTCAGAAGGCTTCATTTTTAAAGAGACAGATTCTGAAAAGTTCAGAGGAAAAAGGAGTGAGGAGAGTTTCAGAGAAAAGAGGAAGTTCAGCAAGGTGACTAGCATGGGTGAAGTGAGGCTACAGGGGAGTCAGAAGTAGAGCCTGGGACAAAGAGCCAAGAAAGAAGAGCCTGAGGCCTTGGCTGCCATTTTCTCTTTCTTTTGTCATTTGTTTGCCTCAGTTCATCTTAAAATCTTATTTTGCAGAAAGGCAATTTTAGACTCCTGATAACATTGTGAAGCCTCAAACTACCAGTGAAAATAGGCATTGCACTCAATTCTGGAAATGTCTGAGCTGTTGTAACACAATCCAGCTTTAAGGAAACTAAATGTGGGGATTTCAAAAGTTCCCCATAATGGCCATTGATATTCTAAATTGCCTTTGGTCAGGTCAATCCATTTAGTTAGAAATGCACATGAGAAAGGACCAAGGTGTTTAAGCATGAAATCTGCCAGAGTCCCTATGGGGTGGGTGCCCTCAAAATACTTAGATAATTTGGATCTCATTTCTCAGAGGTTTTTCTCTAGAGTAAAAGAACAATTTTCAAACAGTTTAAACATTTTACAGGGCAAACAGCTCAATACAAACAGCTTGCAAGCTAATAGCAGCCAGTTCTAAAGAAACAGCTTGGTCTTGAAAGAGCCAGGCCAAAGGCTTTTTTTCAGCCAGTTTCCAGAGAATAACTTATTCCACAGTAATACACCAAGGCTGAAAAACCAGCACAGGTTTAGTGAAGCAGGAATTCTGAAGGAATGGATCAAGTGCGTTTTCAGCTTCAGTTGAAACAGTCTTATTTAAAATCAGACTGAAGTGCCAAAGGAGTACGTGAATACAGAATTAGACCTTCACCTGAAAGACAAAACCTTAAAATAGATCTGAGATAAAATTTGGAGAGTTTCAAATGTAAAGAGGGTGTGAGCTCAGATCTGGGAGAAAGCCATACCTGTATACTCCAGGGTACCACACCTGTGGCTCACGAGGTCTGAAGCCTTCAGGGCCCCATATGGGCCACCAAAATGTTGACCTGAACTAAGGAGACTGCCAGATATTTCTTCTGTAAAAGTGGGTTTTATTTGGGATCAACAGAATTTGGGATCAGCAGTTCAGGGTCTGCAACCATGTCAAGTTATGTGCACATCCCTGCACAGCAAGGGAAGAACTGTGCTTTTATAGAGGGTAAAAAGAAGTTGAGAGGGCTATAGTAAACAAAGAGTTTATGGCTTTTCATTGGCTTTGTCCTTGCCAGGAAAGAGGAGGAGTCTTTCTATTGGGCTCTGCTATGGTTGCAGTGCATGAGAGTTCCGCCTTCTGGTCTCCAAACTCTATTTAACTGAAGTGTTTGTTATTATTTTTTTTTACAGTACATAGAAACTGACACATACACAGAGAATAAATACATATGGATGTATCACTTAAAACATTTTCATGAAATCTCAAGGAAAGTCAACCTGAGCAACAATGTTAAATGGCATGTTGAAAGGAGATAAAATTTAAACTGTATATTATTTGGCAAATAACTAGTGATAGATTATTGGTAGCATTTAGTATAAGTGAACTAAATTCATAAAAGTGCTTTAATATCTTGAACAATATAATGGAAAGAAGGCTATGATTTTCCCCATGCCCAAAATTAATTTTTTTCTCTCATAATTACCTTTCTTTCTTGTGAAAAGAAAAAAATGTTAGGAGCACTTACTACCAAACAATTGCCATTAAAATTGCCATTAATGCCTGATATTAATATATCACTGGGTCAAATGTAACAAAAAAGGAGCATCTGAAAGATTGCTTTGGAGTTTTTTTTTCATAAGTCAGTATTTTTGGAGGTGTCTTTAGGGTCGTTTAATTGAGTGTCTTATTTTGGGGGGCCCAATATAAAGACACTGGATTAATTCAAGTGTTATTAAATACCAAGAAACATTTTTAAATGCAAATTTATGGTAATAAGTTTAGTGTAGCACTAAATTAAAATTTTCATTATCATTCTCTAATTCAACCTTTAAAAATGCAATCCTCAAAAATGTAGAGGGTAGTTTTTATTATTCCCATTTTATAGATGAGAAAATGAATTTTGAATATTAAATGAAAAACTTATATAGCCGTTTGAATTCAGATCAAAAATAGGTTTTTTTAAACCTCAAATCTTTGTTCTTTCCATTACATTATACGGTTTCCAACGTATAAATCAATATATGAATGTGAGTGCATGTACTTGGGCAGAAAGGACTGCTACATTTAAGGTAATATCTTTGTATTCTTAAATTTTTCCCAGGAGTTTTAAACAAATGCATACTCAGCAGAATTTATTCTTCTCTTGAATAAACTCTCTTAAAATGTGCTGGGCACCACTATTACGATATTTTCTCAGAGAAATGTATTTTTTGCTAATAAAAGAGAAGTAATTAGAGTGTCAATAAGCAGTATGTAACTTATTCAGTCTTCACGGTACTTTTAATTTAGAAATGAAAACATATTTCCCAAAGGCAGTCCTTTATGTTTTTTATAGAAACATAAAGTATGTTTTTATTTTAAAAAATTACCTTATTGTGATTTACTGAGATATGAACATGGAAATGGTGATGTTAAACAATATTTTCTTCAGCTCTAAAATTGTAGTGGGATCATGATTTCGTAAGAAGAAAATTAGTTATGGTGGTAACATTATTGTATAATTTCCCTCAGGATCTCTATATCAGGAGTGGTTTTTTTAATATCCTAAAACAAGTCACCTACAGTCACTTTAGATATAAAGTAATGTTGAATAAAACAATATCATACAGCAGCTCATAGTATGAGCAAAGACATCTGTTTATGTTACCATGAATAGTTATGAATTGAGATGCTCAAATGACTTTGCCAGCAAAACATTGCCTCTTAATTTATTTTTATAACAAATGGAAGCCTCATTTTCACGGTTGGGTAGTTTGCATTCAAATGTACGAATAACTTCAAAGGCAGTCACTTCTACACAGCATGTTTTATTGTAGAGCATAAGAAGGAATTGCTAATGGTCTCTTGTTGGGCAGTCATCTTCTCCATCAAGAGTTTAATTTTATTATATTTTTAAAATGTGGTATATAAGTTGGGATTTATTTCTTTAGAGTACAATTTAATGAATCTGAAATTAATGAGAATTTAATACACAATCTAATATATATAAAGTTGAAAAGGAAAATATAAATGTTCATTCTAGGAATCTTGGAATTTTGTCAGTTCTTTCTGGGGTTCTGAAACTGAAGCTTTTCTTAAAGAATTTTTTTAAACAAAGGAAAAGAGATGCCTTATCTATTAAAAAATTTGGATTATTTAAACCTAACAGAAAGGAAATTTTCTATGAATAAGATACTTGTCAAAATGACTGTTTAAGTAATTGAATATAATAAAATCAGAAGCCGGGACAAGTATTATATTTCCATACATGTAAATTTAAATTGCAAAATTTTAAATTCTCCTTTATTTCAGATAGCATAGATTGTACTTTTACATGAATATTTCTATTTATCCTTATAGTTAAAAATAGAAATAAAGTATTTCAACTCTAAAACATGACATTTGTATCAAATGCTACTTGTTCACATGAAAAGTTCTATTCTAAGTATTTATAAACATTTGAAAAACAAACCACTGAATTATTTTGTCTCAAAATTGTAAATATTGTTTGTTATTCATTTAATTATTTTTATAAATATGGCTTTATTCCACTTTAAAATTATCCTATATAAAAATGAAAGTGGATTTAACAGAATTAAATGTAACAGACTTGCCACTTTCACAATAGAGGCATAATAAATAAGTACAGAGATGAGAAACTTGTGCTTAAATATGCAAATGTAGTATTCATTTTAAGGAAAATATAACTAACATGAAATTCAGCGGGTCAAGCATCATATTTACTTATTCCTATTATACAGTATATATATATATATAGTGCTTACTTTGACAGATACAGTCCTAAGTGCTATACATATCTTATTACATTTATATCTATGAGAACATGAACATGTCTATGAGAACATGACAATTTACACATCTAACAGGTGAGAAAACTGAGGTTTGCAAGTAAAGTAATAATATCCCTATCTCTCTCTGTATCAGTTAGGTTTTAATCAGGGAAGCAGAAATACCAAGAGCATTATGGAGTAAGGGTTATATTATAGGAATCAGACTTTGATTAGTTGGGGGACTGGTTAAAATATATATAAAGAGCTGTAGCCTCTGAATCTGGTGATAGACCTGAATTGCTAAATGTAAGATGGTAGTCAGGAAGAAAAGCTGGGCATGAAATCCTGGAACATGAGAGGAAATCGGAGCCCATTAGGACAACTAGAACATTTTGTGCAGTTTGTACATTGTGTACAGGGCGGAGGGCAGGGTAAGTGAAGGCCTGTCTGCTGCCCTCATCAATAAAGTGAATCAACAGATAGTAACAATGTGCTAGACTACAGTGGTGCTTGCCACTCTAAATTAACCTACAGAGCATGAGGTTGCTTCAATTCTACCTTACAAATCTCATGCAAAATTATCTTGTGGCTAATTTTAACATATAATTATGGAGAAAGGAATCTTGGGAAATGTAGTTTTCCAGTTAGAAAACAAACTAAACTCCCCACACTCTCTTATTTTTACTTGGGTCTAAACATTTATCTTGGTCTGTTTTCCACCTCTGAACACAAAGTTGAGATGAATTTTTCCTTTCAGATTCTATAGAATTGAATTCTACAGAAATTACTAAAATAAACTAGTTGTTTGGTATTTTGAAAAAAAATTTTTTGAATGGTGAATTTTAAAGTTACCACTGAGCAATATAGGAATATATTAAAATTAATTTTAATTCCTAAATATATTTTCTTGTAATATGTTTCAGAATTATTTAGAAAAAATATTTGATAAGACTCTAAATCTTTTACAGGAAGAGAACACATGACTTAATTCTAACACTTACATAATTTAATCCAAAAATAAAAGTTACTACTTAATAATGATTAGATCTACTTGATTCTGCTAATATAAAGCTATTTTGTTATATTGGGGGGTTTGTATAAATGCTAAATTATATCACATATAAGATATCAACAATAATATTTTTAATGCTTTTTTTTCCAAATCAAGAAATGAATTCATATTTCCTACCATGTCTAAAGAACTTTCAGATTTCACCATAGCAGATATATAGTTTGTGTTTGTAAACTTTTGCATTGATTCAAAATCCCATTAAAATATCTGTGAAGATAACACAAAAGTAGACAGCAACCCTGGAATCAGACAAGCATTAGTTATATCTGAGGAAAATGTTCACTAACTTTAACAATGATAGAGTTTGATTTATAATCATAATCCTGTATAATTCGACAATACTCCTTGCATCACTTATGGATAGGTGCCATCAAAAAGACTGGGAAAACTTTGATGCAAATGTATCCTGTTACAATTTTACTTTCTAAAGGTAAAAATATCAGATATTCTTCCCTACTCTCACCCCATCTCCCAGAATTAAGCTTATTTTCAGAATCAGCTGTATTTATTCTACCTTCCTCTTCATAAAAATCTATTTACCTCTATTCATAGACTATAACCCCTTGTATACAACTTAAAATGTGTTAAGAGTTTAGAAGCAAAAGCAAAACACCTTTGTTTTTTTTTTTTTTCATTTTAACATCTTTATTGGAGTATAATTGCTTTACAATGGTATGTTAGTTTCAGCTTCACAACAAAATGAATCAGTTATATATATACATATGTTCCCATATCTCTTCCCGCTTGCGTCTCCCTCCCTCCCACCCTCCCTATCCCACCCCTCCAGGCGGTCACAAAGCACCGAGCTGATCTCCCTGTGCTATGCGGCTGCTTCCCACTAGCTATCCACCTTACGTTTGGTAGTGTATATATGTCCATGCCTCTCTCTCGCTTTGTCACTGTTTACCCTTCCCCCTCCCCATAGCCTCAAGTCCATTCTCTAGTAAGTCTGTGTCTTTATTCCTGTTTCACCCCTAGGTTTTTCATGACATTTTTTCCCTTAAATTCCATATATATGTGTTAGCATACGGTATTTGTGTCTCTCTTTCTGACTTACTTCACTCTGTATGACAGACTCTAGGTCTATCCACCTCATTACAAATAGCTCAATTTCGTCTCTTTTTATGGCTGAGTAATATTCCATTGTATATATGTGCCACGTCTTCTTTATCCATTCATCCGATGATGGACATTTAGGTTGTTTCCATCTCTGGGCTATTGTAAATAGACCTGCAATGAACATTTTGGTACATGACTCTTTTTGAATTATGGTTTTCTCAGGGTATATGCCCAGTAGTGGGATTGCTGGTTCATATGGTAGTTCTATTTGTAGTTTTTTAAGGAACCTCCATACTGTTCTCCATAGTGGCTGTATCAATTTACATTCCCACCAACAGTGTAAGAGGGTCCCCTTTTCTCCACACCCTCTCCAGCATTTATTGTTTGTAGATTTTTTGATGATGGCCATTCTGACTGGTGTGAGATGATATCTCATTGTAGTTTTGATTTGCATTTCTCTAATGATTAGTGATGTTGAGCATTCTTTCATGTGTTTGTTGGCACTCTGTATATCTTCTTTGGAGAAATGTCTATTTAGGTCTTCTGCCCATTTTTTGGATTGGGTTGTTTGTTTTTTTGTTATTAAGCTGCATGAGCTGCTTATAAATTTTGGAGATTAATTCTTTGTCAGTTGCTTCATTTGCAAATATTTTCTCCCATTCTGAGGGTTGTCTTTTGGTCTTGTTTATGGTTTCCTTTGCTGCGCAAAAGCTTTTAAGTTTCATTAGGTCCCATTTGTTTACTTTTGTTTTTATTTCCATTTCTCTAGGAGGTGGCTGAAAAAGGACCTTGCTGTGATGTATGTCATAGAGTGTTCTGCCTATGTTTTCCTCTAAGAGTTTGATAGTTTCTGGCCTTACATTTAGGTCTTTAATCCATTTTGAGCTTATTTTTGTGTATGGTGTTAGGGAGTGATCTAATCTCATACTTTTACATGTAGCTCTCCAGTTTTCCCAGCACCACTTATTGAAGAGGCTGTCCTTTCTCCACTGTACATTCCTGCCTCCTTTGTCAAAGATAAGGTGACCATATATGCGTGGGTTTATCTCTGGGCTTTCTATCCTGTTCCATTGACCTATCTTTCTGTTTTTGTGCCAGTACCATACTGTCTTGATTATTGTAGCTTTGTAGTATAGTCTGAAGTCAGGAAACCTGATTGCTCCAGCTCCGTTTTTCATTCTCAAGATTGCTTTGGCTATTCGGGGTCTTTTGTGTTTCCATACAAATTGTGAAATTTTTTGTTCTAGTTATGTGAAAAATGCCATTGGTAGTTTGATAGGGATTGCATTGAATCTGTAGATTGCTTTGGGTAGTAGAGTCATTTTCACAATGTTGATTCTTCCAATCCAAGAACATGGTATATCTCTCCATCTATTTGTATCATCTTTAATTTCTTTCATCAGTGCCTTATAATTTTCTGCATACAGGTCTTTTGTCTCCTTAGGTAGGTTTATTCCTAGATATTTTATTCTTTTTATTGCAATGGTAAATGGGAGTGTTTTCTTGATTTCACTTTCAGATTTTTCATCCTTAGTGTATAGGAATGCCAGAGATTTCTGTGCGTTAATTTTGTATCCTGCTACTTTACCAAATTCATTGATTAGCTCTAGTAGTTTTCTGGTAGCATCTTTAGGATTCTCTATGTATAGTATCATGTCATCTGCAAAGAGTGACAGCTTTACTTCTTTTCCGATTTGGATTCCTTTTATTTCCTTTTCTTCTCTGATTGCTGTGGCTAAAACTTCCAAAACTATGTTGAATAAGAGTGGTGAGAGTGGGCAACCTTGTCTTGTTCCTGATCTTAGTGGAAATGCTTTCAGTTTTTCACCATTGAGGATGATGTTGGCTGTGGGTTTGTCATATATGGCCTTTATTATGTTGAGGAAAGTTCCCTCTATGCCTACTTTCTGCAGGGTTTTTATCATAAATGGGTGTTGAATTTTGTCAAAAGCTTTCTCTGCATCTATTGAGATGATCATATGGTTTTTCTCCTTCAATTTGTTAATATGGTGTATCACGTTGATTGATTTGCATATATTGAAGAATCCTTGCATTCCTGGAATAAACCCCACTTGATCATGGTGTATGATCCGTTTAATTTGCTGTTGGATTCTGTTTGCTAGTATTTTGTTGAGGATTTTTGCATCTATGTTCATCAGTGATATTGACCTGTAGTTTTCTTTCTTTGTGACATCCTTGTCTGGTTTTGGTATCAGGGTGATGGTGGCCTCGTAGAATGAGTTTGGGAGTGTTCCTCCCTCTGCTATATTTTGGAAGAGTTTGAGAAGGATAGGTGATAGCTCTTCTCTAAATGTTTGATAGAATTCGCCTGTGAAGCCATCTGTTCCTGGGCTTTTGCTTGTTGGAAGATTTTTAATCACAGTTTCAATTTCAGTCCTGTGATTGGTCTGTTCATATTTTCTATTTCTTTCTGATTCAGTCTTGGCAGGTTGTGCCTTTCTAAGAATTTGTCCATTTCTTCCAGGTTGTCCATTTTATTGGCATAGAGTTGCTTGTAGTAATCTCTCATGATCTTTTGTATTTCTGCAGTGTCAGTTGTTACTTCTCCTTTTTCATTTCTAATTCTATTGATTTGAGTCTTCTCCCTTTTTTTCTTGATGAGTCTGGCTAATGGTTTATCAATTTTGTTTATCCTTTCAAAGAACCAGCTTTTAGTTTTATTGATGTTTACTATCGTTTCCTTCATTTCTTTTTTATTTATTTCTGATCTGATTTTTATGATTTCTTTCCTTCTGCTAACTTTGGGGTTTTTTTTGTTCTTCTTTCTCTAATTGCTTTAGGTGCAAGGTTAGGTTGTTTATTCGAGATGTTTCCTGTTTCTTAAGGTATGATTGTATTGCTATAAACTTCCCTCTGAGAACTGCTTTTGCTGCATCCCATAGATTTTGAGTCGTCGTGTCTCCATTGTCATTTGTTTCTAGGTATTTTTTGATTTCCTCTTTGATTTCTTCAGTGATCACTTCGTTTTTAAGTAGTGTATTCTTTAGCCTCCATGTGTTTGTATTTTTTACAGATCTTTTCCTGTAATTGATATCTAGTCTCATAGCGTTGTGGTAAGAAAAGATACTTCATACAATTTCAATTTTCTTAAATTTACCAAGGCTTGATTTGTGACCCAAGATATGATCTATCCTGGAGAATGTTCCATGAGCACTTGAGAAAAATGTGTATTCTGTTGTTTTTGAATGGAATGTCCTATAAATATCAATTAAGTCCATCTCATTTAATGTATCATTTAAAGCTTGTGTTTCCTTATTTCATTTTGAATGATCTGTCCATTGGTGAAAGTGGGGTGTTAAAGTCCCCTACTATGAATGTGTTACTGTCGATTTCCCCTTTTATGGTTGTCAGTATTTGCCTTATGTATTATGGTGCTCCTATGTTGGGTGCATAAATATTTACAATTGTTATATCTTCTTCTTGGATCGATCCCTTGATCATTATGTAGTGTCCTTCTTTGTCTCTTCTAATAGTCTTTGTTTTAAAGTCTATTTTGTCTGATATGAGAATTGCTACTCCAGCTTTCTTTTGGTTTCCATTTGCATGAAATACCTTTTTCCATCCCCTTACTTTCAGTCTGTATGTGTCTCTAGGTCTGAAGTGGGTCTCTTGTAGACAGCAAATATATGCGTCTTGTTTTTGTATCCATTCAGCCAATCTGTGTCTTTTGGTGGGAGCATTTAATCCTTTTACATTTAAGGTAATTATCGATATGTGTGTTCCCATTCCCATTTTCTTAACTGTTTTGGGTTCGTTATTGTAGGTCTTTTCCTTCTTTTGTGTTCTTGCCTAGAGAAGTTCCTTTAGCAGTTGTTGTAGAGCTGGTTTGGTGGTGCTGAACTCTCTCAGCTTTTGCTTGTCTGTAAAGGTTTTAATTTCTCCATCAAATCTGAATGAGATCCTTGCTGGGTAGAGTAATCTTGGTTGCAGGTTTTTCTCCTTCAACACTTTCAATATGTCCTGCCACTTCCTTTTGGCTTGCAGAGTTTCTGCTGAAAGATCAGCTGTTAACCTTATGGGGATTCCCTTGTGTGTTATTTGTTGTTTTTCCTTTGCTGCTTTTAATATGTTTTCTTTGTATTTAATTTTTGACAGTTTGATTAGTATGTGTCTTGGTGTATTTCTCCTTGGATTTATCCTGTATGTGACCCTCTGTGCTTCCTGGACTTGATTAAATATTTCCTTTCCCATATTAGGGAAGTTTTCAACTATAATCTCTTCAAATATTTTCTCAGTCCCTTTCTTTTTCTCTTCTTCTTCTGGAACCCCTATAATTCGAATGTTGGTGCATTTAATGTTGTCCCAGAGGTCTCTGAGACTGTCCTCAGTTCTTTTCATTCTTTTTTCTTTATTCTGCTCTGCAGTAGTTATTTCCACTATTTTATCTTCCAGGTCACTTATCCGTTCTTCTGCCTCAGTTATTCTGCTATTGATCCCATCTAGAGTATTTTTCATTTCATTTATTGTGTTGTTCATCATTGTTTGTTTCACCTTTAGTTCTTCTAGGTCCTTGTTAACTGATTCTTGCATTTTGTCTATTCTATTTCCAAGATTTTGGATCATCTTTACTATCATTATTCTGAATTCTTTTTCAGGTAGACTGCCTATTTCCTCTTCATTTGTTAGGTCTGGTGGGTTTTTATCTTGCTCTTTCATCTGCTGTGCGTTTTTCTGTCTTTTCCTTTTGCTTATCTTACTGTGTTTGGGGTCTCCTTTTTGCAGGCTGAAGGTTCGTAGTTCCTGTTGTTTTTTGTGTCTGTCCCCAGTGGCTAAGGTTGGTTCCGTGGGTTGTGTAGGCTTCCTGGTGGAGGGGACTAGTGTCTGTGTTCTGGTGGATCAGGCTGGATCTTGTCTTTCTGGTGGGCAGGTCCATGTCTGGTGGTGTGTTTTGGGGTGTCTGTAGACTTATTATGCTTTGGGGCAGCCTCTCTGCCAATGGGTGGGGTTGTGTTCCTGTCTTGCTAGTTGTTTGGCATAGGATGTCCAGCACTGTAGTTTGCTGGTCGTTGAGTGAAGCTGGGTGCTGGCGTTGAGATGGAGATCTCTGGAGATTTTCGCCGTTTGATATTATGTGCAGCTGGGAGGTCTCTTGTGGACCAGTGTCCTGAAGTTGGCTCTCCCACCTCAGAGGCACAGCACTAACTCCTGGCTGCAGCACCAAGAGCCTTTCATCCACTCGGCTCCTTAATTTGGGATGATTCGTTGTCTATTCATGTATTCCACAGATGCAGGGTACATCAAGTTGATTGTGGAGCTTTAATCCGCTGCTTCTGAGGCTGCTGGGAGAGATTTCCCTTTCTCTTCTTTGTTCTCACAGCTCCCAGGGGCTCAGCTTTGGATTTGGCCTCGCCTGTGCGTGTAGGTTGCCAGAGGGCGTCTGTTCGTCTCAGACAGGACTGGGTTAAAGGAGCCGCTGATTCGGAGGCTCTGGCTCACTCAGGCAGGGGGTAGGGAGGGTCACGGAGTGCGGGGCGGGCCTGCGGCGGCAGAGGCCAGCATGATGTTGCTAGCCTGAGGCACGCCGTGCGTTCTCCCGGGGGAGTTGTCCCTGGATCCCGGGACCCTGACAGTGGCGGGCTGCACAGGCTCCCCTGAAGGGGGGTGTGGAGAGTGACCTGTGTTCGCACACAGGCTTCTTGGTGGCGGCAGCAGCGGCCTTAGCGTTTCATGTCTGTCTCTGGGCTCCGCACCTTTAGCCGCGGCTCGAGCCCGTCTCTGGAGCTCTCTTAAGCAGCGTTCTTAATCCCCTCTCCTCGTGCACCAGGAAACAAAGAGGGAAGAAAAAGTCTCTTGCCTCTTCGGCAGGTCCAGACTCTCGGCTGGTGAGTGCCGGTCAGCCCTGATCCTCTGCGCTGGAATCTCTCCGCTTTGCCCTCCGCACCCCTGTTGCTGTGCACTCCTCCGCGGCTCTGAAACTCCCCCACTCCGCCACCCGCAGTCTCCGCCAGCGAAGGGGCTTCCTAGTGTGTGGACCCTTGTCCTCCTTCACAGCTCCCTCCCGCTGGTGCAGGACCCGTCCCTATCCTTTTGTCTCTGTTTATTTTTTTCTTTTGCCCTAACTAGGTACGTGGGGGGTTCCTTGCCTTTTGGGAGGTCTGAGGTCTTCTGCCAGCGTTCAGTAGGTGCTCCGTAGGAGTTGTTCCACGCGTAGATGTATTTCTGGTGTATCTGTGGGGAGGAAGGTGATCTCCGAGTCTTACTCTTCCACCATCTTCCCGGAAGTCCCAGCAAAACAGCTTTGAATGTGTATTTCCTTGGAGAAAAGTACTTGGAAGCAAAACATGAGTGTATTATAAGCAATGAGTCATGGGAAGTTGTGACTTTCAAGTAAGAGCCCTGTATGAAAGAAAAACCACAAATGAGTCTGCTTATCTACAACAGGCCAAGAACTGTAGAATGTTTATCCCCTGTAAATCTAGAAAAACTTTACCCAGTTAAAACTTGCTAATAAATTGAGCAAAAATTCATAATCATTAGAACTGTAACAACAAACATATATCTAACATAATTAATTTGCCATTTACAAAATGGAAATGGACTTTGGTTGAAATAATGACACACTCTGAGCTCTTTTTTGGAAAACGTCAGCCTGTGAATATGCATGTGACCATGTATCTGACCATGTTAGAGTTGGAGGAACCAGAGTTACACTAAAATTGGACAAAATTTAAAAAAAAATCACTGTTTTCAGACATTGAAAAGCCAAAAGTGGACTGTGGTTTTTGAGAGAACTAAACCAAACAAGATGAACCCATTGATTTTCAGGCTCAATGGCTGGAGGAACACCTAGAGCACAGAGCAAGGAGGAATATCCCAAGCAGTAGTCTTGCTGAGTTTCAGAATAGTGATCAGATTTTAGGAAAGATGATGGCATGTCTGAACATTTCAGGGCACAGTTTCAGAGAAAAGGGAGCTCTAGAGAAATAAGCTCTATAAATGGACATTAGATCCTGTTGAATTTTTCTTGAAAACTCAACCAAAAAGAAAGGGTAAAATACCACAAATATGGGTAAAGAAATGAGCTGAAACATATGAGTGGAATGGTTTCCAGAGTTTCACATAGCTGTAATGAAATTGAGTTTCAACATGCTGGAGTAGAATTCAATAATACTCCATAAGAGCCATGGCTTAGTATTAAGGCTAACTGCTCATCAATGTGTAGGGTACTCCAAACATTCCCTGACAAAGCTTTAAAACAACAATTGACATTCAAGCTGACACTTAATATAATGAATTGCCTAGAAGAAAAAAGCACAATATTCTTTAGAAGAAGACAAAAAACTCCAGACATTCAATAAGAGAAAATTAAATGTGTCAGCATCTACACAAATATTACTAACCATTCCAGAAAGCAATAAAATGCAACCCAGAAGGGGAAGATATAAAAAGTGGAACCTCTAAAGATGGAAATTGTAGTATCTGAAATTTGAAAATCCCTGGAGTGGGTTTAACTATTGATTAGGTATTACAAAAGAAAATCTTAATGAATTTGCAGACACCATAGAAACTAGACAACATGAAGCACGTTGAGAAAAAATAATTATGAAAAAAATAATAGTTTCAGTGACCTGTAAAATAATAAGCAGTTTAACCAAAGCTTATTTGAAGATGCAGAAAGAAAGGAGTCAGTGTGCTTACATATTTAAAGGATTTATAGGTAAGATTTTTCTAACTTTGATGAAATTAAAAACCTACAAATCTAAGGAACTCAAGAAAATCCCATTAAGATTAACACATAGAAAACAACATTAAACCACGAAATAACCAATTTATAGAAACCTATGGCAAAAAAAAAATCTTAAAGCACAAAGGGATAAAAGCACATTATAAGAACAAAGAAGCACATTACAGCATACTTTTCATCAGAAACTACCCAATCCAGAAACTGATAGAATTGTATCATCACATGCTGAAAACAAAAAATATCCTCAGCCAAGCATTCTGTACACAGTATAGAATTATACACTCTAAGAAATGTTCATTAAACATTTCAAGCAGAAGTAAAATAATACTGGATAAATATAGATTATATTCATTCATATATATATATGAAAAAAGAAATCAAGAAATGAATATGTGGGTAAATAATTTTTAAAACTTTATTTCTCATTTTTATTGTTACTAAAAATAATTGACTGTGTTTTAACTTCACTGGTGTTATGTAAGGACAGAATTTTGCCTCACAAATACTAAAAGTTTGCTCCAGAAGCATGAAAACGCAATAAAGACTTTAAATCACTTTTAAACACTTTCAACAACTAAGCAAAATTATTAGCAGGTGATGTTGTTTTAAAAAGTGTGTTTTAGGTCTGCTGATGGTTATTAAAAGAAAACTTTCTAATATTAAATATGCATAAAAATAGATAAAGCAGAGTTTGGAAATTCTCCTATTATCACTACCAAACTTGTTTTATTGTTTATGACTTCTATGGATGGTTATTGAAGTTAATTCCATACATATTCAATTTTACGTATATTTTCTTTAAAAAAAAAAAAAACAACCTCAAAAACATCTTCCTCCCGATCTTTATATGTTTTCAGAAGGTCATACTCAATCTTCAGAAGTAATAATGATTTTGAACTAAACGGACATCAGGAATATAACAGACAATTTTGTTTTCGCATATGGCTAAGAGGGATTCTCAACCTCTGGACACAACACCTTTAAATTATGCCAATAGAGAGGATTCCCTAGTGGACCAGTGGTTAGGACTCTGCACTTTCACTGCCTAAGGCCGGAGTTCAATCCCTGGTTGGGGAACTAAGATCCCACAAGCTGTGTGGTGTGGCAAAAAATAAATAAATAAATAATGCCAGTAGATAAATATACATATATAATACTCCGTGTGTTTGTTCATTTGTTTGTTTTGTGATAAGTGCCCAGCCTCAATACAATTCTCCTTTTTCAAACATCAGAAAGCTGGCTTTAAAATGTATATGGTTTGATTGAAAAGAAATGTATATCTGGGATTCTAACCAAAAACGGGTCTTCATGAAGACAACGTATCCTAAATCATCATATGATTCTCTGTATTAAAACAACATGATAATTCAAGGTGCTAAATGATTAAACCTACATTTGCGTTTGTGTTTGAAAACTGTAGGTTATTGTCTCTCTTCTTGATTCTGATCAGGACACATTAGATAAAGTTTTTAAATGGCCAGAGATAAATATCTGAGCACTTGCTTTTGTTAATGAGTTTCTGTGGTGAAAGTCATTATGTGGTCATTTGGCTGAATGGGGAGTGCAAATGAGAAAAGAGACTAATATAACATATAGAGGCCCATATTGCTGTCATTTACAGTTCCATTATGCAAAATAGGTGTTCTGTTTGTGCTAATATATGTTGCTCTGTAACAATACATTTATTAAATAGAAACTTTACAGAACTTACAATATTTTCAGTGTAGGAATGGCACCAAAACTGAAGTCAACATATTTTATCTGGATAAGCTTTTGTGATTCTTTGTAGAATAAATACATAAATGAGTTAGATGGGCTAAATTAGGTGTTTACTGACAGCTTCACTTAATTCTTTATTTGGTCCAATATAAATCAAAGATATTTTCCTGAACTGGATACATGCCCATACGATGTTATCATTTCTAGAAATATTTTAAAAAGATACTTCTTCTAATAAAAAAGATGTCTAAGGAATTTGCAAGGTATTCCAGAATTCTGTCAAGTGGGTAGCTCAATGAACTATCTATGATAAGACTTCATATGTCATTTCTGTCTTTATTATCATCATTAGTTGTAATATTATTATTTTTTAAAAAGAGATTTACTTCTCTTAGTCTAAAGAAAAATTGTTGCATTATTAAGATCACTAATCAGACTTAATTAATGCTAATGATGACATATTAAAAAACACATAGATTAATCTAGATAACTCAATACTAAAGACACAGAATACACTGAATTTTTAACTGTTTAAGTCATGTTAAGTGCTTGCCTTTTCTGTAGTTTTAGTACATCACGAATTGTCTGATATGGTTGATAATGTTATTCATAAATAATAGTTTCATTAGTAAAATATGAACATTATAATTTTTGTTCAACTCTCCATACACTTAAAATATAGTGTAGGATGTATGAAATAAAATACCTTAATAGTATCATAAATGTTAACAAATATTGCTTATTTTATGCATATAACTACTAAGTAATATGAATAATAGGTCAGATGTATGTTGGTAATATTCTATGGCCATTTGGTATTATTCTTCACATGAATATGAAGTTAAATAGAAATATCTCCTGTTATTTCTGTTTCAATTAAATACTTTAAAATGTAATATTGTACATTATATTTTGTCTGTTAATATAGCACATAAATATGTAAAACACTTGACACATGAACATTACTTAAAATTCAGCTTTAAATTTGTAGATTTGAAGTCTTATAATTGAATAAGGTGTAAGAATAATCACAATCACATTGAAAAGTTAGTTTTTCTCATTAAAAGTGGTCTTAACTTACAGGACACTTGAAACTCAAAATTGATTGCAGTTTATGATACCTTTCATTTGTTTAGCTGCATCTCCATCACTTTTAACTTTGCTCCTTCTGTCTTCTGTCTCACATCCCACATTAATAATTCCTACATATGATACTTACACTTGGTGAACATGTGAGCACTTGGAATATCAAATTCCCACATCCTTTGCTGTGGTATAGATCATTTAGCTAAATAAACACTTTTGACAGAAAAGACGATATACTTAGTGGCTTCTGAATTGAGTTCAAGATCTAACATGAGACTTTTTACTTTCTCCAGCATGTTCTTACTTTGAGGAAGATCACACCAGACTCACAGTCAGACTCTCCCAAGGGCTAAAAATGTAGAACTTAATAATTTTGAGCTAAGTAATAAATGTCACCCTGGTTATTCATATTTCCTTACATTTTACTAGATATAACCATATTTTAGTCACCAAGTATTTATTGAGCTCCTATTAGAGTCATAGGTTAGTCACATTTAAAAAGCCATGAACTCTACAGTGAAACTCTGTGACTTTGGAAAACACACACAAACATATGCACAGATATTTAGGTACAAATAAAATTAAAACTGCAAAATAAAATTTTATAGTAATTAATTCATGTAATAATTTCAAACAGCAGCCTTAAAGATTCTGAGTATAATTGAAAGTTTTTCAGCTTCGCCTTTTAGTTGATAATGATATCAGTGTACTTATTTTAATACTGTCGCTTAAATGTAAGTTTAATTTAAAAGAAAAACTGTTTACTTGAGTATTTTCCATTTAGACCCATGGAAAGATAGTAAGTATACATGTACTATCTGTGAAGAAACGTGACATTTTTTCTAACTACCTTTTTACGGGTAAATATCTATTAAAACAATATTTTTATTTTGTTATTTAAATTCTGTTACAGTATTCAAGGTCCATTTTTCAATGTTTATTAGTAAACACTGCTTTGAATTTCCACCTTGTTGTGTTTGATTTTTAAAATCTAAAATAGACCCAGCTTGAAATTGCATGTGCTAAGAATAAATGGATTTCATAAACGGTTATCAAAAGGAAAAGCACAGTATGCAATAGTTTTATTTTGACTTTAATATTTAGTCAGTGAGTTTTCAGAATTTCAATTGCCATTTTGCTAAATAAGAACAAAATTAGTTTTCACTAATTAACCCTACTATTTATTTATTATCATCCACCACTGTTTGTTATAATAAATTGATGATATAAATATATTAATAATTGACTGTCAACTAGACAGCAGAGTAACATACTTGCTGTGAAGTCTCCAAAGCACTTACAGAAATCTGTCAATGACATCGACATTTTTTGAAATTAACTTAATATTTATTAATAGTAAAAACAAGGAAATTAGGCAACTCTAAATAATGAGAATGGACTCGGTGAAAACAGATAACTGAACTGGTACTAGAATGTATGACTCTTACACATTTCTCCATTATCTGTCCCCAGTTTTTGCTCTTCTGACTTCATCTCTTTATTTCTCAGCAAGACTAGAGTTACTAGATTTTTTTTTTTTCCCTGATGGGACCAGGTTCCGATTCAGCAGAATATTGCAGAATATAAAAGAAATCATTTTAACTATTTACTAGTTAAACCTCAGTTAACATTAGTTTCCATTTGTTAAAAAAAATTGACTACTGGCATATTTGAGAGACATTGGAAATACTAAGACTTAGAGGATAAGGTTTAGAAAAGTTTAGGCTTCTGTAATCTTTAGTAGGAACGTATTAAAATTAGCCACCTAAAGGGATGTTTCTCTCAAGTGAACTCTAAGTTTATAACATATGCATTGTAGGTATTTTACAAAGTTTGACATTTGTCTTTATATATAACTTATAGTTTTTTCTTTGATTGCTTCTTTTTAGCCATACCTTTTTTAAGTCAAATTTTAAAACTCCTAATTGTGTCTAGATTTTTGAATCATAGAAAGAAAAATTTTTTTGTCCTCTTGAATGTTTGAAAATTTCTATAATAAGAGCTAAACAAAGAGACAATATTCGTATTTGAATAATAGCAGCTAATACTTCCTGAAAAATTTATATGTTCCTGACTCCAGGCTAAATCCTTTACCTGCATTATCACATATATTCCTTATAGTAAAGTCATAAGATTTTTTTGTTGTTGTTCCCTTGTACACAAGAAGAAAGTGTCAACTGAAAAAATAATAATGCACAATGCAAGAGTTGTGAGTTAAGTTTTATTTGGGGCCAAATTAGGACTATAGCCCAGGAGTCACCTCTCGGATAGCTCTGAGGAACTGTTCCAAAGAGGTAGGGGAATGGTCAGTATATATATGATTTTAGGGAATGAGGATACATGCAGTTAAGCACACATTTCGTCAGAAGGTTGCTGCTAGTCACAAGAAGTTTGCTACTAGTCATGAGGAGCAGATACCTCCGGTAACGATTTAGTGCTTTTTTAGATATGAGAAGATGCAAAAAATTGGGCCTATAAAGTCTTCTCCTGAATATATCTAACTATCTGAAGGCCTGTTCTGCCATTTTTTTCCCAGAGCACAGAGTGCCTCATTCCTGATCTCTGCCCTAAACTCCTTTCAGGGTGTGTTGAAGGTCAGCAACTGCAGTGGCTAGGGACTTCATTCTTATAGAACCAGATGGCTAGCTACAATTTTCAGTTGGCAAAAGAAACCTCAAAGATTTATGTTTCCCCAAAAAATATCTTACTAAGAAATGGCAGGATTAGAATTTGGAACCCCATATCAGTTTCCACAGGCTTCATTGCCCATTTGCCTCTGAAAACAATGCTTCATTCCAGCAAGAGTTGCTATACCTGTTTTTCCACTTGACCTCTCTTGAACTGGGAGTAGCATGTTACTTTTTCCTATTACCAACGTGTTTTATAGGATTCCTTTATCCTCTTAATTTCTGCTTTCTACAAGTGATTGCTTATTTAATACATAGATATTTATAACTATTGTATTTTATCATACACTGTGTATTTTAACATAGAGTGTCTTTCTTTGGTTGGTAGAAAAACCCAATCCTTGCTTTCTTGTTATTTAATTTGTCTGGTGTATCTTGCTCTTGCCTTCGTTTCATTTAGCTTTTCTGAATAATTGTGGTAGTCTCCCTTTTTTATACATCTCTTCTTTTTTAATATATCAGTTATTAATTTAATTACCTCAGGAATGGCTTGCTATGTCTTGAAATTTTAGTGCAGCAAAATTTCTTGGTAACTTTGATATGCTCATCTATTCATTTTCAAGAGTTAAGCTTTCAATTTCTTTTTTCAGTTCCTGACTATAATTCCAATGTGATGTTTACAAAAGCCATTTGTGGAGATGAAGAATGCATTTCAGGTAAAAGAAGTTCCTTGATTGTTATACATTTATGTAGTGTTATCAACACAAAACCATAAACATATAATCTTGCTTCTAAGATTATAGCATAGTTAGAAGCTTTATACTATTATTCATCGCTTTTGAAAAGTTGGCTCATGTATTTCAAGCAATACCTAATACCAATCCCTAAAATTTTAGTGTCATATATCTACAACAGAGTTGTCAAATGTTGACCTGCTAAATATAACTAGGTCAGGAACCATGTCAAAGTATACTACTGTTTGACTACACCCAATAAAATCATAAAAATAACTTATGATCTTTTTAATAACAATAGCTTTGATCAATTTTAAGTAAATTAAGTAAGATTATTATACCTATTGAATGCTTATTCACATATAGGCAACATAAGCAGTGTCTAATTTATCAAGGGGCAAAAGAACATACATTTATATCATTAGATTACAAATAATTTTTTTTCAATCCATATGGCTGAAAATTTCTTTTATTAATTTTTATTGGAGTATGGTTGCTTTACAATGTTGTTAGCCTCCACTACACACGGATTACAAATAAATTTAATAGAGAATGTATTTTTCATTAACTTAGCACTTTTGCATTTTCTCTGTGCATTACATTCTTTTGACTTGCTTGCATTAAGTTCAGATGCCTTTGCTGATATTAAATTCAGCAGCCATAAGGATGATATAGGAATGAGAAGCAGAATATCAAAAATTTAGTTTTTATACTTTTCTTTTTATCTGAAGTGTTTAATGTTATAGACAGATACATAGATGCATTAGTAAAAGCAGTACAAAAGCTAATTTTAAACACAGAAAATCCATTGCATTACATAATAAGCATCAACAGAATTAATAGATGAATAAACTTTTGTTCTGGAAGGTTAACTGTTCCCATGTAGTTAGATTGCTCTTAATATTATTACACAGCTAAAGATAATATCTCCAAAGATATCTTGCCAAAAGTGGTATTAACCAATTTATACTTGGTATGTAGGTGTTTGGCCACATCCATAAAAAGTAACAGATTTACAAGTGTTCTTATTGATTTGCAAATTCAACAGCCAAGCTATAATTCACATTAGGTCTAATAAAGAACACAGTTTTTTGGCTGCCAGTAGGAGCAAAAATCCATGTGCTCAACTTTTACCTTTTAAAAAAAAAAAATTTTATAATTTATCAAAGTCATACACTTAAGTTACAAATGCCTTTTTAGGATCTTAATGAGTTTCATAAAATATTACAATTTATTCCATTATTCATTATTTATAAATCTTATATAACTATTTTCATATTCAAGTTGTTTGAAGGCCTATTTACTGTTAATATTTGTATACATCTTATAATTCTATAAATGTGAACAAATGGCAAAATTTAAATAGTCAAACAAGGCCTGAAACTTAAGGATCCTATATAATTCAAATTTTTTTTTCCTTATTGTAAATTAGCTTGTTAAATTATGTTGTATTTTAGGACAAAGATAAAATCAGAATAGTTAGTGGTGTGTGAGAAAAGTTATTCTAAGCTATGTATGATGGAGTGAAGAAATAGATGTAAAGATAACCAGAGATAGATCAGAGAGAAGAAAAAAAAAGGAATTAGGTTAAGTTTGCAAGAGTAAGTGATTTAGTAATCCCAACACTGAAAAGTATGCCCAGCATGTTTCTGTACATGGACATTAAAGAAAGCTCAACAACATTCATATTACAGTACAATAACTGGAGTGGAGTTTTCACATAAGAGTTAGTTACTATAGCTTCAGTATCTAAGAGTGATGATAAAATTAAGTCTCAAGCTAAGATAATGATAAGTAGAACCAAATGTTGAAATAAACATGAAGAATTAGACCAGAGAGATAATCTACTTCCAAATGTTGGAGACCAGGACTTTCATAATTAAGAATATTTAAATTGCTTTATATAGTTTGTACTTATAAATATACAGTAGAAGACAGAGGTTTTCTCTTTAAATGGTTGGTTTATGTTGGATACCTGAAAATCCGTTACCCTAGAGGAGCTCTAAGTTATCTTTCTACAGTAGCATCTGAGCAGTGAGAGTGCCTGGGTTGCCCTATCCAGGGGTGTAACTTATAGTTTATCATATCATCTATCCTAGGTATTTATATTATCATATATGTTTGATAATATTCTAGAAAATTAGAAAGAAAGATACATGGAATCAAGTGAAGTATTAGAGTAAGTTGTTCTGATTTATTGAGAATAATCTTTATGCAAATTAAAGTGATCATAGAACCAGAATTACCAAACTCCTACTCACCAAACCTGCATTAATTCAGTTTTTTTTTCTACTGAAACTGTTTTTCAACTCTGTTACAATCATTTTGCACAATCTTTTGTAAAATTTTAAAGACATTCTAAGGGTAAGATTATAAGTATTTTAAGATTATTCAACACTGTAGAAACCAATATTCAATGATGTGAGAGAAAAATTGTTATAATTTTCAGGAGATGAAAAGATTGACTAAAATAGGAAAAAGTACAACAAAGAATCTTGATTGATTCTTGATTGATTAAAATAGGAAAAAGTACAACAAAGAATCTTTAGACCCTGTAGATTTTAATATGGCATTTTAAGAAGCATATTCATAACAAGTTCCAAATTATGTATAAAATATTACCACATAATAAAGAAATGTAATGCTATCAGCAAAGCAAGGAGATGGATTTTATACTAGAAGTCACTAAGAAATAAACAGTCATCATCTAATTTGTTCAAAACAATTTTTTGAAAACAAGCAGGAAGAAAAAAGAATATGACTTTATTTGTTTTATCCTCAAATGACAGTATCAATTAAACTTAAAGAGTCAAAGGTTTTATAAATCATACTTCAATTACCAATACCAATTAAGTTTCTTGCTAATATATATTACTTAACATAGGTATTCTAATATCCTATTATTTGTAAAGGGAAGTAAATCTTTTTCAACATATATGGTACCGCATTTAAAAATTTAGTTATAAATTTAGATAGAGATCTGCATTTAGAATTTAGAAGAAAGAAATTTATTATAAATTGGTCACCAAATAGATATTGGGAATAAGATGTTTTCTAAATGAATGCAAATCATCAATAAACATTGTATCAGTATCAGTTCATACTTAACAAATTTAGCTTTTGAACGAAGCTTTGCCCACATAAAATATCCCATCAAGTCTGTATTACCACATATATAGGTGTATTTAATTTTAATAAGTCTTTTAGGATATTAGAAAATATGGTTATATAAATAAGACTAAGCTATGATTAATTAATGTTAAACCTTTGTAAGAAAATTTATTATATACCTAAACATGTATTTCCTCTAAAGTAGCTCTAAATATGTTAAATCATAACACTATTAATAAATATTAATAATGATAATTAATAATTATTGGGTCCTTACTATATCCTAAGTACAGACTAACTGCTTAAAGAATTATCTGTTTTTGATTATATGTCGTTTCCTTTTTCCAGAAATAATTACAGACTATTCTATCTTTTGTACTATGCATTTCTGTAATCTGATTATTTTGCAGTGCTTTTAAAATACATAAAGTTACATTTAATTAATTCTATGTTTTGCAACTTCACACAGCATTAAAAAAACACTGATTGTTAACCTTTTTTCCCTCTTGTCTGCTGGGAAGCCATCTAGTGTTTACAGGGATAATTTTTATCTTCCAAAATAATTAAATGAGAAAGTTAAGGCAGTCTTACTTCTAGTTCTAAACTCTGCTTTGCAATCTTCTGTGTGAAATTCATAAGTTTAACTTTTAGCCACAGCTAATAGGTCTGGTAATTCAAAAATAAATGCAAATAATAAATAAATACAAATCACACTATAAGTTAATTATCTAAATGTCTTAAGTATATATGCAGCTTAATGCTATTTCAACCGAGTCAATATACAGGATAACTATATGCCTTTAAATGTATATATTAACATTTTTCCATTTCTTAGTCTGTTTCAGAAATCTATTAAAAATTGTTTATGAAATGTGCAATTTCTATGCTCTTAGATTAAAATGGGTAACAAATAAATCAATTATATTAATATTTTACCTACAAGAAATTGTACTCTGAAATTCCTGATGCCAGCACTAGACACATTGCAGATCAAATAGCCCATTCACTGTCTTTCAGAAAGAACAGACTGTGGTCCAGGGAAAGACAGTGTCAGAGTGAGAACTTAAATTTCTTGAGTCACAGGTCTGCATTCCTTTTACATCAATACTTGCCCACCATACTGAAAATAAAACAAAACAAAACATGAGACATTTCACTTCTAACTGAATATTTCATCATATGTTTTCTCCCTGTTGTAGTGATTTATAACTGTGTATTTTTGCTACATTATGTACTTTGGACTGTAGCACTACAAACAAGTTCAAATTATCCAATGCACAAGTCAATTCTAGTTTTATTCTTACTGGGTTTTTTTTTCACCATTATCCTTGAACAGTGAGAAAACTTATTTTCACAATCTATTACAAACAAAAGAAAACAAATGGTTTGATATGACTGAATTCTCAACTTGCTAATTATAAAGAGCCAAGTGGCCATAATTTTCATGGTGGTCATTGCAATATTCATTTTCCAATTTTCAGCAATAAGAAACTTTTAAAGAAAATATAAAATGATATCTATGATATTTGTATCAATTAGTATTTCTCCATGTGTTTGCGAAGTAAGTGCCATGGTTCAGTTATTCAGCTGATATCCAGCCAGAGGAATTCTGTCCATCTGTTTGAATCCATTTTAAACAGGATCATTTAGGAAAATGAACTTATAATAACATATGGTAACTAAATTCAGTATGGATTTTCCACTGCATTGACCAACTTAGAGAAATTCTCTTATGCAAATACAAATGTTCACAAGCCAAAGTTTTCCTTCTACCATAGCTGTTGTTCAGAAGGTAGGAAGGAAAATCATGCTTTTCAGTTGGTGTCAGTTGTGTACACTCTTCTCAGTCTTATTGGATGGCCTCAGATTAGACCACATATACGGTGCATGTTTCACTTGAGGAATATAAAGGATTTTCTTTCTAATTTTTTTTCTTTTTTTTTTTTTTTGTGGTATGCGGGCCTCTCACCGCTGTGGCCTCTCCCGCTGCGGAGCACAGGCTCTGGACGCGCAGGCCTAGCGGCCATGGCTCACGGGCCTAGACGCTCCGCGGCATGTGGGATCTTCCCGTACCGGGGCACGAACCCGTGTCCCCTGCATCAGCAGGCAGACTCTCAACCACTGCGCCACCAGGGAAGCCCTCTTACTAATTTTTAAAGTGCTTTAAAATTTAATGTTTAAAGTGGAATTTATATTTATGTTAAACAGATTCAAACTTAGATAGATAGAATCCTAACAAAAAGATAGACAAAAGACTGACTCTCTAAATTTAATAACTTTATAAGGCCAAACAGTTCTGTACAAGGAGAAAAATGATGAATATAACCTTCTAATCCAGTAATATAGTGCCCAGGCTTGTTTGACTTCACGTTATAGCTCAATAATTTAATGAAATGAAATAGTAAAAAAAAACACCTGAGTTATATCTTACCTTTGCCAAAACTGTTGTTTGGTTTGTGTTCCTACACAGACAAATACAGGAGTCCATTTTTCCAGGACAAATTCTATGTGTTCTCTTCACATTACTGTTTATGCTCACAAATCTCTTTTATATAAGCTTTACCCCTAAAATTCTAATGTTCCTTGTATCTCTGTGCTACCCACCTTCACAGAACCATTCTTTCTCTACTTTTGAAACCAGAAAGCCACAAAAACATCTTAGATATCTAAATGAGACTTGAGAAGCGAAGTAACTCAATAGTTTATGCAAAAACCTAAAACATGGGCTTCCCTGGTGGTGCAGTGGTTGAGGGTCCGCCTGCCGATGCAGGGGACACAGGTTTGTGCCCCGGTCCAGGAAGATCCCACATGCCGCGGAGCGGCTGGGCCCGTGAGCCATGGCCGCTGAGCCTGCGCGTCCGGAGCCTGTGCTCCACAACGGGAGAGGCCACAACGGTGAGAGGCCCGCGTACCGCAAAAAAACAAACAAACAAACAAAAAAACTAAAACATGATGAATGATGTGAAGAAAGACAATAAATGAAGCACAGAGTGACAGTTGATTCAGTATGGGAAATATGGAAAAATCCAGGGTTTATAAAATTTGTAGTTATTTTACTCTATTGCTTAATTTTGTCTGTCTTTTCACTGAGAATCTAAGAAAATGAGAACAAGATAATTATGTGCGTCATTCACCATTGTGTATTCAGTTCCTGGCAAAAAATATAATGATATTTGATTTGTTGATTCTCCTGACCCTCACTCCTGCCCCTTCCATTTCTATTTTTGTACAATAAACCAATGATTGATACAGTGTTGCTCAGCAGAATTTTAGTGTCTCACTTTTCAAAATGTTTTCTTCTCTTTGTTCTGTTAAATGTTAAAATCACTAAATTTTATCAAAGCAATAATTGAGGTAATCTTTTCACAAATCCTGTGACAAAAACAGAAAGAGAGAGAGAGAGAAAGGAGAGAGAGAGAGAGAGAAAGGAGAGGGAGAGAGAAGAGTTTATTTAGTATCCTAGAACCAAATTGATCCCAAATAATGTCCAATATAATTACCTGTAATTTGGAAAGAAGTTAATATTGAGGCAAAAAATTCCACCCTATAACATTAAAGAATAAAGTTTACCAAACAGAAAAAAACTCAGAGTTAATATTGAATCACTGTTAATTCAACACTAAAGATTAAATAAAGATTAAAATTCTTTAATCTCTTTCCTTTGGTCCTATCCTCATTTTCTATCTTACATTTATCATTACTATATATTTCTTTGCCAATTTTAACTAGCATCTTTTTTAGTATGCTATCACAACCCTTGTTTATAATATTGTCTACAAGAAATATTTTCTATATCCTTACCTTGAATATAAATGATTCAACATGAATTTAAGTATCTCACATTGTAAAATGGCAGACCTCACTTTTCTTTTTGCAGAAAATGCCCTCTGAAGCTCAAGATATATTGCATATATATGTAATATTAATGTATAATATAGCTATATGATATAATATACATGTACTAATAAACCTTTCCCTAGTTTAAGGTGAGTTAGTAGAGAGATCATTTCATTTCATGGCATTTTCAATCATATTAGCTTAAATATGGAATTGAGAAATACTGTTAGAACAAATATAGTTTTATGGAATATATCTATAAGGAAGTTGCAAAAAGATAATGCACATGCAAACCTATATATTGGGAGTGTCCTTCAGAATGTAGTTCTTTCTTCTGGAGAATAACGGGCCTTTGTGTGGTTCAGTTACTAATGTGTTTCACTTTTATAATATACCATTATTCAGAGGTAACGTTTTATTAGTCAGCATGACTCTAAATTTAATAAATCAGAACAATAATAATTAGATACTTTCCCTCCAAATAGGTCTTAAAAGATTAAATCAATCAGAATTAACCCCCAAGTTAAAGACACCTCCCATGTGCACATATACCTTTAACATTTTATCTTTTTTCTTTCTTAGAACTTAATAAGTTTTTAAATCTACTTTGCAGATAATTTTTTCCCACTAATAAATTGAAAGTTATTTAAAGGAAGGGTTTTTTTTAATCCTGTTTGCCTTAACATAGCTAAAACTAAAGTATAGTAGGTACCTAGTAGAGTTTAGATGCCCAAATAAATATGTACTGAATGAATAAATTAGTGATCTGCCTTCTGATATAATGGCTTTAGAGTTGAGAGATCAATATGTCGTTAGCACTCTTGCTTCAAATGAACAGGATTAAAATGCAGATGGTGGTGAGGAGAAATAATTATGAATAATATAAATGAAGAACAGTCAGGAGTATACTTCTGCTGTGATTGCTGCATCCATCCTATTCAGATGGTATCTGAGCTATAACTCTACTTCTCTGTGCTTCCACTAGTTATTCAAGATAGAACCCACATACCTGGTTGTCATCCAGAAGGAACCATTAACACCATATTTGTATATGCCTTATACAGCTTGAGAAATGTATATTTGGCCCATCAGTTTATCTATCCTGAGACACAAGACATTGGATACTAAAGGGGAGTGCTGGGAAATAGTTATCATTGTTATAATTTCTTTTGTTCTCCCCTACACTCGATGTAATTTCTCTAAAGTTTTTAAAGTTTCTACCTTGTATGCTCAATTAAATTGAAATATTTGAATAGACTTTTTAAGGATTAAATTTGCATTCAGTAAATGTTTTTTGAGTGCCAAATATATCAAACATAGTTCTAGCTTCTAGACATATATTAATAAGCAAATTACCATTCCTTGCATGCAAAGATCTTACATTGCCATGGAAAAGGTCAAATAGACTGCTAGTAAATTAACTTTAGGAGAATCCAATCAGCAATACCATTGAATATTTGTTTATTTTTATCCTTATTAACAAAAAGCCAATTGGAAAGTTATACCCTTGAAAAAATTAATAATTGAATTGTACTTGTCTACAACTTGACTTTACAGTTGGCAATGGAGCACGAGGAAGTTTTAGTTCAAACCTGAACTATACATTGCAAAAGCATGGTATAGCTTCTCAGAGAAAGTATACTAAATAAATATTATATATTACTATATATATATGCATATATGTTATCAATATATACAGAATACTTCAGAGATTTTGTGGGTTCAGTTCCAAACCACTGCATTAAAGCAAGTATCACAATAAAGCAAGTCACAGAAACTTTTTGGTTTCCCAGTCCATATAAAAGTTATGTTTATACTGCACTGTAGTCTATTAATTGTGCATAGAATATGTCTAGGAAAACAATGTACATACTTTAATTAAAAAATACTTTATTGCTAAAAAATGCTATCATCTGAGCCTTCAGGGAGTCGTTAATCTTTTTGCCTTGATGTTGAGGGCTGCTGGCTGATGAGGGTGGTGGTTCCTATAGGTTGGAGTGATTGTGACAATTTCTTAAAATATGACAATGATGTTTGGCACATCAGTTGACTCTGCTTTTCACTTGAACACTTAGAAGCCATTGAAGGGTTGTTAAGTGGCCTAATAATTTCAATATTGCTCTGTCTCAGAAACTAGAGAGTCCCTAGGAGAGGGAGTGAGATTGGGAAACTGTAGCAGTGTAGTATTCTTTTCTATATTCCATGAAAATATAAGTAGAAATCAATGAAATTCCACAAATTGTTGTAATAATAATCAACTTGCTATATGGAAGATTTATTTACAGAAATTTCATTCCCTGGCCTTCAGAATCTTATAGTTATTTTACAAATGAAGAGCATAGATACCTCCAGTAAATTAATAATAAATTAAATGAAACAACAGTGCCCCTTACTAAATCTTACTAAAGCAGCATTTTAGGTTATTGCTGTTCATTGTAGTCAGAGTATGTGAAGCACAGCTATTTGGAGGAAGTGTATTGAATAATAAAAGACCAAGGCAATGAAAAGTCAGTGGGAGAAATATTTTGAAAGCTCTATTCATAAGATATAATATATTTTAGTTTTTTTGGCCTTCCTTAAGGGCTAAGGAATAAAAAATACAATATGCCACAGTCACCAACACATTTAAAAGACAAGAAATTGCGTCTATCAAAACAACTTTTACAATGCTGTAGATACTTTTGAAGGAAACAATGCTGAAATCAGTTGAAGGTGAATCTGATAGATACATGCCATTAGGTTTTTGACACTGAAATAGAGAAATGCAATAAAATCAACAGTGAGAAATTGACAAGAAAGCAAAGTACAGACAAAGGCCAGACGTCCCAAACAGTTTTCTTCAAAACTGTAATTTAATCTAATATTGTCTCTTAAAATTTTATTGCTTACTAGTATTCTTTTTATAAAAAATTATTTAAAAAGAGATTTCACTTTTCAATGTCTACATCCAGGGAAATTTTCTCAGTGTTCTTATAAGTTATGAAGACAGTTGATATGATTGTCAAGGTATAGTAGCTGATTAATTTATAAGACATCAATAAATAGCATAATTTGATAGCCTGGGGGCTTATCTTAATATTTTATTAAAATATTTCTAAGAATTAAAAAATAAACAAAATATACTACTGAGTGAAAAAAGAATAAGGTAAAGTAAGAGATTGGATCTAGATCCAAAATCTACCAAAAATCCCTTAAAATAAAAAACAATTTATATTAATAAGTATAACAGGAAAAAGAATGAATGCCATCTAGAGACCGGAAATTATTGGGGAATGTCTGGTAAATAGAAAGCAGATAGAAGTCATAATGACAATGTGGAAGTAACCATAGTGCAATCAGTACACTGCAGGAAAAGGCCAGTGTGAAGATAATGACGGATTTAGAGAAATTCCTACCCCAAGTCAAAACACAGAAGAGCCACACACACAAAAAAGCTGCTGTAATCATCAAAGTGATTACAAACTTGCAATCTCAGCAAAAAAAGAGACCCTCCAGAATCATTTGACCTAGTCTAAATTCTAAGGCTAACACTCTTAAGAAAGTGGGAAGGCCTTGTAGTGTGGGTGTGGGTTTCTAAGTGAAATTTAAAAAGTGTTTGAGAACTCCACTGCAGGAGCAGAGAGGCAGAAAGAAGCAATTCAAAGAGAGAGGTGCACTAATGCCTTTCATCACCGAAACAAAGGTCGCCCAGGCTGAAGTGGTGAGGAGGAATAAAACAAAGAAAATATGACTAATCAGATAGTAGAAATAACAAGGAAACATGCAAAGAGGAAATGTGGTAACAATAACAATAGTAGCAACAACAGAAACAATATAATAACAATAATAGTAATAAAATAATAATATAGTTATACTGCAGCTATTATTTACTGAGCACTTATTTATTATTCCAGGATTTATTCTAAGTGCATAATTTGTTATTGATATTTTCAACACTCATAATAACAATGGGAGGTAAGTACTGTTTTTTTTTCCTATTGTTGGATGTTAGAAAACAAGACATAGCACTTTTAAGTAAATTGCCCTTTGGAATATGGTCAGTGTGTGTTGGTTACTTATTGACCACAAGGAAAGGGAAATAATTAGGTGAATTAATTGAATTATCCACTGTCAAAAGGTGAGAAACATTGGAGATGCTATTTGAAACCAGGCATTTGATCTCCAGTAACAGATTCAATTAACTATGCTCTATTAAATCTCTCAAAAAGGTATTACTGGTAAAGAATGCCATAATTTTTTTAAAGACAATAAGCAAACATAGTGAAAATGTTTATATGCTTTCTCAAAATATTATATTCAGAATATATTAAGATTTTCTACAAATCAGAAAGAAAATAGAAACTAGCCCATAGATGATTAGTTCTGCAAGAAACTAAGCTTTCCAGAAAGTTCAAAATATTTGCCCTGTATCTCTTAAACATTTCTCAAACCTTGGTAACCCTTGATAAACACATCCAAAGTTATATGCCAAATTGATAGTGTCAAGTGTATCTTAGAATAAACATGTTCAAAAAATAAAATGTTTGTTGAATAAATTTTTGTTGAGGTTCATTAGTGTTAAAATGGGAAATATTATCTTTAAAACTCATTAGATGGATTTATCAATACTACCACTATTTCCATTAGTGCCATCTATATGAGTAATGATATATATTTGAGCTCAAGGTTAAGTTAATCTATATTTGGCATCATATTTGAATGATGGCATACTCGTATAGGTGGATGAGAGACACTGTTTTTTAAGAAAAATGTTACTGGATGAGTCAGGCCACTTGAATCCTGTCCCTCGTTGTATCACATTTTAACCATGTGAATTTAGGTGATCAATAAGGCGCATATTGGCTATTGTTTGTTAACAGTTTACAAATTGCTTTAACATATATGAACTTATTTGACTACCATACTGTGAATTAGGTGTCATTATTATCTCTGTGTCATTAAGTTTGAAACCTTAAGCTTACAGAGCTTCAATACTTTTACCGAAGTCTTATCTGTCAGGAAAAGGCAAACCCTGAAATACTTCAGAATTTTGGTCCCAGACACTGTTTTTTAACAGAGCACAGTAGTTCTCATTCTCATGTTAAATGTGAGAATCAAATGAGGTACTAAAACTAGAGCCATATGTAAACTATTAAAAGGTATGAAAAACAGGAGCTCAGTTATTTTCCCAAATTATTTCTAAAACTCCATCTTATTTTTTTTAATTTTGAGTTAATTTTAAAAAGGAGATGGTATATATATCCATTATAAATATAAAATAAAATAAAATAATTAATAAAATAATAGCCAAACTAGTACAGTAAAAGAGAAGTAGGGAAGTCTTCTTTCCTTGTACCGTGCTTCCTCCCCATTCTGCAGAGAATCTACTGTTCATCTGCAGTCACACACTTATATGGGCTATTGTTTGGTCTATGAGGACCTAGTTATTGAAAATGTTAGCTATAGAAAACTAATAATAATAAATATCAATTGCACATTAATATGTGTTTGCAGAAAATGCATCAGGGTCTGAGGGCTATATACAGAATAACATATATTGTCCAGCAAAACAAGCAGGCAACAAGTAAAAAAAAAAAAAGTACATATTTTTCTATAATAGTAATGCATACTATTTGAAATGAATTTCTGTGTTAAAAAATTTGAAAATAATTTACAAAGATCTAAACTCTTTTAAATCCTGGCTTTTCCTTTGAGTTTTCTTATCACACTGGCTTTTTTACTTTTAGTGAAGGTTTCTTTTTTTAAGCTAGAGGAAAAAATGAACTACAAAGATTTATAGACTATGTCATAGGATTCTTAGAGATTGCTGTTTCCTTTAGATTGCTCTTTTATGAAAACATTTTTCTTTCATGCACCAGTAAAGTTATTTCTCCTCACTGTGAGTATATATTTTTTCTTTTTTGTATGGTATTTTGAATCATTTTTTTAACCTTGAATTTAAACCTAGGAATACTACTGTAACACTACACACACACACACACACACACACACACACACACACACACACACACACAATATTACCTAGATTTACAAGCCCGGAAACAATTTTGACCATCTTCTCCTGAAGATAGACATAATTAAAATAAAAACTTTGAACCTTATTAGATGTAATAACCCTGGTAATAGGTTCTGGAAAACTTAACAATACAAATAGTTTTACTTCTTGAATTTTATTATCCTTTATTGATTGTACTGAATTTTTGAGAAGTAACCTCTACTATTGCAAAACAATTGTAAAATAACCCATTTTAACTTTTTAAAAAATATTCATTTATTTGATTGTGTCAGGTCTTAGTTGCAGCTTGTGGGCTCCTTAGTTGCGACTTGTGGGTTCCTTAGTTGTGGCATGCAAACTCTTAGTTGCAACATGCATGTGGGATCTAGTTCCCGGACCAGGGATTGAACCCCGGCCCCCTGCATTGGGAGCACAGAGTCTTGACCACTGCACTACCAGGGAAGTCCTCATTTTAACTTTTTGATAAATATACCAGTTTATTTATGTGAAATGCACATTGGAGATGCGCTATACAAATATATTTATTAGAAACATATATATTTTATATAATAAATATATATTTTATAGCAAACATGCTATAAAAGTATATGTGGAATGTACATTGCAAAGGACATATACATATAGTAATGTTATTATATTCAATTATACATGCATGTTTTCTATAATTACAATTTTCATAAGGAAACAAAAATATTTGTCATGATAATGGGGACAAAAATATATATTTGTGTTCTTGTTTTTTTTAGATGACAAGCCTGAATATTTTCTGCTAAAATTGCCCTTTTTTCTTCTAAAGAATAAATCTTTAGTGGTTTCACATATAATTCTGGGCATATAACGTATTAAGGCCATTTGCAAATGGGCATATAACATATTAAGGCCATTTGCAAATGAGACGCATTTAGTTCAGTAGTATGTAAACTTGTATGTAATAACTTTGGCTGCTTCTTTAGGTATCATGTACTTAATAAGACTAGTCAGGGCAAGTTATATTTCTACTCAGCATTAAGTCCCATGTCTTATCCAGTTTGGTAAACTGTCTGTCATCTTGCAAGCACTTAGCAAACTCTAATTGACTTGAATAGCAGAGTCAGAATAAGTTAAACTTTTGAAGTTGGAGTTCATTGCCATAACATGAATGTATAATTTAGTAACCTTAATGGGTAACCAACTATATTAGATAACTATTAGATTCAGCACAGCTTCTTAATGCCCTAACACATATTGCATTATTTTAAATAGAAATTTCCTAGTGAAATGAATCTATATATTAACTGTTGGAAAATCAATTTTTAAAAATAGAATAAATGTTATTTTGTGTAGAAAAGTAAAACTTGATATGAAACTAATATTGATAGATGTGAAAGAATAAATAAACCCATAATTATATAACTAGAGACTTCAATATCCCTTACTCAAAAACTGATAAAACAATTAGAAAATCAACAAGGATATAAAGAACTGAACAACACCATCAACTAATAAGATCCAGTTGACATTTATAGAACAATCCACCGAACAACAACAGAATACTTATTCTTTCCAAATAATCATGGAACATATACAAAGATAGACCATATCCTGGGTCATAAAACAACCTCAGCAAATGTAAAAAATTTGAAATCATACTTTGTTCTCCAACCACAATGATGGAAAGTAGGAATTAGTAACAACAACCAAAACAAAAACAGGAAAATAACCGACACATGGAAACTGAACAACATGCTTCTACATAATTCATGGACCATAAAGGCAGTCTCAGAGAAAATAAAAAGAGAAAAGTTGAACTAAATTAAAATGCTATGCAACATATAAAACTTTGACACAGCTAAGAGTGCTAAGAGGGAAATATATAACATTAAATATTTACATTAGAAAAGAGGAAATACCTCATGTCAACAATCTAAGCTCCCACCTAAGAAACAGAAAAAGAGCGAAATAAACTTAAAGAAAGTAGAAAGAAAATAAGAACAAAAGTTGATGAAATTGAAAAAGAAAAGAAAATAGAAAAAATCAGTGACACAGAAGTTGTTCCTTTGAAGCTATCAATAAAATTGACAAACCTCTAGCAAAATAAACAAAGCAAAGAGAAGATACAAATGAAATGAGTTATTACTATGAGCTTTGAAGACATCAAAGGACAACTATGAACAGCTCTAGGCACATAAATTTCACAACTTATATGAAATTGACCAATTCTTTGAAAATCACAAGGTGCCACAACTTAGCCAGTTCAATACAAAATAGATAATAGGAATAGCTTCATAACTATTAAGGAAATTAAATGTATAACTTAAATAAATTACCTGAAAGGAAATCTTTAATCCCAGATGGTTTTGAAACAGAATTTAACCAAATGTTTAAAGAAATAATACCAATTATACACAATCTCTTCCAGAAAATACAAGTAGAGGGAATGCTTCCAAATTCATTTTATGAAGTTAGTGTTAACCTGATACCAAAACCAGGCAATGACAATGAAAGAAAGAAAAGAAAGTAAAGGAAGGGAAGGGAAGAGAAGGGAAAGAAAATACAGAAACCACCTACCAGTATCTCTCATGAATCTTGACTCAAAAATCTGTAACTAAAATATTAGCAAAGAGAATTCAGCAATATAAACCATGACTAGCTGGGATTTATTTCAAGAATGTAAATAAGGTGTTTTAATATTTGAAAAGTCAATATAACTCACAACTTAAACTGTCTAAATAAGAAAAATCATGTGGTCATATAGATTGATACAGTAAAAATGGATGGAAAATCCCCAAACAATTTAGCTTTTGCCTTTACATGTAGCTAAGGAACTGAATGGAGGAGATGGGATAAAAGCTAGGTTGTCTAAATATAACTTGTGTTTTAGGATACAAACACAGTAATATGTTTTTCATAAATATGAAATTAAATTAAAAATTCAATTCCTGCATATAAAAAGCAGAATGACACAAATTAATCTACCTGAATTCACTTTCTGTTAAAATCACAGAGGCATTAAAACAAAGTAACTTTATATCTTAGTGAAACAAAGATTTCTTTTAAAAAAGTATAATATTTTTTTTAGTAATTGTATTGGTATTGTTATTCTGATGAATTAGATTTAAATTATATTATGCTAATATTAGGAACCAATACTTTCAGCATTAGAAAAAACGTATGTATAACTTCAGAGACTATGTAAAAATCTTAGTTCAAAATTATGGCAAATTAAATATTTGTTTGATCTTATGTTTGATTAAAAAGTCAATATGCCTACATATTTAAAAGTCCTTAAAAAAAAAAGACTATTGTAGTTTCAATGAGCATCACTGGCTCCTAGTTTCTAAATAATAGTTTGTTCTATAAGTTATTGCTGAAATGGCTGATTCCAGGCCTGTTGCAGGAAATGTACAAGATGAGGCTGAGATCTCTTTTTTTACTAGAAAACAAAGAAACAAAAGGATTTTCAAAAGGATGCAGAAGTCAACTTCAAGCAGTTTCCATTAGTCAAAGATGTGGTAATTTTGGAATCTCTTGAGAGCAATCAAGTTTCATCAAGAAATGAATTGCAGGAAAAAAAAATGAGATTGGGGAATTTACAGATTAAGGACGTTAAAAATACCTTAAAAATATTATAATAATGTTTGTGTTTGGACCCTGACTTAGTAAACAGTCAATTGGGGAAATTTTAGCACTGATTAGAAATTACTTTTAATTTTTGGTGTTTTAATGATTGTGTAGTTGCTAAATATGTCCTTATCGTCTAGACATGCCTACAGAAATATTCACAGGTGAAATGATAGAATACTTAGAATTTTCTTAAACTAATTCAGCGAAGGGCACAAGACAGTGAACAGGGATATAAATTGAAAAGATTGGCCAAGACTAAATAATTTAAAATTTAATAGTGAGTGTTTTTTCTTTTTTTAACTAGCTGCTCAATTTCTGTGTATTTGCATTTTTCTGCATTGGAAACCTAAAAGCAATATGCTAAATCCTGAGAAAGGAAGGAATGATATACTTGACTCTGGACACATATTAGAGATACATTGCTAAAGTACCCATATTATGATATTTATTACTCATAATCTGGATTACAGAAAATATATTTCAATTATTTAAATAAAAAATAACCATTTCTATAATAACTCCAAAGGTGATCATGTTACCACAAATCATTAATTCAATGTTGAGCATAACTGCTCGCTTCAAATATGGAAGTTTAGATAAGTAAGCAGGGCTTAAGAAAGCATAATAATGCCTAAGCAACATTATACTGGGCTGAATTTTATTTTTTGAAAATAAATGTAGTTTTCATACTCATCTCTAAATCCCAGGTGGAAAAAAAGAGATATCATTATGAAGAATAAAAATACTTGTAAATGTGTGTATTTATAAATTTAAAATTATTCTGTTTTGAAAATACATGGCATTATATTAGAAAACATAAAATATTATTTTTACCAATGACTACATTATGCTAATATATTAAACAATAATTCTCAACTAAAGATAAACCTTTAAAAAATGCTATGCATAAAATGTCATATGAGCTTTATTTTTGTGTGATTTGGCTTCTGTACTTTATTTTAAAGTGCATAGGTGGTTGAGGATGTTCACTCTGAGGGTAATATGATTTCTGAGATTTTTTAAAGCAATTCGTTATTAAAGTGTGAACTTTTTACTCAAGCTATTTATCAGGAAGTAATTATGTTATATAATAAAAGTTTATAAAATTTTATGCATTATTCACAGGATATCAGTTTATTCAGTTTGAAAAGTTTACATCATACATTATTCAGCATATAAATCTAAGCATATTCCAAATGCACACCAGAAGAATACATTTTCACGTTATTGATGTGTAGTCTTATTGATAGAATAAACTTTTCTAACATGATGCAAAAATTACATTGGCCACATCATTTTCACACTTCCAGTAACTTTATAACTCTTTCTGAAGAAAGAATCACATTCTACTGAATTGCCTGCAGAACTATATTAAATTGTTCTTTGGAAACTTATAGTTTCCTGTATTACCATCAATTTTTTCATAATAGCATGAAAATACTTATTTTATCATATTTTGTTATTGCAAGTAAGCTATATGATGAAAAAATATTATACTGTACCTTTGACAGTGGTATCCCAGTCTCAGTTACCATGTCTTCATTTCATATTAAAGAATTTTATGAATTAAATATTGGAGAAACTTTAATATAAAGTAGGTTCAATTTTATGTGTAAATGTACAGATATTAAAGAGTACATATTATGCCTATTTCATTTATATATTAAATATGTATTTCATTTTAATAAAACAATATTTTTAAATACAGGTTTTTTTGAATCAGTAGGTGGCGCATGTAAGGCTGTAATGTGAGCAAGAAATAGACATTTTGTTTTGCTAAGCCACTGAGATTCGAGTTTGTTAGAGCATCTAGCTCCACATATCTTAATACATTAGGTATTATGAATGTGGTAAAAATTTTGTTTGTTTTAAGCATGTGTAATCTTTTACTGTCAATATTAATTTTCCTACATAAATGTAATACCTTTTTTCCAACAACAGTCTTTCAAAGTGTAAAATATAAAACTTAGAAATAAAAGCGTTCATTAATGAAGGAAATTTAGAACAACCTGAATTCATGAAGGTCCATAGCAAGGCATGATTACCCATGAGAAAGCTTACGAACCATACTCAACACAATTCATGAGTAAGTGGTAGGCAACAGTAGTTTTCACCCATGCTTTATTTTATTCTCTCTCTCTCTCTCTCTCTCTGTGTGTATACAAAGAGAGAGAATGTATTACATGGGTGTATATATAGATATACATGCAATTTGTATCCTATTCATAGAAAGACAAATAAAAATAAAAATGCAAGCAAGACTACATTACATAACTAAAAATGTATATTTCAGTTACAATAAACTATGTAAGAAGAGATACAAAGACTGACAATAACTGAATACTTATGGTATTTAATAGAATATAATAGATGCTAAAGAATTGCTACATCTTGAGAAAATAAAAACTATTATTTTTAGCATTTGCAATTGCTATTTTGCCTGCTCTCCTAGACAATCTTCATGAAACTGAAGCTTTCTTGGGGGAAGATAAATAAATGCAACTGTTCTCTTATAACTATACAGTTGTATTTTTCTCTCTCGGAGGCAGACACCTACTAGACAGGACAGATATTTCCAGAAGCAAGTGTGATAGCTGTCATGAGTAGGCTCATCACTTTTGTCATGGGAGCTTTACCAGTACACTGTCAACATCGTGGTTCTGCATTTTTGCCCCTTGGGGACAAGATGTACTTCACACTTATGGAAGTGGACCAGAAAAATTAAATGCCTACACTTCCGGATAGCAGTCAAGTCTATCCATACATGTGAGTGATCAACGCATGGGTCATGACTAAACAAACTTGTTGGTGATATATGAAAGAGAGAAACCCTATGACTTTTAAATTCCATGCAAATTATTCTTATTATTTTATCCAACTTATTTTTATTCAACTAAAAATAAAATTTGTATTAATGTGTGGATAACAAAGTCAATTAAAATTCCAAAAAATGGAATGAAAAAAGGAAGACTGCAGTATAATAAAATCGTTCAGAAAATAAAACAATTTTTTGTTTTTGAAAGACAATTTTTCTGCATAAAAATTAATTTATATAACTCTAAAGTTACTGTACTAAGCCAGATTTTTAAATTAAAATGCTTTGTTATAGAACTTTAAAGCTAAATATAACCATTTCATCTCTATCACTAGTCAGTGAAGTAGCATCTGTTTGTTTGTTTTTTTTACATCTTTATTGGAGTATAATTGCTTTACAATGGTGTGTTAGTTTCTGCTTTATAACAAAGTGAATCAGTTATACATATACATATGTTCCCATATCTCTTCCCTCTTGCGTCTCCCTCCCTCCCACCCTACCTATCCCACCCCTCTAGGTAGTCACAAAGCACTGAGTTAATCTCCCTGTGCTATGCGGCTGCTTCCCACTAGCTATCTACCTTACGTTTGGTAGTGTATATATGTCCATGCCTCTCTCTCGCTTTGTCACAGCTCACCCTTCCCCCTCCCCATATCCTCAAGTCCATTCTCTAGTAGGTCTGTGTCTTTATTCCTGTCTTACTGCTACGTTCTTCATGGCATTTTTTTCCCCTTAAATTCCATATATATGTGTTAGCATACGGTATCTGTCTTTCTCTTTCTGACTTACTTCACTCTGTATGACAGACTCTAGGTCTGTCCATCTCACACCAGTCAGAATGGCCATCATCAAAAAATCTAGAAACAATAAATGCTGGAGAGGGTGTGGAGAAAAGGGAACACTCTTGCACTGCTGGTGGGAATGTGAGTTGGTACAGCCACTATGGAGAACAGTATGCAGGTTCCTTAAAAAACTACAAATAGAACTACCATATGACCCAGCAATCCCACTACTGGGCATATACCCAGAGAAAACCATAATTCAAAAAGAGTCATGTACCAAAATGTTCATTGCAACTCTATTTACAATAGCCCGGAGATGGAAACAACCTAAGTGTCCATCATTGGATGAATGGATAAAGAAGATGTGGCACGTATATACAATGGAATATTACTCAGCCATAAAAAGAAACGAAATTGAGCTATTTGTAATGAGATGAGTAACATCTGTTTTGCTGTTCAGTTTAGCTTCTGAGATTTAGCTCTGGAGTCTCTTCATAAAACAACATTCTCCTATAGCTATACTATAGGTATAGCTATACATTTATTCATAAAGAAAGCCTCTGAACTTGCTTTTTTTTTTTTTTTTACAACATGCCTTTGTGTGTGTGTGTGTGTGTGTGTGTGTGTGTGTGTGTGTGTGTTTTAACATCTTTATTGGAGTATAATTGTTTCACAATGGTGTGTTAGTTTCTGCTTTATAACAAAGTGACTCAGTTATACATATACATACGTCCCCATATCTCTTCCCTCTTGCATCTCCCTCCCTCCCACCCTCCCTATCCCATCCCTCTAGGTGGTCACAAAGCACCGAGCTGATCTCCCTATGCTATGCAGCTGCTTCCCACTCGCTAGCTATTTTACGTTTGGAAGTGTATATATGTCCATGCTTTGTCCCAGCTTACCCTTCCCCCTCCCCGTATCCTCAAGTCCATTCTCTAGTAGGTCTGCATCTTTATTCCCATCTTGCACCTAGGTTCTTCATGACCTTTTTTTTTTTTTTTAGATTCCATATATATGTGTTAGCATATGCTATTTGTTTTTCTCTTTCTGACTTAACTTCACTCTGTATGACAGACTCTAGGTCCATCCACCTCACTACAAATAACTCAGTTTCGTTCGTTTTTATGGCTGAGTAATATCCCATTGTATATATGTGCCACATCTTCTTTATCCATTCATCTGTTGATGGACACTTCGGTTGCTTCCATGTCCTGGCTATTGTAAATAGAGCTGCAATGAACATTTTGGTACATGACTCTTTTTGAATTATGCTTTTCTCAGGGTATATGCCCAGTAGTGGGATTGCTGGTTTGTATGGTAGTTCTAGTTTTAGATTTTTAAGGAACATCCATACTGTTGAACTTGCAATTTTTGAGTGATAATACTTTAATTTGATGTTTTCTCTAAATAAATGTTGTATGACACATAAAATGATCCACACAAATCCATTTCTTAATCTGAAATCCTGAGCTTTCCTGTATAAATGTATATTCAAGACGGCATTTACTTCAGTGGTGAAAGGCAATTCTTACTCCCTTCTGTATTTAGGGTTCTTTCCAATACTGCTGTACTTTTAGATCCTTTGCAGTTTGTTATACAAACACTTTGCTTATTTCTCACCCCTATTACTTAGTACAACTGTCGTAAAGAAAATAAGTTTTAGGAAATATAAAAGCTAATCTGAAATTCCATTTTCTAAAGTTTCAGGCATATGTATCTCTTTATAACCTACAGACTGAGAAGCATTTGTCCCCTGAGTATGTAGAGCAGAGAAATAAAGGAGAATATTCAGATTATTGAAAAAGGATTTGTGGTAAAATTAGGCAGGGGTATGGATCTACTTGATTATTCTGTACTTTTGACTGCCTGAATTATAAACATAATAGGCTTCATGAAGCCATTTGGAAACTCAGTATTTTCTTATTTTAACGATTAGTGAAGTGAGTAAGTATAAGATAGCTTTATGGATTTTACTCACCAGGACAATAAAATCAATTTCAAAAGAATTTATTTATATATAACACTGTTTTAGCTTCTTCACGTTGCTTTTTATAAAAATTATCTTATTGGTACACTTATTTCTAAATTAAAAAATAGCAATGCCATATTATACATTTGCCAATAATTCCTGAATAACTACTACCAAAACCAAGCCTTTTTTTAATGAATTGGTTAGATAATAATAAGCTGGGCAAAAAGGGGGAAAACTGTGTTGCAATTTAAATAGAATATAGACAGAGCACAAGTATCTTGCTCTCTTGATTTTAAATACAGGTTACCTTAAACTTATTTTAGCTAGGGTAATTTCTGCCAATTGTGAAAGCTGAAGTGTGTAAGTCGGTTTTGCCAAAAATTGCTCCATACATAAAAGGCCTAGCAGGGAAATTGTACCAAGAAATTTATCCCAATATTTTGAGTTAGAGGAACTGAAGTTAACTCATTATGCTTGTGTGTGTGTGTGTGTGTGTGTGTGTGTGTGTGTGTGTGTGTATGAGCATAAAGAAAAATTAAATGCATGTAAGAACTGATTGACCTACAAGTGTATAGCTATATATTACACACAGTACAATTTCATACAGCATGTGCCTGTTGCAATAAATAATCTCTAAAAGAGATCATTAGATTCTATTTGCTTATGCTGTCATTTAGCATGTTATTAGGCATTGACAGATACAGATAGTACTTGAAATTATTTTTTCACGTGCCTGTTTTCCTTCTTTTAAGATGAAACATTTAATTTTCTACAATATCATATAAATCATTTCTATCACTTTTTTCTTGTTTATTTTAGATTTTTCCTTTAGTGGCATTTTATTAATTTTTGACAGGGTTTTTATTGAAGTACATTTGATTTACAATATATTTGTTTCGGTGTACAATGCAGTGATTAAATAGTTTTATAAATTATACTCCACTTTACGTTATTTAAAAATATTGGCTATATTTCCTGTGCTGTGCAGTATTTCCTTGTAGATTATTCATTTTATACATAGTAGTTTTTACCTCTTAGTCCCCTACCCCTGTCTTGCCCCTCCCTTCCTTCCTTCTCCCTACTGGAACCACTAGTTTGTTCTCTATATCCATGAATTTGTTTCTGTTTTGTTATATTCATTCATTTGTTTATTTTTTGGATCCCACATATAAGTGAACTCATACAGTATTTTTCATTCTCTGTCTGACTTATTTCACTAAACATAGCACCCTCTGGGTCCTTCCATTTTGTTGCAAAGGGCAAATTTTCACTCTTTTTTATGGCTGAGTAATATTCCACTGTAGGTATGTATGTATGTATGTATGTATGTATGTGTGTGTGTGTATGTATGTATATACACCACGTTTTCATTACCCATTCATCTGTGATGGACACATAGGTTGCTTTCATATATTGGCTATTGTGAATAGTGCTGTTATGAACATTGGGGTGCATGTATCTTTTTGAATTAGTGTTTCCATTTTATCTGATATACACCCAGAAGTGAAATTTCTGGATCATATGGTAGTTCAATTTTTAGTTTTTTGAGGAACCTTCATAATGTTTTCCATAGCGGTTGCACCAATTTACATACCCATCAAAAATGTACTAGTGTTCCCTTTTCTCCATATCCTTGCCAACATTTTTTATTTGTGATCTTTTGATGATAGCCATTCTGACAGGTGCAAGGTGATATCTCACTGTGGTTTTGATTATGCATTTCACTGATGATTAGGGATGTTGATCATCTTTTCATGTGCCTGTTGGTCATCTGTACATCTTCTTTGGAAAAATGTCTATTCAGATCTTGTGCCTTTTTTTGAATTGGGCTGTTTGTTTTGTTTTTTTGATACTGAGTCATATGAGCTGTTGACATATTTTAGATATTAATCCCTTATAGATCATATAATTTGCAAATATTTTCTCCCATTCAGTAGATTATCTTTATGCTTTGTTAATGCTTTCCTTTGCTGTGCAAAAGCTTTTAAGTTTAATTAGGTCCCATTTGTTTATTTTTGCTTTTGTTTCTTTGGCTGAGGAGACAAATCCAAAAAATATTGCTGGATTTATAGTCTATCTTTCTTCCAGGAATTTTATGGTTTCCAGTCTTAACATTTAGATCTTTAATTTATTTTGAGTTTATTTTTGTATGTAGTATGCAAAAATGTTCTAATTTCATTTTTTTTACATGTAACCATCCAGTTTTCTCAGCATCAGTTATTGAAGGGACTGTATATTCCCCATTGTATAGTCTTGCCTCCTTTGTTGTAGATTAATTAACAAAGTGTGTGGGTTTTTTTTACTGGGCTCACTGTTCTATTCCACTGATCTGTATGTCTCCTTTTGTGCCAGTATGATACCATTTGTACTACTGTAGCTTTGTACTACAGTCTGAAATCAGGGAATGTGATACCTCCATCTTCATTCTTTTTCTCAAGAGTTCTCTGACTATTCAGGGTCTTTCATGGATCCATATAAATTTCAGGATTATTTGTTGTAGTTCTGTGAAAAATGTCATGAGTACATTAATAGCGATTGTATTAAATCTGTAGATTGCTTAAGGTACTATGGACATTTTAACATTAATTCTTTCAAATAATGAACATAGGATATCTTTCCATTTCTTTGTATCATCTTTGATTTCCTTCATAAATATTTTATAGTTTTAACAGTAAGGGGTTTCACCTCCTTCGTTAATTTTATTTCTAGGTATTTTATTCTTTTGATGTTATTTTAAATGGGATTGTCTACTTGTATTCTCTTTCTGATAGTTCATTATTAGATTAATATACAGATTTCTATATATTAATCTTGTATCCTGAAACCCTGCTGAATTAATTTTTTAGTTCTAATAATTTTGGGGTAGAGATTTTATTTTTTATTTCTTTTTTATTGAAGTATATTTAATTTACAATGTTGTGTTAGTTTCAAGTGTATAGCAAAGTGATTTAGTTATATATATATATATTCTTTTTCAGATTCTTTTCCATTATATATTATCACAAGATATTGAGTATAGTTTCCTGTGCTATATAGTAGGTCCTTGTTGTTTACCTGTTTTATATATAGTAGTGTGTATATGTTAATCCCAAACTCCTAATTTATCTCCTTCTCCCACCTGCTATCCCCTTTGGTAACCATAAGTTTGTTTTCTATGTCTGTGAGTCTACTTCCGTTTTGTAAATAAGTTCATTTGTACCATTTTTTTTTAGATTCCACGTATAAGTGATATCATATGATATTTGTATTTGACTGACTTGACTTAATATGATAATCTTTAAGTCCATCTTTGTTGCTGCAAATGACATTATTTTATTCTTTTTTATGGCTAAGTAATGTGTTATTGTACATATATATATATATATATATATATATATATATATATACACCACATCTTCTTTATCCGTTCATCTGTCAGTGGACATTTAGGTTGCTTCCATGTCTTGGCTATTGTGAATAGTGCTGCTATGAACATTGAGGTACAGGTATCTTTGAATTATGATTTTCTCTGGATGTATGCCCAGGAGTGGGATTGCTGGATCATATGGTAACTCTATTTTTAGTTTTTTAAGGAAACTCCATACTGTTCTCCATAGTGGCTGCACCAATTTACATTTAGTTTATTAGTTCTAATAATTAGCTCTAATTAGTTCTTGCTGAATTCATTTACTAGCTCTAATTATTTTGATGTGGAGACTTAAGGGTTCTCTATATAGAGTATCATGTTATCTGAAAACAGTGACAGTTTTATCTCTTCCCTTCCAATTTAGGTACATTTTATTTCTTTTTCTTTTCAGATTGCTGTGGCTAGGACTTCCAATACTGTGTCAAATAAAAGTGGCAAGAGTAGGAATCCTTGTCTTATTCCTGATTTTAGAGGAAAGGGTTTCAAGTTTTCACTATTGAGTATAATGTTAGCTATGGGTTTGTTATAAATGGCCTTTATATGTTGAGATATATTCCTTCTATATCCACTTTGATGATAGTTTTTATCATGAATGGATGTTGAATTTTTTCAAATGTTTTTTCTGTATCTATTGAGATGATCATGTGATTTTTATTCTTCCTTTTTTTAATGTGGAATATCACATTGGTTGATTTGCACACTAGAATAAATTCCACTTCATCATGTTTTTTGATTGGAGCATTTAGTTCATTGACATTTAACCTGATTATTGATGGGTATGTACTTATTGACATTTTGTTACATGTTTACTAGTTGTTTTTGTAGTTCTCTGTTCTTTCCTTCTTTTTATTTCTTCCCTTGTGGTTTGATGATTTTCTTTAGTGGTATGCTTAACTTCCTTTCTTTTTGGTTTTTGTGTATCTATTGTAGGTTTTTGATTTGCAGTTACCATAGGGTTCATATATGTTGACTATAACAATATAGGTCTATATACCTGCTTTTTACTGAAAGTCATTTAAGTTCAAATACATTCTAAACAATCTAAACTTTTTTTATTAACTCTGCTCCCCCATATTTTGTTTTTTTGATGTCATATTTACATCTTCATGTTTATTCCTTAACTGTTTATCCTAGTTATTGTTGATTTTTCAATTTTTTCTTTTAATATATGTAGTAGCTTGTTTAAGTGGTTGATTCACAGTCTTCAGTATATATTTGCCTTTACTAGTTGGATTTTTCCTTTCCTATAACTTCTTACTTCTTCTCATAGCCTTTTCTTTTCCACTTAGATAAGACCTTTAACATTTCTTTTAGGGTCAGTTTAGCATTGATGAATAATATAGGGCTTTGCCTGTCTGGAAAGTTCTTTATCTCTCCTTCAATTCTGAATGATAATCTTCCTGGGTAGCTTGTAGGTTTTTTTCTTTTTTTCTTTTTTTCTTCAGTACTTTAAATATATCATGCCACTCTCTTCTGGCCTGCAAAGTTTCTACAAAAAAAAAAAATCATCAGCTGATAGACTTACATGGGTTTCCTTGTATGTGACTCTTTGTTTTTCTCTTACTTCCTTTAGATCTCTTTTTTTAGTTTTTGCCACTTATGATATGTCTTGGTGTGTGTCTTTTTGGGTTCATCTTACTTGGGACTCTGTGATTTCTATACCTGGATATCTGTTTCCTTCTTCATGTTTGGAAATTTTGCAGCCATGATTTAATCATTACATTTTGGACTCCTTTCTCCCTCTCTTCTCCTTCTAGGCCACCTGGTATCACAAAAATATGCCAAATTTGAAAATGGGGATAGGAGACCAATGAAAAGTACATGGCAGCTGACTCTGCCTTTCTTTTAGAACATTTTTAGGAATATTCCCACCCAAAGACTTCTGTTTCAAACTATCTTGTTGACAAGAACTGTGTCACGTGGTTACACATGTCTACAAAGGAGGCTGGAAGTTGTAGTTTTTATCTGGGCACGAAAAAATTGGGAATCTTTTAGGAAGGATTAAAGGGGAATATGAATCTACAGTGAACATCTAGCATTATGCAACACATATTTTGGCTCATTTAATTGTCAGATCAACTCTATAAAGTAGGTACTGTCATAATAAAAACTGAACTGATTTTTTTAAAAGTCACAGGAAGAACTCAAGTTATACACAATCAAGTTATACTAATAAGTGCCAGAGCCAAGACCCTAGTCAATGTGGTCTGATTCTTAAGAGCCAAACAATAAGCCATGTTGTAGGGATTATTTCCTAATTTAAAACTCCCAGAGAGATCACAGTTTGTTATTAAACTTTTATGAACAAAAATACAGTGTTGCTGCTTTGTATTTCCAAACAAACTAACCTCCCTTCTGTCCAATAGATCTCATTCCTACCTAGCATTTATTGTTTTAGCAATATTGTTTTATATTTCTACTTTTCAGTTGCCTCCAGCATCTATCTTATATTTCATTCTCTCATCTCATTTATATTTCCAATACTAACTCCTTTTATCCTTGGCTGGGCACTCTCTGGTAAGTTGTTGTTATTATTGTTCATGGAAAATATTTTGCTGAGCTTGTATTTATTTACTTAGTTATTAGTGTGAGAAATGTATATGTGATGAGGCTCTGTTAACTCACATAAATTAAAAAGAGATGATTATTTTAGATTATATGGCCACTTATATGAATCTGTTTATAATTATTTTCTTAAAAAGGAAGATTTTATTTTTAGAATAAAAGAGAAAAGTAAGTGTTTTTTTTAAATTCACTAGACAATATTTATTGAACAGAGAATTCATTTCACTGTTTTAAAAAAAATTCTGTTTTGAATTAAGTGGCACAAATCTGAATCTATTTTTGTCTTTGAGGAGTTTATTATCAGTCTTTTATAAAATTCATAGGGACATGTAGCTGCCCTTTTGCAAGAATAACACTATATTATTATTTTTCTAATTCTAGAATTAGATATTTAGGGTAGTGAAATTATCTGTATAATATAATAATGGAGACATGTCATTATATATTTGTCCAACCCAGTAGAATTTAGAACACCAAGACTGAACACTAAAGTAAACTATAGATTTTGAGTGATTATTATGCTCAGTAGATTCCTCCATGGTAAGAAATGTACTATTATGGTGAATGATGTTGATAATAGAAGTTATGCATTTATGTGGGCAAGGGTATATGGAAAGTGTCTGTACCTTCCTCTCAAATTTGTAAACATAAAACTGCTCTAAAAATTATTTTTAGAAAAGGAAAAGAAGGTAGAAACACTTATTAAAAGAATATATTGCAAATTAGAAGAATAAAATGTCATGGCAGTAATCAAAAATCTGTTTCTCATGTGCTGGGCCTATATCCCACCCACACACCCTCACTCAGGGCCCTACCTCCAAACTCCAGAACCCCACACTCCGGAGGTCCTCCTTTGGAGGTGCTGCCTCTCACCTGCCTCGCAGGTCCTAAGCAGAGGCCCCATCCCAAGCTTGAACATTGCCCCACTTAGGCCCAACACCCAAGGCCTTTTCTGGCTGCATGGGTCCTGAAACTAGGCCCTGCTCCACACTCAAACCCCCCATCCACCTAGGTCCCACCCCTACCTAAGTTCCATGCCCTGCCTAAACTCTGCCCCCCATAGCCAAGGTTTTTTTTTTTTTCTTTTTTCCTCTTTTATATTGGGGTTCCATTTTACCTTGTTGATTCATTGTTGTTGATTCATTTATATTTTTATTTTCTTCTAATCTTTTATTTTTCTAATTTTATTCTTTATACTTTGTTATTCTTCTGCTCCTTTTGGCTTGTTCCGCTCCCCTCTTTTTTTTCTTTTTTCTGTTGTGGTTTTATTTTACCTTGTTGCAGTTGTTTCAATTGTATTTTTATTTTTCCTAATATATTTTTTATCTTTCTAATTTTATTTTGTTTTTTATTGTTTGTTATTGTATTGCTCTCTTCTTTCTTTCTTTTTTTTTTTTTTTTGCCATGCCACATGGCTTGCGGCATCTAGGTTGGAGGTAGGACATAATTCCCAGGTTGGAGGTAGGACACAACTCCTGTGATAACAACTCTGAGTCCAAACCACTGGACTAACAGAGAACCTCAGACCCCAGGGAATATTAATTGGAGTGAGGCCTCCTGGAGGTCCTCATCTAAGCACCAAGATCTGGCTCTGTCCAACTACCTGCAAACTCCAGTGCTGGACATCTCAGGCCAAACAACCAGTAAGATAGGAATACAGCCCCACCCGTCAAAAAAAAGAAACACCAAAAATTATGTTACCAATGAAGGAGCAAGGTAAAAATTTACAAGGCCAAATAAATGAAGATGAAACAGGCAAGCCACGTGAAAAGGAAAACAGAGTAATGATAGTAAAATTGATCCCAAATCTCGCAAACAGAATGGAAAAATACAAAAAACATTTAACAAGGAACTAGAAGAACTAAAGAGCAAACAAACAGTGACAAACAACACAATAACTGAAATTAAAAATTCTCTGGAAGGAATCAATAGCAGAATAACTGAGGCAGAAAATGGATTAGTGAGCTGGAAGATAAAATGGTAGAAATAACTGCCAGGAAACAGAATTTTAAAAAAGAATGAAAATAATTGAGGACAGTCTCAGAGACATCTGGGACAACATTAAATGCACCAACATTAAAATTATAGGGGTCCCAGAAGAAGACGAGAAAAAGAAAGGGTCTGAGAAAATATTTGAGGAGATTATAGTTGAAAACTTCCTGAACATGGGAAAGGAAATAGTCAATCAAGTCCAGGAAGTTCAGGGAGTTGCATACAGGATAAACACAAAGAGAAACACACCAAGACACATATTAATCAAACTATGAAAAATTAAATACAAAGAAAATATATTAAAAACAGCAAGGGAAAAGCAACAAATAACATACAAGGGAATCCCCATAAGGTTAACAGCTGATCTTTCATCAGAAACTCTGCAAGCCAGAAGGGAGTGGCAGGACATATTTAAAGTGATGAAAGGGAAGAAACTACAACCAAGATTATTCTACCCAGCAAGGATCTCATTCAGATTCGATGAAGAAATCAAAAGCTTTACAGACAAGCAAAAGCTATGAGAATTCAGCACCACCAAACCAGCTTTACAGCAAATGCTAAAGGAACTTCTCTAGGCGGGAAACACAAGAGAAGAAAAAGACCCACAAAAACAAATCCAAATCAATTAAGAAAATGGTAATAGGAACATATATTTTGATAATTACCTTGAATGTAAATGGAGTAAATGCTTCAACCAAAAGACACAGACTGGCTGAATGGATACAAAAACAAGACCCATATATACGCTGTGTACAAGAAACCCACTTCAGACCTAGGGAAACATACAGACTGAAAGTGAAAGGATGGAAAAAGATATTCCATGCAAATGGAAATCACAAGAAAGCTAGAGTAGCAATACTCATATCAGATAAAATAGACTTTAAAATAAAGACTGTTACAAGAGATAAGGAAGGACACTACATAATGATCAAGGGATCAATCCAAGAAGAAAACATAACAATTATAAATATTTATGCACCCAACATGGGAGCACCTCAATACATAAGTCAAATGCTAACAGCCATAAATGGAGAAATTGACATTAACACAATAATAGTGAGGGACTTTAACATCCCACTTACACCAATAGACAGATCATCCAGACAGAAAATTAATAAGGAAACACAAGTTTAAATGACACAATAGACCAAATAGACTTAATTGATATTTTTAGGACATTCCACCTGAAAGCAAAAGAATACACTTTCTTCTCAAGTGCACGTGGAATGTTCTCCAGGATAGATCACATTTTGGGTCACAAATCAAACTTTGGAAAATTTAACAAAATTGAAATCATATCAAGCATCTTTTCCGACCGCAATGCTATGAGATTAGAAATCAATTACAGGGGAAAAGAAAACAGTAGAAAACACAAATACATGGAGGCTAACAAATGCACTGCTAAATAACCAAGAGATCACTGAAGAAATCAAAGAGGAAATAAAAAAAATACCTAGAGACAAATGACAATGAAAACACGACAATCCAAAACCTATGGGATGCAGAAAAAGCAGTTCTAAGAGGGAAGTTCATAGCAATTCAAGCTCACCTCAAGAAACCAGAAAAATATCAAATAAACAATCTAACCTTACACGTAAAGCAACTTGAAAAAGAAGACCAAGGAAAACCCAAAATTAGTAGAAGGAAAGAAATCTTACAGATCAGAGTAGAAATAAATGAAATAGAAACAAAGAAAACAATAGTAAAGATCAATAAAGCTAAAAGATGGTTCTTTGAGAAGATAAACAAAATTGATAAACGTTTAGACAGACTCACCAAGAAAAAAAGGGAGACAACTCAAATCAATAAAATTAGAAATGAAAAAGGAGAGATTACAAATGACACCACAGAAATACAAAAGATCATAAAAGACTACTACAAGCAACTATATGCCAATAAAATAGACAATCTGAAAGAAACGGACAAATTCTTCGAAAAGTACAACCTTCCAAGATTGAACCAGGAAGAATTAGAAAATATAAACAGATCAATCACAGGTAATGAAATTGAAACTGTAATTAAAAATCCTTCAACAAACAAAAGTTCAGGACCAGATGGCTTCACAGGTGAATTCTATCAAACATTTAGAGAAGAGCTAACAGCTGTCCTTCTCAAACTCTTCTGAAAATTGCAGAGGCAGGAACACTCCCAAACTCGTTCTACAAGGACACCATCATCCTGAAAGCAAAACCAGCAAAGGTATCACAAAAAAAGAAAATTATAGACCAAGGTCACTGATGAACATAGACGTAAAAATCGTCAACAAAATACTAGCAAACAGAATCCAACAACACATTAAAAGAATCATATACCATGATCAAGTGGGATTTATCTCAGGGATGGAAGGATTCTTCAATATAATCAAAACAATCAATGTGATACACCATATTAACAAACTAAAGAATAAAAACCATATGATCATCTCAATAGATGCAGAAAAAATCTTTTGACAAAATTCAACACCATTTTATGATAAAAACTCTCCAGAAAGTGGGCATAGAGGGAACCTACCTCAACATAATAAAAGCCATATACAAGAAAACCCACAGCAAACTTCATTTTCAATGGTGAAAAACTGAAAACATTTCCTCTAAGATCAGGACTAAGACAAGGATGTCGACTCTCCCCACTGTTATTCAGCATAGTATTGGAAGTCCTAGCCACAGCAATCAGAGAAGAAAAAGAAATAAAAGGAATCCAAATTGGAAACGAAGAAGTAAAACTATCACTGTTTGCAGATGACATGATACTATACATAGAAAATCCTAAAGATGCCACCAGAAAACTACTAGAGCTAATCAATGAATTTGGTAAGTTTTCAGGATACAAAATTAATGCACAGAAATCTCTTGCATTCCTATACACTAACAACGAAAGATCAGAAAGATAAATTAAGGAAATGATCCCATTTACCATCGCAACAAAAAGAATAAAATACCAGGAATAAACCTACCTAAGGAGGCAAAAAGCCTGTACTCAAAAAACTATAAAACACTGATGAAAGAAATCAAAGATAACATAAAAAGATGGAGACATATACCATGCTCCCTGATTGGACGAATCAATATTGTGAAAATGACTATACTACCCAGAGCACTCTACAGGTTCAATGCAATGCCTATCAAATTACCAATGGCATTTTTCACAGAACTAGAACAAGAAATTTTACAGTTTGTATGGAAACACAAAAGACCCTGAATAGCCAAAGCAATCTTGAGAAAGAAAAACGGAGCTGGAGGAATCAGGCTCCCTGACTTCACACTATACTACAAAGCTACAGTAAGCAAGACAGTATGGTACTGGCACAAAAACAGAAATATAGATCAGTGGAACAACATAGAAAGCTCAGAGATAAATCCATGCACATATGGTCATCTTATCTTTGACAAAGCAGGCAACAGTATAAAATGGAGAAAAGACAGCCTCTTCAATAAGTGGTGCTGGGAACACTGGACAGCTACATGTAAAAGAATGAAATTAGAACAATTCCTAACACCATACACAAAAATAAAGTCAAAATGGATTAAGACCTAAATGTAAAGCCAAAACTCTTAGAGGAAAATGTAGACAGAACACTCTATGACATAAATCACAGCAAGATTCTTTTTGACCCATCTCCTAGAGTAATGGAAATAAAAATAAACAAATGGGACCTAATGAAACTTAAAAGCTTTTGCACAGCAAAGGAAACCATAACAAGACAAAAAGACAACCCTCAGAGTGGGAGAAAATATTTGCAAATGAAGCAACTGACAAAGGATTAATCTCCAAAATATATACAAGCAGCTCATGCAGTTCAATATCATAAAAACAAACAACCCAGTCCAAAAATGGGCAGAAGACCTTAATAGACATTTCTCCAAAGAAGATATATAGGTGGCCAAGAAATGCATGAAAAGAAACTCAACATCACTAATCATTAGAGAAATGCAAATCAAAACCACAGTGAGGTATCACCTCACACAGGTTAGAATGCCCATCATCAAAATATCTACCAACAGTAAATGCTGGAGAGGGTGTTGAGGAAAGGGAACCCTCCTGCACTGTTGGTGGGAATGTAAATTGATAAAGCCACTATGGAGAACAGCATGAAGTTTCCTCAAAAAACTAAAAATAGTTCTACCATATGACCCAGCAATCCCACTACTGGGCATATACCCAGAGAAAACTATATTTCAAAAGATACATGTACTGCAGTGTTCATTGCAGCACTGTTTTCAACAGCTCGGACATGGCAATCTGAATGTCCATCAACAGATGAATGGATAAAGAAGATGTGGCACATATATACAATGGAATATTACTCAACCATAAAAAGGAATGAAATTGAGTTATCTTTAGTGAGATATCTTTAGTGAGGTGGTTGGACCTAGAATCTGTCATACAGAGTAAAGTATGACAGAATGAAGTTAAATCAGAAAGAAAAACAAATACCATATGCTAACGCATATATATGGAATTTTAAAAAGTGGTACTGATGAACGTAGTGGCAGAGCCGGAATAATGAAGCAGATGTAGAGAACAGACTTGAGGGCATGGGTTGGAGAAGAGGAACCTGGGATGAAATGAGAGAGTAGCCTTGACTTATATACACTACCAAGTATAAAATGGTTGGCTAGTGGGAAGCTGCTGCATAGCACAGGGAGATCAGGTTAGTGCTTTGTGACCATCAAGAGGGATGGGTTAGGGAAGCTCAAGAGGGAAGCAATATGGGGATATATATATATATACACACAGCTGATTCACTTTGTGTACAGCAGAAACTAACACAACATTGTAAAACATTTATGCTCTAAGAAAGATGTGAAAAAAAATAAAAGTCTATTTGTCTTCATAATAATTAAAAAGCAGAGAAAGCCAATTAGAGAAGGTAATATTTGAGAAAAGACCTAAGGAATTGAAGGAGTGAACATGAAGATATCTAGGGAATGAAATCCCAGGCTGAGAAAACAAAACAAAGTCTTTCAATCAAGAATCTCCTTGAAATGTGACATTAAAGCATAATGATCAGAGTAGCTGAGGTGTGCTGAATTCAATTGTGGCCACTGGGATAGTCTGCTGGTTATAACTCTAATTCTAAAGAACTATTCATTTCCAAACTAGTATTTAATAATTTGCCCTAATTCATGGTTATGAATGGGCTCTTTTTTCATTAATTGTTATGAGAACAACACAATAGTGTCTTAGAAGCAATCAGTATTATTATCAGTGTATAATAATATTCATTGAAACAATAAGCAGCTATTATTGAGACTCTCCAGAGGTAGGGCTAAGAAATTTATTGGGGATCATTATCATACAAGTGAAGTCAAAGAGTAAGAAGAGAAGAGGGCCAAAGATGGAACCTAGGAAAGCACTAACCTTTAGAGGGTTGAGGAAATAGAAATAAAGCAGTGAAATGCTATTAGAAGGAGCTGCCAGAGATATGGAGACAAATCAGAAGAGAGTGACACTTTGTCATTTGAGGGTTGACCAACACTCATCATTCAATGGGGAAAGTGTGAGTAGTAAATTCTAAAAAAAAAAAAAAGTGTAGTGCTTCCCTGGTGGTGCAGTGGTTGAGAGTCTGCCTGCCGATTGCCGATGTAGGGGACACGGGTTCGTGCCCCAGTCCGGGAAGATCCCACGTGCCGTGGAGCAGCTGGGCCCGTGAGCCATGGCTGCTGAGCCTGCACGTCCGGAGCCTGTGCTCTGCAACAGGAGAGGCCACAACAGTGAGAGGCCCACATACAGGAAAAAAAAAAAAGTGTAGAATTGAAAGTCCAACTACAAGGTTTTGAGATAAAGTTTTGGAAATAAGAAAAGATACAAAACTAATTTTATTTTCAAAAATATGGATATCATTAGGATCAATAAGCTTTTATAGAATTATTCTATTAGAGTCTCTCTTACTAATTCACTTTTCAAATTATAATCCATAAGCTAAGCAGTTTCTCACCTACTTATTTGTAGAATGGACCTTAAAGGCACTTAGAATGAAGAATATATGATACCTATAGAGAGAGACTAAATATGGTTATATAAGTCCTCTATGATGGATAAATATGTTAGTCTTCTTTTCCTATAGAAAAACATTAAGCAGGTAGTTCTAATTTTCTTTGTATCTTCTAGATATGTTTCTATGACAGAAACATTAAGAAAACTACATTACTTCATGGGTAAGACAGCACCTGGAATGATTATAAATTTTAAAAGGATTGTAACTTTTGAGCTGAGATTCTAAAACCAAATTTCAGATAATGAGAAAAAGATAAAAGCTTCTCAAGAAGAGAAACCTATCAATCAAAAATATCCTAAGCTCAAAACATCTTATAAAATTAATAATATTCAGAGTACTCATGCAAGGTGTTAACTGGGTCACTTCACTCCAGCTAGGTTCAAAAAAAGAGCCCCTTAGCTTCTAGCAAGGTGATAATTATACTCATTCTTATAAAATGAAATGACTATACGTGGGTTGAAAATTCTTTGCACTTGGCTAGACAAATGCCGAATGGAAATCAGTGAAGTATAATGAGGGAGAATAGAATTAGGACAATGAAATTTATAACTATACATAATTAGCATTATAACAACCTCTTATTTGTGAATAATTAGTAGTTTTGTGGTAGGTTGATAATTATTAAGTTTTAATCATAGAGTTGCTTTAGCTTTATTCTCCATTAACAAGAATTGTGATTGCTGTGTTAATTGTCTTTTCTTGTGAAAGTATTCATTTGATTTCTTCTGACCATTTAATTTAAATCTTTATGAAATAAAATGTCTTTCTAAAGTTTTCAATTATTTTCTAAATATGGGATTTTCAGTGATTTGTACTATCTTTTTTAGCAAATGGCTTTTATAATTCATTCTTGGGTCTTTTATTTTGCTAATTCTAGTCATCAACTTTTTCTTTGGTGCCTTACTATCATATTTTAATAGCCATTTTTTTCCCTTCATTTTACACTACACTTCCTGTTTTGCCATTGGACACAAGCAGTTGTAAAGATGCAGGAAACACTGTTTTCAGCAGCAACAACTTGTACATTTGTCCCCTACAGATATTGCAGTGAATGGGGCTTTCCCAGACCGTTGTGAGAGGGGTCAGGTAGTGACAGTGTTCTAGAGATGGAACTTTTGGAGGATCTCCACTCTTCCTCCTGTGCTTGCAAGGCTGCTGATCTTAACAGCTGCGATGATAATGAGACTGCTGGCTTTCAAGGCTGTGGCAGACCTGAGAAGAGGATGGAAGTATGCTGCAAACCCAGATGTGTTTTCCACATTTCAGCAGAGATTCTCGGATAAACACTCCTCAGATGGTTGAAGATGTAGTGGAAGTAGCAAGAGAACTGGAATTAGAAGTGGTGCCTGAAATGTGACTGAACTGCTGCAATCTGATGATAAAACTTTAATGGATAAGGGGTTACTTATGGATGAGCAGAGCAAGTGGTTTCTTCAGATGGAATCAACTCCTTGTGAAGATTCTGTAAGAATTGTTGAAATGACAATAAAAGAATTAGAATATTACATAAACTTAGTTGATGAAGCAGTGGCAGAGTTTGAGAAGCTTGACTCCAATTTTGAAAGAAGTTCTAGTGTGGTTGAAAATGCTATCAAACAGCATTGCATGCTACAGAGAAATCATCCATGAAAGGAAGAGTCAATTGATGTGGCAAATTCCACTGTTGTCTTATTTTAAGAAATTGCCACAGACACACCATCCTTCAGTAACCGTCATGCTGATCAACCAGTAGCCATCAACATCAAGGCAAGAGCTTCTGTCAGCAAAAAGATTATAATCAGCTGAAGCCTCCAATGATGGTTAGCTTCTTGTTAGCAATAAAGTATTTTTAATTAAGGTGTGTACATTTTTTTAGACATACTGTTATTGTGCACTTAATCAATATTATAGTGTAAACATAACTCATATACAGTGGGAAATCAAAAAAAGTTGTATTACTTTATTTTGATATTAGCTTTATTGTGGTGGTCAGGAGCTAAACTGACAGTATCTCTGAAATATGCCTATATGCCCAATAATTTGCCATTACTTTCTCTCTCCTGAGATTGAAAAAAGAGGGTTTAGAAAATGTCAAAAATCTTATTATAAAATTTATTTGCTTCATCATTTTCTTTTAAATAATAATGATCTTATCCTCAGCTTTAAAAGGCATGATATTTTAGCTATTCTATATATAGAATATACCCCTGAGGAATATGTACTCTTGAGAGTTACCACTCTAGCAACCATTTGAATTCATATCCAACATTAATATGGCACTATCAATTTGGTGAGGAAAGGTTTTTATTTCATCCATCATCCAAACACTGTGAATATCAACTCAAGAACTTGGATGTTACTCTAAATCTTCCAAACAAAAAAGTATTTAATCCGGGGAGTTGGTTATCAAAAGTAGTCGAAGGACTGGAAGAGCAAAAGACTGAAGAGTATGTTAACCCCAAATCCAGAACTCAGATAGCAGATGTCACCTTGAAGGATCCCTTTGGTCACCACTACAAGAGTCACTGCCTCAAGCATATGTCTTCTACCTCATCTTATTTCCTCTAATCTCATATGATTGCCTCCCCTTTTCAGACCTCAAGGGAGCATACACTGGCAAAGAAGTCTGGCAAATATATTTGATGGGAAAGGGAGAAGCAGAATCCCTAGCATATGTAACGATGACACAAGGCCCTATGATTTTTATGCTATATATATATTTGCCTCAAAAAACCAAAGCAAGAACAAAAAACTATATATATTTTATTTATATGGGATAAAAGTATGCAAGATGCCCTCAAAAAATAAATGGATTAAAAGAAAAATGATGCAACAATTTCAGTTGTCTGAATAAACTGGGCTGTTATGTGATAAAAAATTTCTTATCACTAGAAGTGTTCAAGCAGGATATGGTCATAGATCCAAACCTAGAAATATCCCTTCCCCTGGTATTTAAGCCCTATGATTCCAAAAAGTCACATGTTTCCAAAACTCCTCAAGATCCATATAATTTCTCTTTGCACAACCACTCTGACTATCCTTCCAGTCTTGCCTTCAGTAAACCACAACTAATACTATTGGACCAGGTATCTTCAGGTCTCAAAAAACAAATATATAATATTCAAAGTAAAACTGTGGTCTTCCCTATTCCATGTTCCAGAGCTAACTGGTTTTGTTATTGGTTTTTCTATCCTAAAAATTAGCACCACAACATACTCAATTATTCAAGAGAGAACTCTATAAATTAAGCTTATATATTCCCTTCCCATACCCCTATATCCACTGCATCAGTGAGTCTTGTTGATTGTAACCGCAAACTATATATTGAATTCTTCCTTTCTCTTCATTTCTATGGCCACTAACCTAGTAAAAGCCTCATAATTTCTCACATAGACTATGGAAACAGTGTTCCAAATAACTTAATTGCTATTTTTATGTATCCTCTCAATAATTTTTTAGAAACATTTAATATATTATTGTCTCTCACACGTATAAAAGTATTCCATTTTATATCAGTGAGCTGTCGATATGTAACAAAGCACCACATAATTTAACAGCTTAAAAGAAAAAGAATTGTTTATTTCTTACGTTTGCTCACCCATGCTCAGCTCAGAAGTCTCATTTATGCTCAGCATTGGTCTGGCTAAATGGCTTTGTGGATCTTGATTGAGCTCTGTCAACCAAGATGCTCAGAGCCTCAGCTGGAACAACTGAGCTGTCTTGGCTGTGATTCCTGTGATTCCTTATTATGCAGACAACTAGCTAAGGCATATTACCATGACAAAAGTAGAAGAGCAAAAGAGTGTCAAAATACACAAGGCTCTTGAGGCCCAGGCTTATAATTTGCCCAAGGCCATTCCAGACTCAAACCATGGGAAATTATTCTACTTTTTGATAGGAGGAGTGGCAAAAAAAGGCACAGTTATTTAAAGAGTAAATAATTAGGCACTTCTTTTGCAGCTTGCCAGACCTGGGTTCCCAAATCACTCACGATCAAATCCAAACACCGTAATGACCTACCAGCCCCTCTATTATCTGGTTTCTGTCTATCTCTTCAACTTTATCTCATGTAACTCCCCCAACACACATTATGATCCATCCAGTCTACTCTTATTTCATTTTCTCAGAGGGTCAACATCTTCCAACTCAGGAACTATATACATATTGTGTGTGCTCCTTGGAGTGTGCTTTTTCTGTTTCACATGACTGGAAATATATTTGCTTTAGGATTCATCATGATTATCGTAATTTCTCTAAAAGTTTGTTCTGTCCGATTATGAAAACAAATGTCAAACACATGTACACACAATTATTTTTATTCCAAGACATTTTTGTTATTTACATCATTTATTAAAATATATAATTTTAAAATTAAACTCAGTGTCTTTTTTCTCTACTAAAAATCACAATGAAGACATTGATGATTTCTTCTTCTCTTTCCTTCTCATTTTTCTTTATTTTCTCTTTCTATTTCTTGCTTACCTCTTCTTCATCCATCTTTTTCTAATTGTATTCTCATATCCAAAGAAAAGCATCTTTTACATTGATAATATTGAATAAACACTGATTAAGTGAACAAATAAATGATAGAGCCATCAATAGTAAATTAGGTGTCTACATTCAACACAAATTTATATTCAGATGTTACAATTTTTAAATAAAATGCTTAGAAGACTTACTCCAGTTTTTACATGTTTTCAATTATGATTAAGGATAATTATTTCAATGTAACTGTTAATTTTTTTCCTTTTTATAAGGCATTTCTTCATATATTTAAGAAGCTGTTAATGTTGAAGTTTCACCATTTGAAGGTAAGGTTTCTTTTTGTTCTGGCAGTTTTACCATTTTCCCCTTCACATTGGTTTTCACCACACATATTTTAGTATGCCTCAGTGTAATTTTCTTTGTATATATTCTGTTTGGGATCTACAGAACTTCCTGAAAATCTTCATTCATATTTTTCTTCAATTTTGAAAATAGACTTTATCTGTATTAATATTCTCAACACTTATCTGGGGACTACAATTACACATTTTATTCACCATTGTTGCTGAATCCTCTTTGTAGTTCAAGCTATTTGGGATATTCCATCATTTTTATCCCTTTCTGTTCTGCAAATTTTGTATTTGTATTGATGTAATATTCCAGTTCACTAATCCTGTAGTTTTCACTGTCAATCTGCTCTTAAAATCATAAAACAAATCCTTAAATTTATATATTTGATTTTTTTTATTTCTAGAAGGAATATTTGTTTCATGTTTAGATATTCTTATTTTCTAGTGAAATTCTTTATATTTTAAAATATTTCTTCATATTTTTCTGTATTTACTTGAATAGTATAATGATATTCTTTCAGTGTCCTTGACAGCCAAACTGATATCTGGATCACCTATGAAGTAGTTTTTATTTTCTGTGCTTTCTCTGGTTTTGCTTTTTTGTGGTTTTGCTCATATTCTTAACATGTATAGTGATTTTTTTCAAATGCCAAAGATTATATATGAAAAAGTTGCACAAGTTCAGGATAATCTCTTTCCCTGGCAGAGTTTACCCTTCCCTTCTTTGGTCAAGTAGAGTATGGCTGGTTACTTTCCCAACCAGAGATTGTGGTGATTTGAGACTAATTTGCAGTTCTAGGGGAGCCCAGTCTAACTAAGACTTGGCACCTGACTTCCAGGCTTTTTAACTAAAAGTGTAATTTCTTCTGGAAGAAACTGCTCCCTAGGAGGCTCTTAACTATATTCCGAGTGAAAATGATGAAAAGTTTCATTCGGTTTTTCAGACATTTTTACATTTAGGCTTTTAGTTTAATACTGCACAATGTTCTATTATTCAGCAAATGTCCTGAGGGGAAAAACTAATATGTTCTTGAGAACCCCTGGTCTCCACCATTAGCTGTTCTGGCTTCCCACATGCATCATCTGCTGGTCTTTACACCCAGCTTTGCTTAGAACTTTCAGCCCCTTGCCAGTGCCCAGGAAGGCCAAAACTCCAGGGAAAGATCAGTGGCAGAATCTTTCCTTACTGTAATCTTGTCTACTATAATTTTCATTGCCTCATCAGTGTTCAACTTCTCTGCTGGCAGCTGTACTTCCTGTTGGTACCTACATTTATATTTACATTAACACTTAAAAATTATAAGAAATTAGCTTTACTAATTTTATTATAAGGAAGCATACTGGCTCTTCCACTAAATCATAGTCAGACAATGTGCCATATATCTTGAAGAAAGACTGAACAATGCTGGCCACAGGGTGGCACTGAGGGAATTTAAAAAGGTATTTCTTCAAATGAAATGCATGAATTAGAATATCACTGTGTTTTCATTAATAACAAACAAAATATCATATGATGTCTAAATTACGCAAATCACATTGTTCATCAAAACTAATGAAACTTAACATTTTATAACTTAAATTTTAACTAAAATAATTTTGGAATTCAAAGCAATGGATATGTAATAACACAAAATAGGCAAATGTATTTCATTGGAACAACACATTTTATGGTATTTTTAATGCTTAGTGGCTCAAATATAGTTTCTATTAAAGTGTTCACAAATTGTATTTAATTTGTGACATTTTAACACTAAAAGAATTGTAGTATTACTTTTAAGAAACTACTTAGTCCACTGGCAACTGGCATAGACAAAGATTAAATATACTCTATGAGCTACACGTTATTCAGAAAGGTATCTGGTTGAGTATTCCTTCAACTACGTCGGTATTCTGCATTGGGAATCATGTTAAATTTTCTGTGGTTGTAATATTAACATTTTTCATATTTGTAAATAATGAGGGAAAGAAACCACACAAAAGGGTAGATACTATATAATTATTTATAAATAATATCCATAAACAGGAAAACTAATTTATGTTGTTTAAGTCAGGATACTGGTTTCTATTATGGGGATTGTGACTTGGAGGGAACATCAAAGGGCTTCTGGGTCCTGGGGCTATAAGTGATGTGTCCACTTTGTGAAACTACATCAAGCAAAATGTTTGTGATTTGTGTGCTATTTTCTATATTTGTTAAACTTTAATAGATTTTTCCTAAAAGGTAACAAGGAAAAAATTTTGATGTCAAAAGATTATTTTGTTAAAAACATTTTTTCCTTGGAAATAGAACCTGAAATAGAACCAGAATATGAAATAAAAATTACTTAAAATATATTCTAGGAAGGAAATATTTAGAAACTCAATAAACAAATGAAAGGACTCCATAGTTCATGAATAATAACACCAATGCCACATTTGAAGTGTTGATAGCTTATTAATTTCTCTAAAAGATAGTGACTTTGGTACGATTAGTATTTATTATGTTAGTCAACTTAAAAATGCCTGTGATAAATACAGAATTTTAACTGTCAGTACCTGTATTACTTGCCTTATTAAATGGTGTGTCACTGAAGATGATTTAAATGAGAAAATGATGAAGCAAATCTCTTGGAATGTGTTTATCAGAATTAATTCTGAAGAGTTGGGATGTTCATTAAAGCTAAGAATATAGTTTTCCACTTTAATAAACATATTTTAAACTATACAATTTAAAACACTGCATTTAAATGCATAAAACAATCAGCAACTAAACCTATGGTATCTAATATTTTCTTTTGCACAAGAGCATAGTTTATAAGCCATTTTCCCTAAATGTCTTCAATAAATCAATAAAATAACATTTCTTTCTGAATTAAGTGGCAGTTACAATTTGTTAATAATAATTATAATTTGTTATAATAAGTTACAGTATGAAAACATTGGGACATGAAGATTATATTCTAAGGATAAAATCACACACTTTTGTATATGTGGGGTAAAATAGCAAACACTCTGAATTCTGCCTCTTATTGGTAATTACTTTAACTTCTTGTGTTCAATCTTCTGATTTCTAAAAGAGAGATAAAAGTTTACCCCAGACTATAGGGTTCTTTTGAGAATGTAATGAAATGTTACTTATTATTTTTATCATTGTTTCGCACCATAATGTACATTCACAATCAAAAGACATGAGAGAAAATAAATTGACAAGGCACACAAAAGTTAATATAATTAATAGAATCAATCACAAAAGAAATTATTACATTAAATATGAACTGGGGAAAGAGATGTTTAGCAATAAAGATAGAAATTATAAAAGAGAACATAAAAACATATGATAAAAACTTAAGAAACCAAGGCACTACAATAGCATTTTGAATATATGCAGCCTGTATTCTGGAAATCTATACCAACAATCTAAATAAGAAAAATTGTATGATGGAACTTAAAAGTCCAAACCTATTATGTGGTCAATTATTGAAACATTGAGTTTACTTTTTTTATAAAAAATTGAAATGAATATTAGTATTATGAAGACAAGAATGCACAGTTGATTGTTATTGTATATCCATTTTTGACAAGCTTTGTGTAATCTCAGATTTATTCAAAGAACTTATTATATTGTATTATTTTTTCATAGTGTTAACAAGGTTCAAATTCTATCAAATCCTGTTGGAGGAGGCTTTAATCATTATTCCATAAGATACTATGCCAAGAAATAATATCACATATTAATTATTTCTTTCCAATATTAAAAACATATTTATTTAATTCAAGTCTTATGGCTGGAAACTTTGCTGCAATATACAAACTTTCTAGAATATATTGAAATTGATTTAGACAACTCTCAACTAGCATATAGATTAAGTTTTGTTTTACAACCTTTCTTTCTCTTGCTCAACACTAAGCTTTAATAGATGAGTCTGACAACTTTTTATTCCATCTAAATAGTAAAAACGTGTTATGGAATCAAACAACTTTCCTCCAGAGCAGCTCTTCTGCTTTTCATTTTTCACCATGGTGTCTGCACTATGAAGCAGGCATTTAGCTGTGAAGGAGCTCTCTCTCTCCAGACTCCATTTTACAAGTACTTTATTGTCAAAGACAGTCACTTATCTGTGAAATAGGCTTTTATCTGTTCTGTAGTTTTCATTTGTGTTGTCCCTTAAAGAAAGAAGAATTGCCAATAGTCCATAGAGAGCTTAGATGTAATTAGCTCTTCAGTAGAAAGTAGATACTTTTTCCTGGTTAATATTTCATAATTTAAGATTAACTCTTAAAGTTCTTAGTTATTCTTAAGTATCGGTTCTCTGATATGTTTTACTTTTACCTAAATTATGAGTTTACTTTTCTCAAGCTCTAACTTAGTTTTTTGGAAAGTCACATTGGAATTGTAAAAAGAAAAAAAAGAAAAAAAAATCCTTCTAAATTTTCTTTGAAGAATATAAAAGGAGAGCACAGATCCTACAAGTCAAAAATTTTTACTCAGATCATTAATCAAAGTAAGCACTCATATAAACAGTCACTTTATTGAAAGCAGATGCAATTCTTATCTTCTCAAAAAAGAAAATCTCAAAGAAACTGAGAAAAAAATAACACAAAAATGTGTTCTCTTTCTTGAATTTAAATAATAGTTCCCAAAGGCACACATTTTTGATGTTTTATATATGATTGATACTTTATCATTAAGAGCAATAACATCATCTTTTGAATAATGTTGGTATAAAATTATTTTTGTTATTGCCTGTTTGTTGTATCTACCTGAGATTGATTTATAATTCAATTAAACCAGATATTCTTGTATCTCTAATAAAGCACCTTATACCATGCACACCTTTAGAGTGAATGTCATAATATGTCACCCCTAAATTTAATATAATATGGAAATACTATTTGTCTATGTTAGATAAAAGATTATTTTTCATGATCTCAAATTTTTTAACAACACAATGTTAGTATTAGCATCCATGCTCTGAATCATTGGGACTTATCTTGAATCATTATATAAAATATGCACATAAGGCACTCATCTCATAATTTGCCAATAAATTGGTTGTTTTCCAGGATATGACAAAAGCATGACTGAGATAATTACTATTTGAAAGAGATAGTCTAAAATGCTTGCTAATTATACATTCTTTCAGATCAGTGGTTCTCAAGTGCTAGTGTGCATAAAAATCATCTGTTAATGTTCAAATCTCCTTTCCTATTATTTAATGAATGTTGATTAGAAGGGTTTATACTCCTTTTCTGTTCTTTTTCTTGTGGCCCATATTCCTCCACTAGTTTTCATCCTCAAGCTTCTTTTTTCATCCAGCTACTTTAATTCAGTAGTCTGAGAGACCCATTGACTCATGTTTTATTAATGGTTGTGGTTGCTGTTTCTTAGATACAGATCAGTTTTCCCTTCTTTTATTCACTTGATGTGCCAAGGTCAGAAGAATTCTTTTATTTCTTGCTTGCTTCCAATTACAAGGTCCATACAATTGTCAATAAAGTAGGTCTAGCTATTCAGGGCTGGGGATAGAGTAGGTTTTATGAAGTGTTTCTTGTTTTTGAATGTATCTATCATCAGGACAGAAAGAAACGTATTCCTCTATGATGGTCTGTCCCAGAAGTAATGTTTGAGCCTGTTTTCTAAGTTCTAAAGAGATTTATAAAAATGGAAAGGTAAAATCAGTGATATCAATAGTGGATAGAGTGTTAAATAGAAAGATCTCAATGAAGAGTTGAAGGCCCAGGTGACCTTCTGAACCTTGTCCAGAATCTTCAGTACAACCAGTTTTGAGGCTAAGTGATAGTTAGTGGAAGTCTTAGCAGCAATAGCAGCTTGGTGACAGGTGTACTGTAAACAGATATTACAAAAGCCTTTGAAAAACAGAGAAATTGAAAAATGGCAATTTGGCAGATGTTTGTTACTAAAACTGGAAATCATTTTTAACTATGGAATTCTTAAAGGACAAGGCAGAAGTTTAAGCTATTCATTTATAAATATTGTTGCTTCAATAAGAATCATCAAACATGTTCATCTGGGTATAAAAACTTACTGCTAGAATCAAAAGTTATAAGATATTCTATGGATTTTCACACACATACACAAATTCACACAGAAATAAGTAATATTAATAGAGTGTAATTTGATGCCAATTTGCCTGTAGAGAAATGTTCTTCAAGTTGATCTTTTCAACAATCTTAACTGGTTCTATTTAGAGTATTGAGTTGAGTGTCCAAAAATTTGCCATGTACTAACTTGGTAAAATATGCTTCAAATCATAGATTCTTGTTTATGCTGTGAACAAGGAAGCAAATGTGTGGAACTTTTTTCAACATTTTAATGTATTTACTTTGGATTCAAAGGGTTTGAAGCAATTGGCATCTTCCAAAACTGTGCCTAATAACTCATGAGCAAATTTTTCTTTTCTATCTCATTGACTCTGAATTCCCCTACTTAGAGATTTTTATATCCAATTATAATTGCCTCCGTTAAGGAACAAAGCAAAGTTTGTATTTGTTTAGGAGCCAAAAGTGCTCTCTGGCCATTTGGGGTATTCATAGTGACCAAAACAATGTATTTTAGCATTGGTTAGCATGTTCACCTTGACCTTTATAAGGAAATGGAAGAAGCATGGATTGAATCAAGGTGATTCTTGGAGAACCTCCAGTATTGTCATTGTTCATCATTAAAAGTAATAAAAGCTAATGAAAACCTATACAGCAAGGAGCTCCAAGTAATCAGGATCTTCAGGAATAATCTACTCATGTCATCAAGTAAAGAACTCTGACCAGTGAAGCACCAACAGAATGTAAAAGGAACATGAATTGTTATAGATGAGGAAAACCATATTCACCAAATACAGCATTGGGACAAAATTTCTTTTCATATTCTTTTATTTGCTGTTTCATTTTAAATAAGGCATTTCTCCTCCTTTTCCTACTATTTCAAAAGGGGAACATGAAAATGCTAAAGAAGAAATGGCTATCATCAAATATTTTGATCTTGGAACTGATGAAGTATCTAGTGATTTTTGGTTCACTGCCTTGTGAGAATGAGTTGGTGTTATTGATTATATAGTGGATAGATTCATTGTACTTAGTGTTTTCAGGAGTTAAGGTAAATTTATGTATGGTAGGAACATCTATTTTAGACAGAAAACATGATGGCTTGTACTGAACATTTATAATCTTGGGGGGGTTGTAACATCTGAACCCCTTTTCTTCTTTTGGAGAATTGACCCTTCTGTGGATCTCAGTGGGAAACACATGTAGCCTCCTGTTAACAAACCTGAAACTGCAGATACTCACTTTCCAAGTTTCCTTACAAAAGGGCAATGCTACGTAACTTAGACTCCACTAATTTGATTTTGTTAAAAATACACAAGAAACATGGAGTAATGTCTCTGGAGCAGAAATGATTAAGGCATGTTCAGACCCCTTGTAAAGCAAAGCAGCAGTGACAACTCATGTAGTGCTTGGCAAATGCAATAGAGGTTTCCTCACTGGATCAGTAATTTCAGCGGCTCTGTATGAGACATTTCTCTCAATGCCACGCCAATGCTTTTCTATCTAGAACAAAGATCAGGGGTCTCCTCTATCCAATAACCTACTCTATATCTCAGTTTGATCATACACAAGTATATTTAAACTAATACACCCCAAATTGAGTGTTTGATTCCTACCCTTAAACCTGCTGTGTCCCCACCCTCATTTCTCCCTTATCTTGAAAAATGTCTCCATCAAGCTCTCAGTGGCCAAGTCAGAAATCTAGTTCTTGATTTTCTCCTTGATTTTAATCCATACATGATGTACCTAGAAAATATATTTTAAATTCTATCCATTTCCATAGAGGCTACCTGGGTCCAGTCACCAGATTTTCACTTGCATTCTTTATTTATCGTTATGGTCTCCTAATTGTCCTTTCTTCTTTTCTCCCTAAATTTTGGATACTCCATGCTGTAACTAGTCATGGTACAAATTAAATGCAATCACATAGCTGCTCACCTAAAACCTTTCAAAGACTTCAAGTGCTCTTCCCCTTTATCTTGCACCCTCAGTGTGCATCCCCCCTATAGAGCTGCACACACCTCTATTCATTTATGTCCATTCCTGGCATGTACTGAGCTCTTTCCTACTCCAAACACAGCAAATGTTGTTAGCCCTGATTTCACCTTCACAGGCAATAATTCATCACTGTTCTTCAAATTACAGCTTCAATCTTACCTCCTAGAAGATGCTTTTTGGATAACATCCAAAAAATAGGTCAATTCAACCATATACTTGTTTTGATTTTAACTTTCAGCGTTGTTTGCTTCCTTCATAGTATTCTGCAGAATTCAGTAATATTTAATGTGTTTGTTTAACTTATTTATATAATGTCTTTACTATACCACAGGCTTCTTCAAGGGATAATATCTGGAATATTTTTCATTTCACACCTGAAGTCTAACACATCCTTGGGAACATTATTTGCTTATAAGAAAATTTTGGCAATAGAAAGATGAGTGAACTCCGACAAACACATCTCCTTATTTCCATTTAAACTAACGGAGAGAGTCACCTGAATATTAAGATTCTTTCTAAAAAGTGTGCATTATAAATTAATTAAGCCTTAACAATTTTTTTTATTAATCACTCTGGAATTCCCATTTAAATATTATGAACATTTTGCATTCCCCTAACTAGCCAACTTCACCAGTACCCTCCACTTGCCATAAACCAATGAAGATATTGAAGTTACAATGTAATCTGAGATCATCTGATATAAATTTTTTTAACCCATGTTTTCTGAATCTACTTATATTCCCTTTGGCTTGTACTTTGTTTCTTTTTACGAATATTGTTTAAAAATGAGTACTCTATATTTTTCTCCTCTCACTATCTTAAATCATTCATTTTGTATCTCTTTGATTTTCCTTATACCTTAGGCAGACTTCCAAACCCTAAATGTAATAAAATCAGCCCAGTTAAATCTTCAGTCACATATGTAATTTAACACTCATCCTTTCCCAAGCATTAAGCCAAAGTTGAATAGGGAAGAGACCAAACCTACTTCTATCTTCCATTTACAGGGTGACTTTCTTCCATTTTGGGGAATGCATTGGGGAGACTGCAGAAGAGGAAGAAATTAACACTTATTTCATTAGTGCGGCTCTGTCCTCTATTGGTTCCCCTGACTAAGATTGATTCTCATTGTTATCTGTAAAGCAGTCTTCCAAATTACTGATATACAATAATGGCATAGAACAAAAGGGAGATGTTTAAGAGGGTTTGCAGGATGGAAATTCACTTCAGGTGGAACTCTCCCAAGACTCCCTGCTTAACTCTTGCCTGTAGTAGTACAACTAAGTTTTCTGGGGGGTTGCTTTTGTTTTTGTTTTCTGAAGGCAGCCTCTTTGGGAAGAATGTCAAAAAGAGGGCTCATGCCTGGCCATCTTCCACATAGTCCACTTGACATACAGAAAACTCAAAGATTCTTATTTTGTCAATTTTTTTTCTTCAAAAAAGAGATGCAGAATAAGAAATCTCACACAAAAGCAGATGCCATCTGTGAAAAACAGATGCACACTTCACCTTCTTGCAGTGACTTCTGATCACCATAATTGAGTCTTTTGTAGTCCTCCCACATGATGTGGTAAATAGAGAAATATCTTGCAATTCCACAAAGAGTGGAAACAATATATATTCCCAGTAGGCAAAAGAACAATGACTTCAATAATTTCAAGGGATGCCTTTCAAAGGAAGGAGTAGACTGATGCTGATGACAGTTGTAATTGGCTTCCTATTAATAAATTCTGGTTATTTACCTATCTTTAAAAGTTTTCAGTTCTCTTTAGAAATATGCAGCTGTTTACACATTTTGATGTCTCCTGATTGCTGGCCACAGATTCCAAAAAAAAACATGAAGCAGTCTTTCTTTTATGAAAATTGAATTTGCTTCCAATTTTTTTGTTTTGAATTTGCTTCCAATTTTTTTGTTTTGAGTATTTATTATCTTTTAAACATAATAGCTTTATTAATATATAATTTGCATAACATAGAATTTGCCCACTTAAAGTACACAAATCAGTGAGTTTTAGTGTACTCATGGATGGCTATAACCATAATTGCAATTCATTTTAGAACATTTCATCACCCAAAAAGAAATTCGATACACATTAGTAATAATTTCCTATACCCCCTCCCCAGCCCTAGACAACCACTAAGATACCTTCTATCTCTATATATTTGCCTATTTTAGACATTTCATGCAATGTACAATCTTTTGTGACTGGCTTCTTTCACTTATAATATTTTAAGTTTCATCCTTTGCTTAGCATGCATCAGTACTTCGTTCCTTTTTGTTGCCTAATAATATTCCATTGCATGTACATGTATTCCATGTATTTAATTTATCCATGCATTAGTTTATGGACATTTTTGCTATTTCTACATTTTCTATTATGAATGTGTTACCGTGTACATTAGTGCACAATTCTTTGTGCAGATATATGTTTTCATTTATCTTGGTTATATATCTAGGAGGAGAATTTCTGGAGTATATGATAACTTAAACTTTTCCTTTTGAGGAATTAGAGACTACTGTCAAAAGCACCATTTCTACCAGTAGTGTATGAGAGTTCCAAATTTTTTATGTTTTTGGCAACACATTTCTGTTTTCTTGATTATTGCCATCCTAGTGATAAGTGCTATCTCATAGTTTAAATTTGCATTTCCCTGATAGTTAATAATGTTGACCATCTTTTCATGTACCTTTTGTTCAATTGAAGAAATGTCCAATAAGATCCTTTGCCCATTTTAAAAAATGTATTATTTAATCTTTTATTATTTCATTGTCAGAGGTCTTTTATATATATACTAGATATAAGTCCTTTATCAGATATATGATTTACAAATATTTCTTCCCATTCTGTGGGTTGTTCTCTCACCTTATTGATGGAATCCTTTGAAGCAAAAAAAAAAAATCATTAATTTTGATGAAGTTCTGTGTATGTATATGTCTGTTTGTTTATTTCCTTTTATAACTTGTGTTTTTGGTGTCATATCTAAGAAGCCTTTTCTGAACCATGGTCACAAAGATATACTCCTACATTTTCACCTGGAGTTTTATAGTTTTAGCTCTTTTATTATAGCTATGATCCATTTTGAGTTAAATTTTTACTGTCCAGTTGTCCTGGCACTGTTTATTGAAGAGACTATTCTTTCTACCTTTGAAATGTCTTGGCATCCTTATCAAAAATCAATCAACCATAAGTGAAAGGGTTCATTTCTGGACTCTCATGTCTATTCCAGTCATCAATATTTCTATTATTATGCCACTCTAATGTTGTCTTGGCTACTACGGCTTTGTCAGAAGTTTTGAAATCTGAAATGTGAGTCTTCCAACTTTGTTCTTTTCTAAGTTGTTTTGCCTATTCTGTGTCCCTTAACATTCCACATGACTATTAGCATACACTTTTTGATTTCTGCAAAAAATAAATAGGCAGCTGGTACTCTGATAGGGATTACACTGAATCTGTAGATCAGTTTAGGAGGTATTTCCATCTTAACCACAATAAGTCTTATAATTTATAAACATAGAATATCTTTTTATTTATTTAAGCCTTCTTTAATTTCTTTCAACAATGTTTTGAAGTTGTCAGAGTATACTTAGCACTTATTTTATTTTTCCTAAGTATACTTAGTACTTATTTTATTTTTCCTAAGTATTTTATTCTTCTTAATGTTGTGGTAAATATTTTTTAAAATTTCATTTTTGGATTGTACATTGCTGGTATAGAGAGAACAACTGATTTTTTGTAGATTGATCTGTAAACTAGATGAACTTGTTTATTAGTTTGAATAGTTTTTTATGTGGATTCCATAGGATTTTCTATATATAAGATCATTTCATCTGCAAATATAGTTTTTCTAATTTGAATGCCTTTTATTTCTTTTTCTTGCCTATTTGTCCTGGCTAAAACGTCCAGTACAATGTTGAATATAAGTGATGAGAGAAGGTTTCATTGTCTTGTTCCTAACTTAGGGGGAAAACGTTGAGTCCTTCACCATCAAGTAAGATATTAGTTGTGGGGTTTTCATAACTATCATTTGTCAGGTTGAAAAAGTTCCTTCAGATCTCAGTTTGTTGATTTTGTGTCATGAAAGAGTACTGGATTTTATCAAATACTTCTTCTACATCTATTGAAATGAATAAAAAACAAACTGTGCAATTAATGGGAAAATAAAATGGAGTTATCCTACTATCAAAATGTAATTTGCATTAAATCTGAAATCAGACATTGGCCCAATACAAGAAAGAAAGGGCCTTTTCTAGGGAGGCATGTCTAACAGGATCAAAGTTTCCCAAAGAATGGTTCACCTCTGTTATAAACCTGTAGTTCTTAAATCACTAGTTTAAATGATAATGTGTGAGATTCATGTGAATGTGATTTGATAATTTGATCCATTGTCTTCACATATAATACAAACCAAATGTTTTCTTGATGAAAGAAAATTACTATTACCTGCTATCTTCGGTAATTTTAATAACCAAGAAATGCTAAATCAGAAATGGACACAATATATGTTTTAAAACATCTTCCTTCACAAAGATCTTTGATATTTTGTCTCCCTCTCACACATTGTTTGCAAATACACACACACACACACACAGCCAGACACCATCACAACTTACTTTTATATACTTTGTTATTTTTATATACTTTGTTCCTGCCTATCACATCATAGTAGCTGATATGTGTTTGAAAGGATGATGAAATTTCAATTATTTCATTGTACTACCCTGAGGGAAATTATTTTTTCTGCCTCTTTTATTAAATATTCTGGGCATAACAAAACACTTTTCTTTCCACAAGGACTCACTATATTATTCAACATTTTTGTAATTAAAAAAACTGCAATATACTCCCAAGAAAGCTATGTTGCATTGCTGGCCCTTCAATTTTTTAAGCGTATATAAAGACAGATCATTTTCCTCCCTACCATTTAACAAAATCATAATGAGAAATATCCAATAGCAATGTTAAGTGACATGAGTTTGATGCCTTCTGTAGATGTCAGAAACTGGTCCCATTATTTTACAAACATAATAAATGCCTATTAACATCACACCTTAAAATGTTCAATAATTCCTACAATGGTTATGACATGAAAGGCTTAAATATGTTTAATTCAATAAAAAGAAGTAAACTTATGAGGAAAATATCTCTCAAAATTTATATCTCATTTTCAAGTTAGGAGCACAAACACAAAAATCCTAATATATGGGTTCCCTTTGCATGCCTCATACCCCTGAACTGTCATTCAAATAATTAATTACCACATGTACATATATATGCATATGTACGTAATATTTTATATCTGTATCTACATATATCTATATAAAAATGTGTGTGTGTCAGAAATAGAAGCAAGACAGTGCATTTAATGCCTAAGCTACCAACTCTGAATATTTTGCTGAGATCCAGTTGGGGTATGTTTTTATATTTTAGGTTTATATTTAGAGTCTACATAATTTGTTGAGTGTTTTAGAAAATGACTGATTTTCTTTTCTAGTTTTTCCCCATTTCAGCTTAGTCAATAGAGGAACATTTAATTATAGCAGTTTTTTTTATCCAAGTCAACCTAATACTTTTTTTCAGGAGAAAATTGGAAATTTAAAATGTAAATAAATTAAAAACATTTAAAAAATTTTTCTACTGATAGAGTAAAAGAAATCCATGATTCTGACAGAGTTGCATAAAAAGAGCAAAGGTTTAAAAAAAAAAACAGACTATAAAATTTTACAGGGAATTCCCTGGGCGTCCAGTGGTTAGGACTCCTCACTTCCACTGCTGGGGGACAGGGTTCAGTCCCTGGTTGGTGAACTAAGTTCCCGTAAGCTGCACAGTGTGGCCAAAAAAAAAATGTTTTACAAAGTAATTAATTTTAAGTTTTTACTGTGTCATTTGTTTATCACTTATTTCTTTGCATTTATGTAAAAGGAAACATATTCAAAGAAATATCATATCACATTATTACATGCCTTGAGATATATAATTGTCATGTTTAATTGATCTAGAAAAATGCATGTATCACTTTACAATTCCATAGTTTGCATTGCAATAATGGCTCTATGTGAAATTTTTAATCAGCTTTTCACTGCAAAACCATGCAGCTCTCCCCTTGTTCCAGTAAAGTCACATGTGCATTTTCTTTCAACCCAAAATATGTGAATAGCAGCTGAACTATTTTAGTTAGCATTCTGCATGTTAACACATAGTTTTGATGAAAGAATACATTCCCTGTAGCATAATGAACAATTTGAGCATAGTTGTAAATTAGTTGCCTTTAAAATATCAATAAATGATAACTGAATTGAAGAGTTTGGCTCCAGGCCAAAATCCTACCTGTGATCTTTCAGTGCTGACCATAGAAAACTACAAAGGCTTTTTCTGACATGCTTCATGGGGAAAGCTGCCCTCCCTACACCAAAAATGGTGAACAGACAATGCATTGTAGTCTCTGAAGAGAGTTGGACTCAGGTCCACCTTGCTGGCCATTTTCTTGTGCAATTGCATTCCTAGCCCTGACATCTCCATTCAGAGACCTCTATTAGTGGCCCACCCCTGAGAGCTTCCTCAGGTGCTTCTGTTGAGACCTCCTTATAGAGGGAAAGGAAGGGCACTCAAGAGACTTTTTTCCATTCTGAGTCATTACTCATCACTTCTCTACTCCTAGCTCTTCTCCTGGCCCCTGAGACCATAAAATGCAGGAATCCTTTGTTCAGAACTCCCTCAGCTATGACACCATGCCACCCACCCTGATCTGTTTTGATATATTTGACCCATACCCAGCACTCTTCCATGGGGAAGAATGGGACACAGGGAGAGTTAGAACTTTATTTAGTCTCTTGCTACAAGTGATTAAAGCCTTGACTGTTACATTCATTTTGGTTTGTTGTCTTAATCACTACTCTGACACACCTGCCAGATAAGCTCTCTCCAGTTCAGCCCAGTTTTTGACATGTTTATTCTGTCTCTATTTACATAGAGCAGAACAGACCAATTTAATACACCTAGGATGCAAAACTTCTCAGGATTCTTCTTTCAGGCACAAAAGAGTGTCATTCATAAGTCAAACCCTGAGCCCAGTTTTTCACATGCAAATTAGGTCAGATTTATCAGTTCATTGAGTCAGTTGCTCCCAGGCTTAGGTTTTATATATTAAAATGGTCAAGAAAATTAAACTGATTTCAAAATTAAATCATAACCCATGGAAGAAAATTGAATATACTTTCTAGAGTAAGTGTACTAAGTTGGACTTCCCTGGTGGCACAGTGGTTAGGAATCCGCCTGCCAATGCAGGGGACACGGGTTCGAGCCCTGGTCCGGGAAGATCCCAAGATCCCAACTAAGCCGGTGCACCACAACTACTCAACCTGTGCTCTAGAGCCCCCAAGCCACAACTACTGAGTCCATGTGCCACAACTACCGAAGCCCGCATGCCTAGAACCCATGCTCTTCAACAAGAGAAGCTACCACAATGAGAAGCCCGCACGCCGCAACTAGAGATAGCCCACGCGCAGCAATGAAGACCCAATGCAGCCAAAAATAAAAAATATAAATAAATAAATAAATTTATTTTTAAAAAAAAGAGTCCTAAGTAGCAGTTAGTTGAGTCATCTCAGGCAGGATGCTTTCTCTAGGAGTGCAGCTGATAACAAAGGCCTATGAATAATACCTCATGCAATTAACTTTAAAATGCACAATCTGTAAAATGTAATTATCATATTGCCCGGCACATAAGTGGTGGTTATTGAATTTTGCTATTTTAATCAAAATAATTAGTTTTATTAGAGTCAGACTCAAATCACGTTCTTTTGCTTTCTTCTTGCTGTCATATATCTGAGTAGGTTTCTTGTTTCTTCATAACACTGAGATCATTATAATTATTTCCTTTTCTCTACATTCATTCAACTACAGACTTTATTAAATAAATGATTTCTGAGCTCTTTCTATACACCAGATGCTGAGTAAGGCAATGTGCATACAAAGATACACTCAACTTTGTGGCAGACAAAGACACAAAAACACGATAACAATATAATATTTTAATTTAGTAATGGAAACATGCATGGATGCACCTAATCTAACAATATTTGAGCCTTTATCATACGTATTACATTGTGCAAAGTACTCTGGGGAATGTAGCTGATAGCAGCAACTATCAGGTGACCTTTTTCTTCTTTCTTTGAGAAAAGAAAATTGGAGTAGAAGTCAGTTCTGTTCATAGAAAAGTAGCTTGTATTAGACTTACCACTCATCCAAAAACAATAATAAAAAATGTAAACAATATAAAAGCAATTATTTTAAGGGACTGGAGAGCGACCAACGGCAGAATCATGGCAAGAAATGAAGCAAACTATGTGTAAAGGGTTGAATAATGTCCTCCCAAACTACCCAGAATGTCAGAATATGACCTTATTTGAAAATATTGTATCACTACATTAATCACCATGAAGATCTTCATATTGTTCTTTTATAATCACACACATTTCTCTCCACCCTATCCCCTTCTTTTTTTCACATCTTTATTGGAGTATAATTGCTTTACAGTGGTATGTTAGTTTCTGCTTTTGTTTTTGTTTTTGTTTTTTTTTTTTGTTGTTGTTGTACGCGGGCCTCTCACTGCTGTGGCCTCTCCCGTCGCGGAGCACAGGCTCCGGACGCGCAGGCTCAGCGGCCATGGCTCACGGGCCCAGCCGCTCCGCGGCATGTGGGATCTTCCGGACCAGGGCACGAACTCATGTCCCCTGCATCGGCAGGAGGACTCTCAACCACTGCGCCACCAGGGAAGCCCTAGTTTCTGCTTTATAACAAAGTGAATCAGCTATCTATATATATAGCTGATATATCCCCTTATCTACTCCCTCTTGTGTCTCCCTTCCACCCTCCCTATCCCACCCCACTAGGAGGTCACAAGGCACTGAGCTGATCTCCCTGTGCTATGCAGCTGCTTCCCACTAGCTATCTATTTTACATTTGGTAGTGTATATATGTACATGCCACTCTCTCACTTTGTCCCAGCTTACCCTTCCCCCCTCTGTGTCCTCAAGTCCATTCTCTACATCTGCATCTTTATTCCTGTCCTGCCCTTAGGTTCTTCAGAACCTTTTTTTTTTTTTTTTAAGCTTCCATATATATGTGTTAGCATGCAGTATTTGTTTTTCTCTTTCTGACTTCCTTCACTCTGTATGACACACTCTAGGTCCAACCACTTCACTACAAATAACTCACTTTCGTTTCCTTTTTATGGCTAAGTAATATTCCACTGTATATATGTGCCACATCTTCTTTATCCATTTATCTGTCGATGGACGCTTAGGTTGCTTCCATGTCCTGGCTCTTGTAAATAGAGCTGCAATGAACATTGGGTACATGACTCTTTTTGAATTATGGTTTTCTCAGTGTATATACCCAGTAGTGGGATTGCTGAGTCATATGGTAGTTCCAGTTTTAGTTTTTTAAGGAACCTCCATACTGTTCTCCATAGTGACTGCATCAATTTACATTCCCACCAGCAGTGCAAGAGGGTTCCCTTTTCTCCACACCCTCTTCAGCATTTATTGTTTGTAGATTTTTTGATGATGGCCATTCTGACTGGTGTGAGGTGATACCTCATTGTAGTTTTGATTTGCATTTCTCTAGTGATTAGTGTTGTTGAGCATTCTTTCATGTGTTTGTTGGCTGTCTGTGTATCTTCTTTGGAGAAATGTCTATTTAGGTCTTCTGCCCATGTTTGGATTGAGTTGTTTTTTTTTTATATTGAGCTGCATGAGCTGCTTGTAAATTTTGGAGATTAATCCTTTGTCAGTTGCTTCTTTTGCAAATATTTTCTCCCATTCTTAGGGTTGTCTTTCCATCTTGTTTATGGTTTCCTTTGCTGTGCAAAAGCTTTTAAGTTTCATTAGGTCCCATTTGTTTATTTTTGTTTTTATTTCCATTTCTCTAGGAGGTGGGTCAAAAAGTACCTTGCTGTGGCTTATGTCATAGAATGTTCTGCCTATGTTTTTCTCTAAGAGTTTTATAGTGTCTGGCCTTACATTTGGGTCTTTAATCTATTTTGAGTTTATTTTTGTGTATGGTGTTAGGGAGTGTTCTAATTTCATTCTTTTACATGTAGCTGTCCAGTTTTTCCAGCACCACTTATTGAAGAGGCTGTCTTTTCTCCATTGTGTATTCTTGCCTCCTTTATCAAAAATAAGGTGACCATATGTGCATGGGTTTATCTCTCAGCTTTCTATCCTGTTTCATTGATCTATATTTCTGTTTTTGTGCCAGTACATACTGTCTTGATTGCTGTAGCTTTGTAGTATAGTGAAGTCCGGGAGCCTGTTTCCTCCAGCTCCGGTTTTCTTTTTCAAGATTGCTTTGGCTATTCGGGGTCTTTTGTGTTTCCATACAAATTGTGAAATTTTTTGTTCTAGTTCTGTGAAAAATACCATTGGTAGTTTGATAGGGATTGCATTGAATCTGTAGATTGCTTTGGGTTGTATGGTCATTTTCACAGTGTTGACTCTTCCAATCCAAGAACATGGTATACCTTTCCAACTGTTTGTATCATCTTTAATTTCTTTCATCAGTGTCTTATAGTTTTCTGCATACAGGTGTTTTGTCTCCTTAGGTAGGTTTATTCCTAGGTATTTTATTCTTTCTGTTGTAGTGGTGAATGGGTGTGTTTCCTTAATTTCTCTTTTAGATTTTTCATCATTAGTGTATAGGAATGCAAGAGATTTCTGTGCATTAATTTTGTATCCTGCCATTTTACCAAATTCATTGATTAGCTCTAGTAGTTTTCTGGTAGCCTCTTTAGGATTCTCTATGTATAGCATCATGTCATCTGCAAGCAGTGACAGCTTTACTTCTTTTCTGGTTGGGATTCCTTTTATTTCTTTTTCTACTCTGATTGCTGTGGCTAAAACTTCCAAAACTATGTTGAATAATAGTGGTGTGATTGGAAAACCTTGTCTTGTTTCTGATCTTAGAGGAAATGCCTTCAGTTTTTCACCATTGAGAACAATGTTGGCTGTGGGTTTGTCATATATGGCCTTTATTATGTTGAAGTAAGTTCCCTCTATGCCTACTTTCTGGAGGGTTTTTATCATACAGAAATGGGTGTTGAATTTTGTTGAAAGCTTTCTCTGAATCTATTGATATGACCATATTGTTTTTCTCCTTCAATTTGTTAAAATGGTGTATCACATTGATTGATTTGCATATACTGAAGAATCCTTGCATTCCTGGGATAAACCCCACTTGATCATGGTGTATGACCCTTTTAATGTGCTGTTGGATTCTGTTTGCCAGTAGTTTGTTGAGGATTTCTGCATCTATGTTCATTAGTGATATTGGCCTGTGGTTTTCTTTCTTTGTGACATCTTTGTCTGGTTTTAGTATCAGGGTGATGTTGGCCTCATAGAATGAGTTTGGGAGTGTTTCTCCCTCTGCTATATTTTGGAAGAGTTTGAGAAGGATAGGTGTTAGCTCTTCTCTGAATGTTTGATATAATTAGCCTGTGAAGCCATCTGGTCCTCGGCTTTTGTTTGTTGCAATATTTTTAATCGCAGTCTCAATCTCAGTGCTTGTGATTCATCTGTTTACATTTTCTATTTCTTCCTGGTTCAGTCTCAAAAGGTTGTGCTTTTCTAAGAATTTGTCCATTTCTTCCAGGTTGTCCATTTTATTGGCATATAGTTGCTTGTAATAATCTCTCATGATCCTTTGTATTTCTGCAGTGTCAGTTGTTACTTCTCCCTTTTCATTTCTAATTCTATTGATATGAGTCTTCTCCCCCTTCTTAACCCCTGGGAAACCCTAGGTTTTTAATAATCTCCAAGTATATTTTAACATACCCCCAATCTAAATAACCAATGGAACGAAGATTTTGAAGATATCCATTGTAAGAGGCATAGAGTAGCTTAGTAATACTATGTGTGTGTCCACAACTCTTATTTCAGACATGTTATATTCATATTTGGAGAATCATCAATTAAGATGTGAAAACTGTAATCAGCATGTATTAACATTAGTGGAAACTGGGAATTTTCTGGCCGTCAAGTGGTTAGGACTCCATGCTTTCACTGCTGAGCGCCCAGATTCAATCCCTGGTTGGGAACTAAGATCCCGCAAGCCAGTGGCATGGCCAAAAATAATAGTGGAAATAATATACATTTTCTGGAAGATGGCATAGCATTGTGAATAAAATTATTTACATGTGATCTAAAACTTCTGCTACTTTGTTCTTAAGTCATAATCAGATGCTATATCCAGAAATACCCTTTCATGATGTTCACTGACAAGTGATATATAAGAATAAAGAACAAGAAAATCCTAAGTGTGTATAAATAAAAGAAGGTCAGATAAGATAATTTCTATTCTTGAAGACTGACTAACTTGGATAATGATAATAGTAATAGTAATAATAACCTAAACAAATCTTATTTAGAGGTATAGTGAGCTGGTTTTGAATCATGGCTCAACCAGTTGTTAATATGTTGACCCATAATTTCTCCAAACTTCAATTTTATTTTCTCTGGAAGATGAATAATAATAATAGGTCCTATGAGTTGTTTGTATATTAATTAAATTAGTAAGGAAGTTAATGAGGTTTCCGATATAAATTAACTGTGCATTACATGTTGCTTTTTATTATCTGTTCTCTCAAAAGATAATGATGTTTCACTAGATCGTGTGTGTGTGTGTGTGTATGGTTGTGTAATCTGAGAGAGAGAAATAGACAGGCAGGAACAGAGATGATAATGATATATACCAAAAAATAACCATGGTTAACCTGAGGCTATGGATTTAACTAGTATAACATTAAAATTTTTTTTCAAAATTTTATTTATTTGCCAAGGCTTTTGAAAGTTTATCTGTTTACTTTGTAATTAGAATAAAACTTTATTTAAAAATAAATTAGGTACCATATATTTTCTAGGAAGTATGTTTGATGAAACAGTAATAAGGTCATATGAGGAAAACAAACTCTTTATCTGCTGTTCATCCAAATGAAGAAAGGCCATCTTTCAGGGATGGCATTCTTAAAACTTTGAGCAGATGGTCTTCCTTGGTGGCGCAGTGGTTGGGAGTCCGCCTGCCGATGCAGGGGACACGGGTTCGTGCCCCGGTCCGGGAAGATCCCACATGCCACAGAGTGGCTGGGCCTGTGAGCCATGGCCGCTGAGCCTGCGCGTCCGGAGCCTGTGCTCCGCAGCGGGAGAGGCCACAACAGTGAGAGGCCCGCGTACTGTAAAAAAAGAAAACAACTTTGAGCACAGAGACCTTTTACTGGGATACTTATTGAATGTGAAAGAGAAAGTCATAGTTTTTAAATGTCTTTCGTAAAGGCTCTCTTGTGGCTTACATCAAAGTTACCTAACTTCTTTTTTATCATTCACAAAGAGGGGAAGAAGGTAGAAAAGATTTCATGCAATCTGTTGGAAATCTCTGCTTTGAGAAATCATGAATCAATTTGTTCCAGTTCTGTGTGGAGACAGATTTTCATACCAAGAACACCAGGAACTAAAGTGCTGCCTACAAGAAAAATTTTTGAAATGTTTCTGACCTACCTGATTTTTATTCTATAAAAATTAATTTGTTTTTTAAATCTTCATAACTAAATATGACTCCAGAAATCCTTCCCATTCCTCCATAATATAGGTTCATTTGGTTGGAGTCAGAAGTTTCTAAGTGCAAAGACTGGATACCCAAATGTATCAAAGAGACAAACAAACAAAAGATAATGATGTTCTAATATACTGACTAAGCAACTGTTAAAATTCAGTTTTATTTCTTGGATGGAATACTTAGCCTAGAGATTGTCTGAATGGGAAAACATGGAAAAGAAATATTAAGGTGGTACTGTTAAACAAAGCCATGTTGACAATCATATTAAAAGTCAGAGTTAATCAGTGCATCAAAATTAAGAATCATGACCCCAGACTCACTTTAATATCAAGGAAGCAAATATAAAAATATAATGGTGGAAAAAGATATACCATACTAGCACTAAGGAAAAAGCTAGAGTAGCAATATCAATAGGAAGTATCTAGACTTTAGACAAATACTATTACCAGGGATAAAACAATATATGACGTTACAATAAAGGGATCAATTCATCAAGAAGGCATAGTGTTCTTAAATGTGTATGTACCTGACAACAGAACTTCAAAAAAGAAGCAAAAGTGTCACAGAACGTAAAGAAAAATAGAAGAATTCCCAACTATAGTTGTAGAGTTTACATTCCTCTCTCAGTAATTGATAAACCCAACAGGCAGAAAAGCAGTCTATTTTTTTCAGATGGTCAAACTTTTAATTCTTTTAAAATACTATAAAAATAAATTCAAACTACTCAGATATGTACAAAATTTCACTTTTGAAAATAACCTATAAAAGTACATGGTTTAAAAAAATTAAAAACATCTGACACAGTACTATGAAATTGGTTTTCTCAAAGTAAAGGAATAGTAATTTACAATTGCTGGTTATAGTTGATTTTCTAGGTTTATTTATACATGTTATTGTGGGCAGATACATAAAGGAGTTTCTTTTATTTTAGAGCTATCTTCAGTTTTATTCATTTCATCAAATAATCTTGATTTTTTTCCCTTTGCAAATCTTTTGACATGAGGACATGGCATATTAAGTTCAAAATCAACTTTGATGTTATTCTTCCTACTGAGTCACAGGTTGGAAAGGCAACATGGTTTATCATTTTCCAGGAATAGATATTCAAAAAATTCTAATCAGTTTACTTGAAGGAAATGAATTCATGCTTTTAGGAGCAGACACAAATTAATTGTCTAAAACATGGGCAATTTTGTATCAGATAGTATCATGTCCATTGCATTTCTCTTATTAACCCTATCATGTAGAAGCAAATTGATCCAGGCATCTGAAAGGAAATTCAGCAGAGAAATGGATCCAGAGAAAGAATAAAGCAAACCATGGACAGAGTACATTTACCTCTATATAAGGCTGTCATGCCATTGAAAGCCGCATTTTCACTTTTCAGGCTGACCTTATAAATATTTCATTTTTATGATCAAAATTAATTTTTTCTCCAAAGGCCAAACTAGTGGTTATGGTTACCAGTGGAGACAGGGAAGGGGGGAGGGCAAGATAGGAATAGAGGATTAAGAGATACAAACTACTATGTATAAAATAAATAACAAGGATATATTATAGAGCACAGGGAAATATAGCCATTATTTTGTAATAACTTTAAATAGAGTATAATCTATAAAAATACTGAATCAGTATGTTGTACAACAGAAAGTAATATAATATTGTGAGTCAACTATACTTCAATTTTTTTAATTAATTAATAATTAAAAATAAAGTATGCAATGTTCTTTTTGTTTCTCCTCATGATGCTTCTTCCCTTATTTTCTGTTATCCACTTCAGCATCAACTTGTGTGCATTTACTACCTCTGGTAGCTACTTTAGTTTTAATTTAATTGCATCATACTTGTTTTCTTCTTCTATTTTCAGACATGTAAGATCCTCCATATTTCTTTTTATTGCTCCATATTTTTGTCAACCAATTTCATTTTGAATATATGTTTTTATATTTTGCTCTTTTTATAGACTTGAGCAGCATTATCGAACAACTTGACCTAATTGATTTTTTTACATACACCAATAAACAATAGCAGAAGGCAACTTATTTAGAGGGGGCGTTGTATAGAAATATAGCCATTTTATTTATTTTAACAACTCATTTTGAGATATTTTTGACATATGAAAGTTGTATATGTTTAAGGTGTATAACTTGGTGTTTTGATATATGTATACACTGTGAAAAGATCATCTCAATCATGTTCAATAACTTATCCATCACCTCCACATAGTTCCCCTTGTGTGTATGTTGAGATTGAATTGAAGATCTATTCTCTTAGCAAATATCCAGTATACAATTCAGTATAGTTAACTACCATCACCATGCTGTACAGTATTAGATCTCCAGAACTCTTTCATCTTGCATAACTGAAATTTTTCACCGTTTGGTCAACATCTTCTCATTTCCCCTTTCCCTCCTCCCCTACTCCACCCCTAGCAACCACCATTCCACTCTCTGCTTCTATGTGTTTTATTATTTTAGATTCCACATATAAGATAATTTGTCTTTCTGTGTCTGGCTTATTTCACTTAGCATAATGTCCTCCAGTTTCATTCATGTTCATTTCCTTCTTTTTATGGCCAAATTATATACCATTGCATTTATACACTAAGATTTCTTTTTTCACTATTTGTTGACAGACACTTAGGTTGTTTACATATCATGGCTATTATAAATAATGCTACAATGAATATGAGAGTGCAGATATCTCCTTGAGATATTGACTGTTTCCTTTGGCTATATATCCAGAAGTGGAATTGCTAGATCATATGATAGTTCTATTTGTAATTTTTTGAGGAACCTCCATACTGTTTTCTAAAATGGTTATACCAGTTTATATACCAGTTTATACCAGTTTATATGCTATACTCTTTATATTCCCATCAACAGTATACCAGGGTTCCTTTTCCTGCACATTCTCACCAACACTTGTTGTCTTCTAGTAATAGCCATTCTAACAAGTATGAGGTGATATCTCACTATGGCTTTGATTTGCATTTCCCTGATGATTAGTGACTTTGAGTATTTTTCATATATCTGTTGGCCATATGTGTATCTTCTTTGAAGAAATGTCTATTCAGATGCCCACATTTTTAATCAGGTGTTTTATTTTTTTTGTAGGAGTTCCTTATGTATATCAAATATTAGCTCCTTATGAGATATCTGGGTTGCTAATATTTTCTCCCATACTATAGATTGCCTTTCATTTTGTTGAGTGTTTCTTTGTTGTGCATAAACTTTTTTAGATGCAATCCCACTTGTTGTTGTTGTTATTGTTTCCTTTTGTTGCCTGTGCTTTTGGTGTCATATCCAAAAACCTATTGCTCAAGGCCAATGTCAAGAGGCTTGCCCCCTTTGTTTTCTTCTAGCAGTATACAGTTTCAAGTTTTATGTTTGTCTTTCATGCATTTTGAGTTGATTTTTGTATATGGTGTGAGATAATGGTCTAATTTCATTTTTTTGCATGGGATATCCAGTTTTCTCAACACCAATTATTGAAGAGATTTCATTTTTTATTGTGTGTTCTTGGCAACCTTGTTGAAGATCAGTTGACCATAAATGTGTAGGTTTATTTCTAGGTTCTCTAATCTGTTACACTGATATAGATATCTGTTTTTATGCCAGTACCACACTGTTTTAATTAATAATATAGATTTATAATATATTTTGAAATCAGAGAACATGATGCCTCTAGCTTTGTTCTTCTTGTGAAAGTTTGCTTTGGCTCTTCAGGGTCTTTGTGGTTCCATATAAATTTTAGATAGCTTTGTTCTATTTCTGTAAAGAATGCCATTGGGATATTGATAGGAATTTCACCGAATCTGTAGGTCACTTTAGGTAGTATGGACATTTTAACAATATTAAGTTTTTCAATCAGTGAACACAGGATATTTTTCCATTTATGTCTCTTCTATAACTTCCTTCATCAATGTTTTATAGTTTTCAGTGTACAGAGGTTGCTTTTAAAATGCACATGGAAAATTCACCAAAATTGATCATGTATTGGGCCATAATATAGTATTAATAAATTTATAGATATAAAATCATTAAGGATATACAAAAATTAAACATTATCAACCAACTTTACATAATTCACTTTTATGAAATAGTTCAACTCACAAAAACAGAATGCACATTCTTTTCAAGTTTAAATGGTAGAAAAACCATATGACAGTACATGACAAAAGTCTCAAAACATTTAAATGAATTGAAATCACACAAATTAAAATAAGTTGAAATTAAATAAAAGAAAGATACACAAAAATCACCAAATATATGGAAGTTTAAAAGCATGATTTTGAATAACTAAGGGGTCAGATAAGACATCACAAGGTAAATCAGAAAATAATTTGAAATAAGTGGAAATGAATACAAAATTTATTCAGATTTATGGGATACATGAAAGCAAGTGCTTAGATGAAATTTTACAGAATTAAATGCTTATATTGTATAAGAAGAAAAGCTGTAATCAATTATATAAGCTTGCACCTTATATCTAGAGACATAAAAGCTATCTAGATAGATTAAAAAATTGAAGGGGAAAAATTTATCATTGTTATATCGTTATCACTACAGACATTAAAAGGATAATAGGGAAATATTAACATCTTTATGTCAGTAAGTACAACAACTTAGATGAAACAAATAAATTCCTGGAAAGGCACAAATTATATTCACAGACTCATGAAGAAACAGAAATTCTGGGTAGTTTTAAATCTAACAAAGAAATACATAACTAGTTATTTCACCACAAAGAAAAATCCAAGTGCTAATGGCTTTACTAGTGAATTCTATCAAACATTTAAGAAGTGAATTATACCAATCCTGCCCAAATTGTTCATAAAATAGAGGAGAAACAAAGATCTTCCCAATAATCAGTGAAGCCAACATTACCCTGATATTAAAGTCAGAAGAAGAAAAAAAATACGAGACCACAAGGAAAAAAGACTTCACCCCAACATTCCTTATAAGCATACTATCAGCTAAGAAAATTCAGTAATATAAGAAAATGATAATACACCAAGTAGGGTTTATTCTAGAAAAGAAAAGCAGTAACAGAAAAAGAAAGACAATTTAAGAAACAAAACGTAGACTGGTGATTACTAGAGGCTAGAGATGGGGGAAATGGGGAGGCGTTGTTCCATGTGTGTAAAGTTTCAGTTGTGCAGATGAATAAGTTCTAGAGACATGCTCTACAACATACTACCTATAGTTAACAATGTCCTGTCGAGTACTTAAAACAGTTATTAAGAAGGTAGATTTCATTTTGTGTTCTTACCACACAAAAACATAAACCACACCAATAAACAAACAAACAAAACTAAAGGGGCCCTAGGAAATTTTGGAGATGATAGATATTGTTTTTTGCGGTATGCGGGCCTCTCACTGTTGTGGCCTCTCCCGTTGCGGGGCACAGGCTCCGGACGCGCAGGCTCAGCGGCCATGGCTCACGGGCCCATCCGCTCCGCGGCATGTGGGATCTTCCCGGACCGGGGCACGAACCCCTGTCCCCTGCATCGGCAGGCGGACTCTCAACCACTGCTCCACCAGGGAAGCCCTGGATATTGTTTTTTTTACAGTGATTGTAGTGATGGTTTCACAGATGTGTGCATATGTCCACACTCACTGCATTGTATACATTAAATATGTGAAAATTTTTATAAATCAATTGTACTTCAATAAAGCTGTTTTTTTAAAAAAAAAAGAGTGATGACTTCTCTAAGTTACATGCTTAAAGGTTTTTAAAAAGTTCTGAGAAATTAAGGTAATAAAGTCACAGACATAAATTTCCAAGTCTTTGGGTTGAATGTTGAGCCTCCACATTGGATCATTGGATATCTATACATGATAGATGGACACAGTGAACAGTATTGCTGGAAAAAGGAAGAAAAAGACATGTATTGTTGAACCAAGGGATGCTCAAATGATAGATACAATAATTAAACCAGCCTCATGAAAATTATATGCTCTGGAATGTTATTTTAGATGGGAATAATATTTTTGTCATCACAGACTATAAACATAAACATAATTATAGCATTGTAATTAATGGATCTTGTCACATTACTTTTTATTCAAATTTCATAGTTCACTGGGCAATTGTCCTAATAACAGTAAACAATTTTTCTTTCTTAAATTTCATTTAACTTTATTATTTTTTTAATTAATTTTTATTGGAGTATAGTTGCTTTACAATGTTGAGTTAGTTTCTACTGTACAGCAAAATGAATCAGCCATACATATACATATACCCCTCCCTTTTGGACTTCCTTCTCATTCAGGTCACCACAGTGCATTAAGTAGAGTTCCCTGTGCTATACAGTATGTTCTCATTAGTTACCTATTTTATACCTAGTATCAATAGTGTATATGTGTCAATCACAATCTCCCAATTCCTCCCACCCCCTTACTCTCCCCCTTGGTATCCATACATTTGTTCTCTATGTCTGTGTCTCTATTTCTGCTTTGCAAATAGGATCATCTATACCATTTTTCTAGATTCCAAATATATGCGTTAATATACAAGATTTTTCTCTTTCTGGATTATTTTACTCTCTATGACAGTCTCTAGGTCCATCTACATCTCTACAAATGGCCCAATTTCATTTCTTTGTATGGCTGAGTAATATTCCATTGTATAGATGTACCACATCTTCTTTATCCATTCATCTGTCAGTGGACATTTAGGTTTCTTCCATGTCCTGGCTATTGTAAATAGTACTGCTATGAACATTAGGGTGCATGTATCTTTTTGAATTATGGTTTTCTCTGGGTATATGCCCAGTAGTGGGATTGCTGGGTCATATGGTAGTTCTATTATTAGTTTTTTAAGGGAACTCCATACTGTTTTCCATAGTTGCTGTATCAATTTACACTCCCACCAACAGTGCAAGAGGGTTCCCTTTTCTCCACACCCTCTCCAGCATTTATTTTTTGTAGATTTTTTGATGGTGGCCATTCTGCTCAGTGTGAGGTGATACCTCATTGTAGTTTTGATTTGCATTTCTCTAATAATTAGTGATGTTGAGCATCTTTTCATGTGTTTGTTGGCCATCTCTCTGTCTTCTTTGGAGAAATGTCTATTTAGGTCTTCCACCTATTTTTTGATTGTGTTGTTTGTTGTTTTGATATTGAGCTGCATGAGCTGTTTGTGTATTTTGGAGATTAATACCTTGTTGGTTGCTTCATTTGCAAATCAAAGTGTTTACTTAAAATCAAAAGGAAAGTATCTGATATAACTTCACTTAGTTAATGCATGATTTTTGCCTTTCTATCCTCCTTTAAAAATACACCAATAGCAGAAATTAAATGACTGTAGTACATCTTCAGTTTCACTCTTTCGGTGCTATAATTATTAATATACTAGCTGGCAGGAACATGTTTGCTAAGTTATTGTACTGTCTTCTCCATTGCAGACTGTCTTTGATGCATACTGCTTTCCTGAAGAAAATGGTTGCCATGTGTTCAATGAACTTCCTTCTGTTGATCTTACACCTTCTTTGTTTACAACTTTTTTCATGCTTTCATTTGTCACTTAATCCTTTCAAACCACAAAGAGGATTGTGTACTACCCCTTTATTTTTTGCCTGTTATTTTGACATGGGTTATTAGGCCTGTCACTTAGACAATGAGAAAAATAACAGCTGTGAAGTTTACTGAACTCAGAATCATTTTCTATATTACTTTCAGCAGTGTCTATTAAAAGTCTGTCCAATGTCTGTTGGAAAGAAATAATAAATTCTCATGGAAAAATAATTGAACTGTTACAGAGAGGACACAATTATGGAATACATTACCATTAATCCCTTTCTCATTTCCAAAGTTCACAATCATTTGGGAGATACTTGTTAGAATGATGTATATGTTTAATTTCATCCAAATTAGCCTAAAAGAAGTTTGAAATCCTTACAGTACATTGAGAATTTAATTCTGCAAAAGAGTTGTGATATACAGTAGAAACTCCTGCTTTATAAAATGAAAATACTTTTAATTTTTGGATTCATATTATTGATGTGGAGCTGCATGTATCTTCATTATGTCATGAAAACACTGAGTACCTTGCTTCTCCATCACTTTGGCAGTTCCATCAGCTTCCTATAATGTACATCTCCAGTCAGGCAGCCAGAGGAGATCAATGTGTGAAATAACAAGGACTTCTTAGGATCGTAAACCAGCTCTTTTGAGCACCATTACTACATTTTTCCCCTGTAACAAGGAAGTTATGAATACCAGTGTTATGACTGGATAAGCCAGGAAAAATCTATCTTTCAATTCTTAAACCGAACAGTTTACACAACTTCTGCATTGCCAAATTCTATGTCCTGCCAGTATTTCATCTTTCGGCCAGAGGCCTGTGCCAAACCAATTTAGTATAGTTTAATTCTAAGCATTCTTATGTCACTTTCCTTGATTTATTACTCATTTGCTTAAGGAAGGCTAGATATCAAAATTTTCATACATACATTCTCAAATTGCAGCATTCTCTTTGTGTGTAACTAGATGTTTAGAAAAGATCTGTGTCCCCTTCCATGGTTTAGAGTTTTGCCTCAAACTACTGAAGCAACCAAGGACTATATTTCTTATTCCTTGTTTCTAAGTAGGGTGACTTGTTCTTACAATGAAGAGTAAACATCAGAAATGTCTGTTTTCTATCTGAAGATGGTAAGGTGTGGATTTGTCTTCTTGTTATTCCCTTTTGTGCCCACTGGATGTTGATGAAAAATCTGCAAGCCACATATTTAAGATATTAGAAATTCTGAAATCCCACCCCCAAATAACTGTGTGAAATATAGCTCAGTAAGTTTCTGCCACTCCTGCTACAGACCAGGAGCACCTGCTTTTGATTTTAGTTAAGGGTGAAATAAATTTTTGTTGTACTAAGTCACAAAAAATTGGAGATTAAAATCAATATCTTATTTTAAATGAGCTAATACAGTAATAAAATTATTTATTACTAATATATCCCTATTATTATTGTTGTTATGTATAGTATTATTATTTTATTCAGTAGACAGTAATATGGGGTTACTGTCATATCTTTGATGATTCAGTAGAGAAACTTAATTCTTGCTTCTATTTGCTAATCTCAGTAAATCAGATTCCATTAATGTAAAGATCTAAACATTTGGAAAGTTTGTGTTGGCATTTAATTTTTGAAAAATTGAAAAATAAGACTTTTCAAAGAAAGCGTTTGCTGAGCAAATATTGTAAAATAGCATAGGTGTATGTTAACTTCACTGCAAAAGCAGGATATTTGGAGAACTTTAGCAATATAATCAAACGAAGTATAGAGAAGTCAAATTCCAATATTAGCTGGGACTAGTTTTGAGTTTTAACTTCTATTATTGGATGGGTTAAAGAACAAGTCACTTTATTTCTGTCTTTTGTTATTTGATAAGAAATATAATAACTGTGCCTTCCTATGAAATGCTGTTGTGAAAATTAATAGGGATAACTTGTTTAAAGTGTTTAGCAAAGTGGCTGGCATGTATTAATAGTCCATAAATATTATTGTTAACATTTTATTATTAATAATAATAATTTGGGGTTTCCTTGGTGGCGCAGTGGTTGGGAGTCCGCCTGCCGATGCAGGGGACACGGGTTCGTGCCCCGGTCCGGGAAGATCCCACATGCCGCGGAGCGGCTGGGCCTGTGAGCCATGGCCGCTGAGGCTGCGCGTCCAGAGCCTGTGCTCGGCAATGGGAGAGGCCACAACAGTGAGAGGCCCGCGTACCGCAAAAAAAAAATAATAATTTGTATGCAAATAGATAATGTAATTTAAAAATAATTTATGTTTCCACTTACAGTGCTCAACTTACTTCTTAGAAATATTTCATTAGTAATTCAAATTGCTGTAAACATTTGGAAGTAGTAAACTTTTACCTCTTTAAATTTCCCTAAAGCCAATTTCCTAAAAACAGTATTCCTAATTACTATTTTACTAAAATCCAACACACTTGTGAATGTATACGTATCTATAAATACATATACAAAAACACATATATGTATTTTTGAATTTTAGTTCCATTTAAAATCCCTTCTTTGAAGGAGGTAGTAAATGACAGAGAGAATATACAAAAGTTGATGAAACATGGTGTTTGCTGTTATATGCCAAAGAATATAGTGAGAACATGTTAATTATTGTTTTAGGTAATTGATTAATCTTGAAAAGATACATGAAGAAATTATAATAGAGGTAAAAATTCCTTTGAGAAATGTAGTCACGTGTAGTAAGTAACAGAGTAAATAAACTGAGATCTAGACTTATGTTTATATAAGTGTAGATTTGTCATATTTTACATGATATTTTAAGAACTAACATATAAGTAAGCATCACAGTTATTACCATCCAAAAATAACAGCATCAACATTGTAAATATATCTGCAACATATTCAGTAAAAAATTGCTTTAAAAATATTGTATCTTTGGAAGTACTTATTAAAACATATCTCCTTGTTGTTACCTTAATTTCTACACCAAGTTCTATAAGTAATTAAAAATTTGTCAATACTAATCAATGTATTTTTTTCTTGTAGGCATCTTTTTAGAATATCTCTAGTACCATTTATTGGAAAGACTTTCTTTTCCCCAATAAATTTGCCTTAGCATCTATGTTGAAACACATTGATCATATGTGTGTGGGTCCATTTTTCTCCCTCTCATTCCTTGCATTAATCTATATTGAATATTTTATTGGCTTGTTGGTTATATACTTTTTATTATTGTTAAAGTTTATGTTAGTAATGAAAACTAGTATTCTTGACTTACCAATAAAAATACAAGGCCTTTCTAACATTTTACTTCTGCTTTCTGTTTATCCAGCTAGCGTGCAGTTGTTTCTTGGTATTTGAATTCTGTATATATTTAAAATTCCATAAGATATCATTGTTTTATATGTCAGTATTTATCTAGATTTTCCCTAATATTTAGTCATTGTATTTTTTTTAATTCCTTCATCCAAGTTGAGCTTCTTTTCTGAGTTCATTTTCCATTTTTTTCTGAAGGATGCTTTGATGTTTTTCAATTTTGATGCAGTTCTTCTATTAAAATTCTTTCAGTGTTTGTTTCATTCTTGAAAGAATACTACCAAAGGACACAAAATTATACGTCAGGAGGGTTTTTCTTTCAACTCTTTGAAAGGTTATACTCTATTGCCTTTTGGTCTGCATTGTTTTCATAGAAAAAGAATCTCTTTTTATCTGTTGCCTCTTTGAAGGTAACCTCTCTTTATTCCTTGGCTGCCTTAAGGTTTTTCTCTTTACTTTGATTTTTTACAGTTTTACAATGATGTGCCTCAATGTGATTTTATTCTTATTCCTGTGGTTCATAGGGCTTCTTCTTTTTAGCTCTATTGTTAATATCAGAAAATTCTCAATCATTATCCTTTCAAACAGTTCTCTACCCCAGTCGTTCTCTCATCTCTTTCTGAAAATTCAATGAAAAAATATTTTAGACTTTCTCATTTTATTGTTTTTTGTCTCTTATCAGGATCAAATGTTGCATTTAGTTGGCACAGCTCTAATTTTTAGTTTAATCTAGAAACTTGAGCTCTCTGGCAGGAAGGAGCTTCTGAAATCTTTGCTAAGATTTTTAACATCACATCTCTAGCTTTCCCCTATGTTTCTCAGAGTCTCAGCCTACGCATGAACAAGTTTTGGAGTCAGTTATGGTTTTAAGGAGAATTTGTGCAGGGATTTCAGGATTCACCCCTTTAAGTCTCCCTCCCCAATTTCCTGCCATTCTGATAGTTCAAACACAAATCCTTCGCTCCTTAGTTTGTTATCTTTACTTTATCAATATCCTGATTATGACATTGAACTATGATTTGCAAGATGCTAACATTCTGGGAAACAGATTAAAGGTACACAAGCTCCCTCTGTATAGTTTCTTACAACTGCATGTAAATCTACAAGTATCTCAAAATAAAAAACAGCAAAAAAGTTTAATTTAAAAAAAATCTTGAGGGGAGAGTCCATGTCAGAATATCCTCAGACTGTGGTCCGTTATTTTCATTAAAAAGAAAAATTCCCAGATTATTCTGATATATAACAAAATTTATGAACCACTGAATAATGTTGAAGAAAAATTATTTTGAACTTAACCAAATTTCAACAGGCATATAGTACAATCATTTGATTAACTAGAAAACACCTTATATAGTTTTGTTTGTTTGTTTTTATATAGTTTTGTTTGTTTGATTTTCTCTGTGCAGAATGCATATATGTAAACCCTGTAGACACAATGATCCCTGCAGAATTTGTGTATAGCTCAGAATACTTGGTGTTGATCTTGCTCAAAATGAGGCCAATGTGAATAAAGATTTCTGAGATGTGGAGGGGTAGAGATATTAAACCCTTGTTTTATCGTGTAAATTCTGCAGAGAGCCTTGGCTAAACCCCAGATACACCAGGGAAGGGTAGAGATATACCAGGGTGTGAGGATGTGTTATTTTATTTTTAAAAAAGAAAGAAAGAAAGAAAAAAGGAGAGGAAGAACAGGAAAGAAGCTGGATTTGGAACCAGTTATCTCTGAAGAATTTAGTGTTTCTTTTATTGGTTTTTGGCAAGAAAAGAGCTCCATCCTATTATGTTGGAATAAATATTTAAAAAAATTTTTTTTATATTGGAGTAAAGTTTACAATGCTGTGTTAGTTTCAGGTGTACAGCAAAGTGATTCAGTTATACATACATACATATCCATTCTTTTTCAGATTTTTTTCCCATATAGGTTATTACAGAATATTGAGTAGAATTCCCTATGCTATACAGTAGGTTCTTATTGATTACCTATTTCATATATAGTAGTGTGTATATGTTAATCCCAAACTCCTAATTTATCCCTCTCCCCACCTTTCCCCTTTGGTAACCATAACTTTGTTTTCTAAGTCTTTGAGTCTGTTTCTGTTTTGTAAATAAGTTCATTTGTATCATGTTTTTAGATTCCACATATAAGCGATATTATATGATATTTGTCTTTCTCTGTCTGACTTACTTCACTTAGTATGATAATCTCTAGGTCCATCCATGTTGCTGCAAATGGCATTACTTCACTCTTTTTTATGACTGAGTAATATCCTATTGTATATACGTACCACATCTTCTTTATCCATTCCTCTGTTGATGGACATTTTGTTTTCTTCCATGCCCTGGCTGTTGTAAATAGTGCTGCAATGAACATTGGGGTGCACGCATCTTTCAGAATTATGGTTTTCTCTGGATATATGCCCAGGAGTAGGATTGCTGTATCATATGGTAGTTCTATTTTTAGTTTTCAAAACAACCTCCATACTGTTCTCCATAGTGGTTGTACCAATTTACAGAATAAATAATATTTACTTATTCAAAACCTTAAGTAAAGGAGACATTGAGAACCTAGTCTCCCTCTGCAGGACAACTAAATAAAATTCAATTAGAGTGCAAATTAACTGGAATGCACTAAAATTGGTATATAACATTTAGGCATGTATTACAATGTTTGAGACTAAGACTCTAACAGAATTCATGTAGAAGATGTTTAAGCAGAACGGTTGACATTTAAAAAGAAGGGTGGGAAGGGGATCAAAAAATTGCAGCACAAAACAAGATAACCAGGTTTTAAAATATAAATAACAGATAAAAATTGTTGTAGGATAAATAAATAGCAAAACCCAGATATTTCTATATAGGATACAATTTTGTATACAGTTGAATTAAGTAATAGCATTTTCATGTTCATGAAGTTCCAAACAGAAAAAAATGCTGTTAGAAATTTGATATTTGTCAAATAAATTAGATATAAAAGAATTAACGATGAAAAATAAGAAATTAATAAATATTTTATTTATAAGAAATATCTCAAATGATAAGTCGTGCACCTAGACAATACACCTTTAAATCAAATTAGAGCGTGAGAAAGCATTGATCCATATTAGGTAACGATGAAAGTATCAATTAATTCCTAAAAATAAAACTTGGTAATTATTTCATACTATTCATATAATAGACATATAACTTAAAATGAAAATATTAAAATAACCCTTTTATTAAATAATACAAAATTCAAAGGAAAAGTCAAGTTTATAATATAATCAATTAATGGAAATTTAAAAATAACCCCGCATTATTAGATAACATAAATCTCAAAGGGGAAGTCAAGTTTGCAATAAAACAATATCATGGAAATAATTTAACTATGAAAATACTTATCAAACCTAAGAGAACTTGGTTACTTTCTGAAGATAAATGCATTATCTTAAGTGTCATTGGTATTGAAAATTTAAAGAATATTGATTGAAGCCCTTTACATAGCTTTGTTTTTCAAATGCACTATTCCATTTTGTGGTGGCTATTAACAGAGGAAAAGAGATATTGATATTCCTTCACCTCATGCTAGACTGTGGGCTTGGAAATCAGGGAAAGTGGACTAATTCTCCACATCAGATTTAGTGGGGTCAGTACTGGATTCTGTATGAGAAGTGTGACTATCTAGTCTTTCATAGTCTTTGAGAAATCATGGATACCAAAATGAGTAGGAAGGATCTCCCAGTCACCATGCACAACTTTTTCCCAGAAGATGCTTTTAGAATTGTTTGGCCCTCAAACACTTCTCCAACTTCAGCATGTAGACTATGCTCGATCCCATAAAGTAACAATGACCTTATTAAATTGAAAATGAGGTTGACTGATTTCACAGTTGGTAACTGTGAAAATTATACTAATTAATCACCCTCTCACCCCAAACACACACATCACCAAATCTTCAGACTTTTGTCATGACTTCTAAGGATCCAACTGTCTTCAGCATTTTTCTCATGTGCAAACTTTAGATAACTTTCCCGATCTTTTATGTTGTGGTGCAAAGAAACGTGACAATAAATAATTTTAGACCTTGAATGTCTCACAAACATCATAAGCTAACCAGAAAGCATGTGAGATGCAAAAGTGGGAAAGAGAATTGTGAAGTAAGAAATACTAAAATACTCTTTACTCCCAAACAATTAACTTTATTTTCTAGAACACAATATTCCCCGAACTAACTAATTTCAATAATATTTTCCAACTCACCTGGCTTGAAGGACACTGGCTTGCAGCTCCTCGAATTCATTTCTCTTCTTCATAGTCATGTAGTATAATTGAGTTTCCAGGCTCTTGGAAAATCACACAAGGCCACATAACTGTTCTATTTGATGTAACGCTTGTTAAACTATGTCATATCTAAATAACTATGCTCTTCTTATTTTCATCCAAGTGCAGATGAGGAAAGCCATCTTGGGACAGCTGAGTCATAAACTAGAAGGATCTAGTTCTTTGTGAATTATGATCCATAATGAATGAATTTATGATTCTTTATAAATCAGCAGTTAGAGGAAAACTGCCTGCTCATCAGAAACACTATTTTGGAGTTTATGTGAGAGTATAATAAAATCCTATTATTCTAATTTGTTTGAACAAATGTAACTTTGTGTTTGTAGGTTACAACATTTAGCATTACCATAACTATTATACTGGGCCAACCTAATTACTATATGAAACCACTGTTTTCTTTTTTGTTTTGAAATGAGTTAATTGCCTCAAGTGTAAAATGTCTTTGAGATTATTGGTATTATTGGCAATAGGTTAATATAAAGTATAGTGTGAAAAAAATGAAGGCTAGGCAAAAAAATTTGCAATATCAACCACCTGGTTGATACCTGAGCTTCTTTAAATATTGAAAAAGAATAACACATTGCATCCAGGCAGTCACTAGTAAAAATTATATATATTTTGGCATTTTACAGTGTTTATGATAACACATGCTATTTTCTCTTCCAGTGAGGCTATATAATGGCAGAAGCAGTCCATTACTATAAAAAAATTAAAAAAAACAAAGATAATAGAATCTGAAATGATGACACTACATTTCAGAGAATCCCCTTGACTTTGAAGGAAAATAATTAAGCAAAATTTGGAGGAGGAAGTTGAGTCTGTTATTATTCTCTGAAGGTCATCATGGTTAGAGTCCTTGAAGAAGGATGACCAGCAAGTTCCTTCGCCTCACTCTTCCCACTCTGCATTGAGCTCTTCTTTCCCCTGGTCCCTGCTAACCAATTGCAACTCTGGACTCACATTCATATGCTTGGAACAAATTCATAGAACCATGTGTGACAAGAGGCAACAGACTTCCAAAGCCCACTCCTCAGGCCCCCTGCAAGAGCAGGACATGGCTGGCTTCCCGAACTCTCTGCACGCTCTAACATGCCTACCCACACCACTGATTCAGGAGGCCTGGTGTGGGTTTTTCTCTCATTCCTCCTTTTTGTGTTCTTTACTATCATAGCTTCACTATGTAAGGTCTTAGTCCAATGAAAAATTTTCTTATTTAAAAATTATATACAGTGGTAGTTCTTCTCTTAACTGATCCTGAACTGATTCAGAAGATTATGACTAGTATATTCTACCTTCATATCATAATACCCAACTGCTTTAGAAGATTATACTTTATGACTATTACATTCTACCCTCATATCATTGTGCAAGATTATTAGTTTTTTCCTCCAAGTGTTGTTTTGGGATATTTTTTGGAAGCAGCTCTATCTTTAGTGTAATACTGACAAATTACAAGAATGAGTAAGGACCATATTCTCTGAATATTTAAGCTTTTTCTGTCTTTCTGTCTTTCAAGTTTTTTAGAGAAAGACAGAAATGGTAGTATGAATAATCAAAAGGTATTTAATCCAAATATTTTTAGAAAATATTTTTGCAATAACTGCAATGGTTTCACTGCAGATTTACCTTCCTAGCATATTTTAGTTCGACTGTAGAACAGGACCTGACAAAAGAAGACCTAATCTGGGAATAACATGCGGCAGGGTCACCAAGTTTGTTTAAAAATTAGATACAAACAGAATGAAATATAAAAAAATAATAATAAGTAACACCTTGTTGTCTTTGTGAATCAAATGAATTCATGAGTCCATGATTAATATACCATAATTATTTTGTCCTTCACAGGCATTTGCCAGTAAACCTATGTATGATATGTAAGGGAACAGCTGACCTTAATGAAATAGCTTTAAAAATGCTTCAGATTTGAGTAGGGAAAGCGTTTGCGGACTGCTCTCTATTTTTCAATTCTTTCCTAGGATTTTTAATTCTCTTTGTGAACATCTAATTCATAAGGATGTATTACTCAAAATTTTTACACAGTGAGAAATAAAAAAATTTTAGAGAGATTGAAACAGACTGGCTCAGGTAGGCACACACATGCATATACATTTTCAGAAATTTAAGAAATGAAGTTAGGAGTAAGGGAAACCAATATGAATATTTAAAATTAAAAGGCATAAAAGCGCTCTAGGATTCAATATTTATCATAGCATATTTGGAAATTTGGGGTAATTAGGTGCACCAGTTAAATGCAGTCCAACATACCTATTATTTTTGTTCCCATCTTAAAAAACAGACTGTTTGGATCTATAATTTTTTTTTTTTCTCTTATGCTGTTTCTCACACTGCTCTGTAATCCTGAACCCTGGATTCATTATTCACCTACTGACATTCACTATAACCCATACCAAATGGGGCCACCATTTCATCATAAATAAATACTCCTATACTCGTAATATCTTCACAAATAGCATCATATCCCTTTGGGGCTTCATTGAAGGAACTCCTTCAAAGACTACTTCCCTTTTAGCCTTCACCAAGCCTTTTATCATCCTTGAATGATTTTGGCACTCTACTTTTAGCTTAGAACACCTCTTCTTCTGAGGTGTTCAGAGACATAAACATCTTTATATATGCCTTATTATGTTGTAAAATATATGTATGATTTTTATACATATCACAACCCTGTGTAATCACCATTTTATTCCACATTATTAATCTTCTCCCATTCCCATCTTAGATCTGCAGCTGGTCACTTGATCCACTTTCTTTGGAATCTGCAATAGCTTCTCCTCTATATGTTTCTGTATAACCTATAAAACGTAGATTACCTCTACAATTGAAGTTTTCTTGTTCTGTACCTAGGCACCTAAGAAGTGCTAGGGAGAATGCATAAAAGCTGATGATTTTCAGCCATTAACACTCTTCATCAGTCCCTCAGCTTATCTTGGCCAGCTCTTTCTCTCATTCCCCACTTAGTGAGCATTCAGACTTTTGATTTCTCCTTAAACTTCTTGCCCAAACTTAACTCTCTTTCCTATCAATAAGAAACCAATAACCTCCTGATTTTCAAAAACAGAAAAAAAAAAAAACTCAGACTCTCTTCCCTGGATATTGTACATTGGTGAACATTGCTCCATGAACTGTTCTTGGCTTCTATGGCATTACTCTGTTGGTTCTCCACTTTTTTCCCCTATCTTTCCTTTCTTAGTTTCCTTTGCCAGATCTCTTTGTCTAACGTGTTTCTTCTCTATACCTTGCCTCTGAGTGAACTCACTTGCAAACTGTGCTTTAAATACTGCAAATACAAACTTACTGGAAGCGTTTTAAAGGCAAAGAGAAAAAAAAAAAAAGAGGATGAGGTATCCCAGAGGTTAGTAAAAGCAACAGCCACCATGCCTAGGAACAGAGAGGAAAAAGGGAAGAGTTCACGTGACCAGAGCCCAGGATACTAGGCTTTCTAATGGGAACTGGAACTACATGAAGAGCAGATGTCAATCAGGAGCTGGAACCATAGTGGATAAAACTTAGGATCTGAAAAGGATGAAATGGAAGAAATATCCTGCCTTCTTTACCATCCAGTCTTTTTCCTGTGCTTCCCATTAGTAAAACATAGAGCCAGTGAGCAAGTGCACCTGGGAATATTGCAGGGATCAGCCCCTTGCAGTACAAAGGAAAGAAGGGCAGAGAAATCACAGTAATGACTGTGGCATGATGGCACTGGCTTTTGGGCCTTTCCACAGGTTATCTTTTTTTTAGAATGTTCTTCCCACATATGTTGTTACTGTATCTATGTAGTCTTTCCTGATGCCACATCTGCCATATATATTTCTAATATATAATTATATATTATATTACATATAATATGTAATTTTTAAATATCTGCCTAATGTCTACCAAGGTTCCAGATTCAAATAAGTTATTCCTACATTTACTGAATGAATAAGCATCACTAATTCCAAATACCAGTTTCCAGGTCTCATAAATTCTTGTAAAACCAGAAACAATGTATTGATATTTGAAAAACTTTGTCCCCAAATAACTACACTCAGGTTCTAGATGTGTAAGTATAACTTCATAAACTTCTGACTCATAGATCCTCATACTACAGAGACTCTCTTCATGTTCTCCATTACACAAATACCAGTTTTCTCCCACTAATTTTAAAACAGTTTTAAAACTTTTAAAATTCAATATTGCATCCTTTAAATGCTCCTATTCAGTTCCACTATACTGTCTTGGGAACACATCTCACAACCTCAGAGAGACAATGAACAGCATAAGAGGCTAGATTCTGGAGTGTGACAGGGTAAACGTATAGTCTGACTTTTACATTTACCTCCTGAGTAACCACAGGGAAATTATTTAGTCTCCCTGTGCTTTAGTTTTCTCATCTTAAAAATGAAGAGGTTAATATTAACTAATCCATATGATTATTGTGATTACTGAGTCAATAGGTAAAATACTTTAAAAATTGCCTGGCTGAATATTTTTAATACTTGTTACCAATAATCAGATGAATACTCATGAATTTTAATGAATACTAATTCAAAAACCCATTATAAGAGTGCATAATACAAAAATCCTAAATATGAAATAATATAATATGCATGTAATGGACAAATGCAATTAATATAGGTAATATAATTACAAACTGAACTTACAGAAACAGGTGAGGCTTTATTTCACACTCTGTTATTTAATTATGTAGTTAGGTGCCCAATGACGTACCAGAGACTGCTGTCCAATTAGAGAAGACAGAGGAAGAATACAGTGGAGTGTACCCAAACTGTATTTGATCAGAAAAATACAGTCCTCTGGAACTTGTCAGAGAGCACTGCCATTTTGAATGGCTAGTATTCTAAACTGCATATGTTTATTAATAATTAAATTAACTTGTAAGGGTTTTAAGGGAAAAAAATTTTTAAACTAGGGTAATGTATTGAAATTTTAGACTCGACTTACTGAAAAAGTCAGATATATTACATGAATAATACTAGAAAATATATTGATGTGTGCATTTTAATAATTGGTTTCTAACTTTTGTACTTCTTCTCTGACCTCCAAAACTTCCACTTGATTTCCTAACTTCAGGTTTCACACTTTTCTCAGTGCATTGTCTCTATCTTAAAATGCAGGAGAAATTCTATTCTGAAGAAATGACACCAGTTCCATGTTTATTGCTAGCAGTCTAGTTCTTGAATTTTGAGTCTTACCTAGGAAATAGGTCCTTGTTTTTTATTCATGTATAGGATCTATGTTTTAGTAAAGCTACTCTAGGATTGGGAGCCTGCCACTATCTTGTCTTTCTCCCTCACAAGGTTTGAAACCATTATTTATGACCCCCAGCTGAGTTTCTAGAGAATTCTACTTGCTAATGAGCATCTTTGATCTGATTACTACTTATTATGTGTACCTGAATAACTATCATTATACAGCACCTGCCTATCATGACCTTTATTGTTAAGGGTTGAATTGTGTCCTTCAAAAAGATATGTTAAAGTCATAACCCCCAGTACCTGTGTAACCTTATTTGGAAATAGGGTCTTTGGAGACGTAATCAAGTAAAGATGTGGTTATTAGTGTAGGCCTTAATACAATATGACTTCTATACTTAAAAGAAAAGGGAAATTTAGACACAGAGATACATAGGAGGGCACCAGCATGGTGCACAGCAGAGACAGAAATTGAAAAAATGCAACTGCAAGCCAAGGAACACCAGGATTGAAAGCCACCATCCAGAGCTAGGAAGAGTCAAGGGAGGATTCCACCCATAGCCCTGCCCACAAATTGATTTTGGATTTCTCATCCCCAGAACTGTGAAAGCATAAATTTCTGTTATGTTAAGCTACCAGTTGGTAGTAATTTGTTATGGTAGCTCTAGGAATTGAATATATTTATCTTACAAATTATTTATATCAGATATAACCCAGGATGGCAGCAAATTCTAATTCATATAAGAATTATGTCTTGTAAGACTGGTAACAAAAAGTGATGCTCATATGCATCTTATTTTGTAAGAGAAAATATTAAATAGGCTCATTATTTGATAAAAAAGTTGTGTGGTAAGTGTGAGTTGTGAGAAGGAGTTCATTTAGGAAGATGACAAACCAACTTTGAAAAATAATTTCCTTTGCCTAACTGAAAATAACTGTATCTTTACTCAGTTTAAAGAATGATGAATTAATATAAGATAAAAACTACAAACTGATACAGTAGGAGCTTAAACTATCTATTTTCACTAATTGAAAAATTATAGATCTCCTTTGGATCAGAATATGCCATTGTTTAAAGATTTTTGTTGGCCTTGGGACCTTTTACGTAAACCTTTCTACTATTTTCTTCATATGTATGGCCCTAGATTTTTTCCTTGAAAAAGAATCAATTTCTAATTGGTCCACTTTGTAACATTGTCAATAATTTTGATGGCAAATGAATAAAAAAACAGTAACATTATATAACTCTGGAGTGAGCTGAGAAAACAAATATTAGGAAAGATTTCTGTTCCCCCATTCTTACAGGCTATGACAGCGCCTGCTTTAGTGCCTATACAGTAATAGAACTATCAGAAGGAATACTAATGATGACAGTGACAAAGGTGACATTCATAGATTGATGCATTCTGTATAAAGGGATTTGTGAGAAAGGTATGTTAGAAATATTAAACCATTTTCTCATCTAAAAGAAATGCCACATAGTCTTCTTTACCCTTGCCAACATTTAGTGCATTTCAGTTTTCGAGATACGTCTTTTATTGTCCTGCATTAAAAAACAAAACAAAAAAAACTTAAAAAAAAATCTTTTAAAAAAGTGCCAATCAATGTATGTACTCCATAGGGTAAAGTGGATCAGTAATTGATTTTTCACGAAACCATGTCATCATAGAGACAACTCCCCCCCCCCCAACCCCCACTCCAACTGCCCAATTTGTCTCCAAATTCTACTTTTAGATGCAACCTACAGAAACTGCTCTTCATTCCGGTTTTAACCAGGAAGGTGGACCAGCTCTATATCATTTACTTCCAGAACGACATTGCTGTGAGCAAACCAATTTGAGCATCAGAAAATGGTTTGAATAATTTACAAACAGAAATGTTAAGATTACCACAATAAATGTTTACCCAATATACAAATAAACATGAACATACCCCTATTTTAGCTTTGAATTTTAGAGGAATCAAATGAACTGTCCATGGTCAATTTTAATGATGATTTCAAACACAAAAATTTGATCTATTTGCTTTGATTTTATAGAGTCATAATTTTTATGATAACAGGTAAATAGAAATAGACCATTTATGGCAATACTCCCCGTAACAGTATGCTAGTATTTATTGTTGCTTCCTTAGATAACCATTGCTGCACAAATGCATTAGTCACTTTTCATGCAAAAATGGAATATTAGATTTTACACTCACCATCAAATAAAACTTTGTCAGAGTCTAGCTTCAATTGTGGGTATGATTGGATATCTGGAATCGTTTTGAGGTGAGAGCAGAGAATGTACCTGGGTTTTGCAGACTAACAACCTCAATAAAAATGGCATTAGGTACCCAGTCTTTAATGATCTGCTAGTTGGTTCAGCTCTGAATTTGTCAGGTAATAGGCAAGGAGGAAGGATACACAGTAAACTGGACTAGTGTGGAAAATAATGCAAGACCATGAATTCTAGGTCTTTTCATCAAATGTTAGAACTAGAATTTTATTTCAGTTTTGATAAATTGTACCAAGCATAATATTAAGTTACACCTTCTGTTTTCATAAGAGTGTTATGAACCTTAGTGAAATGCTCATTCAGTAAAGGAAATTTTTCTTCTTCCCAAAATATGTGCTATATTCCTTCCATCAACTTGTGATATGTGTGTGTGTGTAAGTATGTATCTCAAGTTGGTGACAAAATAACAAAGGAAACATACTAATAATTTTCATCCAGTTAATCAACAATTAAAGTGATTTAGGCCTAGGTTAATAATTTACAATGTTTTCTTTAAATCTGAACTTTTTAAAATAATGAGCCAATTAAATGGAGATTTGTAATACTTACCTATAAAGATGTTTATATATTTAATTAGAAAGTTTTGAAATGTTTAATAATACTCTGTGATGAATTGGGATAAATACATAGATAATTTCTATGCTCTGTCACCTGTTATGTCCATCTATCTCTCTAAAATAATACAAATCTAATACAATAATGGTATAATTTTAATCCTGTTTATCCCCTTGTTATCCTCCAGACAGTGCCCATCTCTTTCCTTTCACTGCAGTGTAACATAGAGTTTGTAACTTGCCTGTAAGGCATTTCTACTCATATACTTATTAACAGTTCAACAAAACACAGGTCACATTTATTTTCTAGAACTGAAAGTAAGGATATATGTATATATTGCATATGTAACAATTTCACTTCCTTACTGATGCCAGTTGCTGAACGTAAAATCCAATTTTTTTGTATCCCACTCTATTTTAAATGTCCTGTAAATAATGAAAAACAAGCAGCTCATTATTTTCAACTTAACTGTAGTCATAATAGACCAAATTTCAAAAATCTGTGGCCCATTCAGAGAATATAGTCTTGCTTTGAATATAATTTCTGCATTTTAGTTGCACTAAAGTTGAGTAGTGTTCTAAATTAGTTTGTAGGTTAATTTCATCGTGTAAGTAAAAAATGCCAGCTTCTGAATTATTTTGACAGATGGTTTGCATGATCACTTAAAAATGTATTACTTGGACTTTAAAAAATAATCAGTAGATTGGTTTATCACTAAGATTTTTTAAAAAGTAAACAGCCTTATTATATTCAGAATGAGATCCTAATAAGGCACACTAAGTGTGTTCTTCATCTGAGAGTACATGCAGAGTTCACTAACCACCCAGCTCATTAACTTTGATATGTTATCAATATGGGAAGAGGATATGAAATAAATGTGAAGTGAATGTTGCCCTATGAAGTCAATCTCATGTTTAACTCAAGACTGTATTTCTCACTGTGCTTATCTTTTGTGCTAAAGTGCTTTGCACAAGTTCTCAGTAAGAGTTAATTGAATCTATTGATTATACTATTTTTGCACACATCAAATCAATTAATTCAAATAAAAATTATTTAGTGCTCTTGCAAGTACATACACAAATAAAACCAAGAAAATGCTTTTGAAAAGCATAAAAAACAGACATACCAATTACCACTTGAAAATGAAATTTAAGCCTATGTCATCTCCTAATAGAAATAAGTTGTGGATGACATTACTATGCCCATCTCATTAATAATCCCTAAATATAACTCACATTTTGAAATATAACAAAAACAATCACACATAAATAAATGGGGGATTGCTATAAAATAGCTATACTTTAATCTTCTGTTTCTTCAAATGCCACAGCAATCATTCCAAAGTGAAAAGTCAATCAAGAGTTATCTGGTTAAGTAATTCTAAAAAAAAAACAAAAAAAAAAAAAAACAAAAACTATGACCAAACTTATCTACAAAACAGAAATAGACTCACAGACATAGAGAACAGACTTGTGATTGCCAAGGGAAATGGAGGTGGGAGAGGGATGGATTGGGAGTTTGAGATTGGCAGATCCAAACTATTATATATAAAATGGATAAACAACAAGGTCCTACTATATAGCACAGGGAACCATATTCAATATCCTGTGATAAACCATAATGGAAAATAGTATTAAAAAAACAATGTATATATATGTGTACCTGAATCACTTTTCTGTACAGCAGAAGCTAACACAGCATTGTAAATCAACTATACGTCAATTTAAAAAAACAAAAAAAACTATGACCAGCAGCTTAAGAATCTACTATGTGTAAATATGCCATTTCATTACCTATATTTTCTAATTTGTTACTCTGGAATTTCTCACATTTTACATGGGAGCTCAAGTAGATCAAATCCCTTGGTTAAAATAGAAAATATAGAATGAGTTCTCATCTTTAGTGTATTATACCCAGAAAGATTATAACACTAAAAATTAGTAAGAAACAATGGTGTTGTTATCAGGAAAACAAGTATGATAACTATTCTTTGTGTGTAATTTGATTATTTACATATATATTATCACATTAACTTCTCAAAAAATACTACTAGTATCCTGTTACAAAGTAGAAATCTATAAATTAGTTTTAAGAATTTTCTCATGCTCCCGATTAATGAAGCTTAACCTCAGACTCTGATCTTTTAACTTCAAGTATCCTATTCTTTCCTCTGACACTCAGTGAGAATAGTTTATTAAATTAAATAAACTAATTTATAAACCAAGTAGATAAATTCTAAAGTAAGACACCTTAAGTTATTTTCTCTAAAGGACACATTAAAGTAAAACATTTACTATTATAGCAGGTGATGACCAGGTTTGAATTTGGAAAGCCTCTAATAGAACAAATGGAAAATATCTAGGTCTTATACTCCATACAAAGATAATGAAGGATTGTCCCAAAATATTAGAATAATAGTGACGGTAATTCTAGGTCACAGGTAGGAATATTATTTTCTATATTTTGGTGTAATCTTGTTTGGGGTTCCTGTAAGTCTGGAGACATAAAGGGCAATACTTATCTTTTAACTGGGCAGGTATCTCACTCTGGGATGTCTGCCAAGAATCCCGACATCCTGTGCATCTCTATGAGAAAATCTAGAGGCAAACAGGACACCGTGTTCACAAACTTTGCATATTTGTAGGTGCTTGAAGACTAAACCAAAGGAAAGCAACTTTGAACAAATGGCAATTCATTATTCTCACCAGCCTTCAATCTTGGAACAGACTCTATCCTAATGCCATGACTTACTAGAACCTATGTGATACAGCTAAAGTGTGTTTAGAAAAATATTCATAAACTTAACTAAATATATTTATTGAAAAGATGGTAAAATAAATTGAATAATCATCCAGATCAAAAAGTTAGATAGAGAACTGGAAACATTAATCTAAGAGGAAGCAGAAGAATAAATATAACTGCATAAAATAATGAGGTAGACCACAAAAAGCTGATAAAACTACTGAATAAGTATGAGTTGATTCTTTTCATATAAAACAATAGAAGAGATCAACATTTAGAGATTGATAACATAATAAGGAAAAAGTGCACATAATTTAAAAAGGAAATGAGAATAAGATATCATAAGCCCTAATGAAATCAAAAGAATTATAAGAGAATACTTTTTTCAGTCCTATTATTGAACAATCTTCTACGCAGACACATGCAAAAAAATACATATACATACCACTTTTATAGAAAAAATAATGTTCATACAGAAAAAGAAAAAAAAAAGGTCCAGTTTACAGATAATGTGTATCTACAAAGAAGAGAACCAAACAAATAAAAGAAAGGAAAACAGTTCAAAGGCAGTACAGTAATTGAGAAAGAAAACAAAACACATCTATAGACTAAAAGTGCATACTGCTCCCCTCCAAAGAAAAAGAAAAAAAATAGGATAAGATATACTTTAGTAAACTTACTGCACATCAGAGAAAAGGGCAGAATCTGGCATCCATGTTATAAAAATCAAATAACCTAAAAAAGAAGGAAGTTAATTCTCCTGAGGCTTTCCCATATTATAATTTTGCATTTTTTAAAGAAAGAATACCCTATGAAGTATTCATGGAAAGAAGGGTGAACCAAAATTTTTACAAGCAAACTGTCATTGAAGTGTAAAATGAACAGAGTCAAAGCACCTCAAAAGATTTAAAAAAACAGGGGTGTACAATTACCAGGATTTTTCTTGGAGAATCTTTTAGAGGATTGCATGTTTGGATAATGTCTGCTCCGTGTAATTTTCTTTAACAATAAGAAGACTTATCATCTCAAGTCAGCATGAAGGCCAGATTTTACAGTGTTTTCTACTTTGCTACCCTTTGTGTCTTAGTTTTGTCCATTGGTGAATAGCTGAAGTAACTCTAGACACTACATCAAGGCAAGGCAATGCTGAGATTCAGAAACAGACCACCTTTATTCGTATCTGTGACCCCAAATAGAAAATATTTTCCTAGTGACCCCATAATACATGATCTATCATTACTCTTTGGACAGAATAATGTGATTTTTGCACATGTAAAAAATACATCGTCAGAAACTTAATACAGACAATGAAATAAGACAAAGAATAAAGAGTTAAAATATATAAAGGCATAAACCACAATAAAAATCAAACTTACTTCACTAGAGCTATATTTTTTAAAAAGTTTACCAGTCTTAGCACATGAGTGCTCATGTGGAACCCCCCAAAATATGGATGTAGAAATCAGAAATGGATGCAGAAATTAGAAATCTAATTAATAATAAAATAGCTTTAATTTCAATGACCCATGTAGTACAACCTTAACCCTACCCTAAGCCTAATAATATCTCTCTGTACCATAAGAACAGAGAGATTCTACCATCAATGTCTCTGAAATAACCACAAAATTTGATCATAAATTAGGAAATAAAGAAAATAAGCATCATATAATAGGAATAAAACAATCCCCAAAAAGTAGAAATAAAGAAAATTTTATCGATCTGGATATAATAAAATTATAGATCTGTTGCAAAGGTAGAAAAATACCAACATCAAGAATATTTTTAAAATACCATTAACGCTTTGATCCAAAAAGAAATATGATTCAACAATTTATTTATTCTATTTACAAGCATTTCCAAACAATTATTATAGAGCAAGCACTGAGGATACAATGATGACCACAAACACGTTCATTAGCACATCTATCACCTCACATAATTACTTTTTTTTTTTTGAGAACGCTTCAGATCTAGTCTTTCAGCCAATTTCAAATATACAATGCAGCATTAAGTATAGTCACCATGCTGTACATTAAATCCTCAGAACTTTAGCAGCTGAAAGTTTGTACTCTTTGAACAACTGTTATGATTTTGTTAAATCAGCAATTGTTAAGTAGAACCACAGGGTGCCATATGATGAGCACAGTTCAACAAAAGGCCACGAGAGGAACTGAAATAGTTATCTCAATATTTATTACTCACAGGTCTTGGTGGAACTACAAGGCATGCCTCAAGAGCCACATGGGTAGGTCAAGGCAGGGTGCGGGAAGAGCGAGAGTGATGTGCCGTTATTAGGGTCTGTTGGTGGAATGCTTTGGGGTTCCTGGGCTAAGGCCTGTGACAAAGTCAACCCAGAAAGAGGAATTTTGGTAAGCTCCATGGGGTCTTACCTAAGAGGTGCACAAGAAGAAGGCACTGGGAGGTAGAAGAGACTGTTTATCACATTGGGGAAGTCATATATCAGGAACTTTCATTCACCTGTGACTCTGTGGGCTGTTATCTAGGGCATATGCTTGCATGATGGGCTAATGTTAATTTAAGCCTCCTGCCGGCCCCTTGGCCAAAAAAAATGGACGCCAAGGTGGCAGTGCCATGGAATGGCTTAGCTAGTCTTGACACGAACGTCTCCCCATTCCCGCCAACTCCAGCCCCTAGCAAACACTATTCTATGCTTTGTTTTTTGATATTGACTTTTTGGGGGGATTTCACATGTAAGTGATACCATACAGTATTTGTCTTTCTGTTACTGACTTATTTCACTTAGGATAATGTCCTTAAGTTCCATTCATGTTGTCACAAATAGCAGGATTTCCTTCTTTTTTACTGCTGGATAATATTCCATTGTGTGTGTGTGTGTGTGTGTGTGTGTGTGTGTGTGTGTGTGTGTGTGTGTATGACATTTTGCTCTCCATTCATGCATGGATGGATGCTTAGGTAGTTTCCATATTTTGACTATTGTGAAAAATGCTGCAATAAATATGGGAATGCAGAAACCTCTTTGCGATACTATTTTCAATTCTTTCGATGTATACACATCAGTGGGATTTCTGGATCATATAGCAGATCTATTTTTAATTTTTTAAGGAACCTTCATACTCTTTTCCATAATGGCTGCACCAATATACACTCCCACCAACAATGTATAAGGGCTCCCTTTTCTTCACATCCTCACCAGCAGTTATATTTTGTCTTTTAGATAATAGCCATTGTAACAGGAATGAAATGATATCTCGTCATTTTGACCTGTATTTTTCCTGATGATTAGTGATGTTGAGCACCTTTCATATTCTTGTTTGCCATTTGTATATCTTCTTTGGATAAATATCTATTTAGTTTCTTTGCCCATTTTAAAAATTGGATTATTTGTGGTTTTTTGCTTTTCTATTGAGCTATGAGTTCCTTATATATTTTAGACACTAACTTCTTGTCAGAAACTAGCTTCTTGTCAATATTTTTCCCATTCCATAGGTTGCTTTTTCATTTTGTTGAGGGTTTCCTTTACTGTGCAGAAGCTTTTTAACTGAGGTAGTTCTACAGGTATATTTTTGCTTTTGTTGCTTATACTTTTTGTGTCATATGCAAAAAATCTTTGCCAAAACGAATATCAGGAAGTTATTTTCCTACATTTTCTTCTAGGGCGTTCAGATTTTGAGTTAATTTTTGTAAAAATTCTTGTTGAGTTAATATAGGCCTTGATACTCAGTTAAATGGATTCAGCTTCATAACTACAAAAACTAAAAGAAGAGGTAGATTAAATGGAACTAGGATTGTTTGAAAAAATAAAAGGCAAGAAGCTTGGCTAAGATTAGTATGTGAGGAAGAAGAGTGTCACTGCCAGTTAATGGGGAAAGAGAAAAAAAATTAAGAGAAACTGCCTAGATTACATAAACTTTAGGGAAGAGGAATTGTCTTAGTTTGTTTGCACTGCCATAACAAAGCAACACAGACTATGGGCTTATAAACAATAAACATTTATTTCTTACAGTTTTGGAGACAGGAAGTCCAAGTTACAGTGCCAGCATATTTCTGGTGAGAGCTCTCTTCTGGTTTGTAGACTGCCAACTTTTCATTGTATCCTCATGGCAGAAGGGGCAAGGGAGCTCTCTAGGGCCTCATTTATAAGGGTACTAATTCCATTCTTGAAGTTTCCATTCTCATGACCTGTAATCGCACTGTAAAAGCCCACGTCTTAATACCATTATATTGACATTAGGTTTCAACACATGGATTGGGGAATGGGAGCATAAACATTCAGCCTATAGCAGGAATAAAAGGGTTTTTGCTGTCATTTTGTATTGTTTTGTTTTTCCTCAGTCATGTTCTTCTTGAATGCCTTGAGCAACATATTTGTGTTGCTTTTATATGCTAAGACAGTTCTTTTGAAATTAAGAGCACAGAGGCTGATTTTTATTTTAACCACATGGAGTTCCTTTTCCATTAAAACACAAATAGCCTGAGGAAAGGAAAGCACTGTAATCATTCATACAGTCACTCCTTCATTTATTTCTTCATCAATCTAATACTTATTGTGCACTTATTTTGTGCCAGGTTATATCCTCTGTGCTTGGTACTATTTAAAGAAGAAAACAGAAAAGGATGTCCATCCTCATAGAACTCCTCATAAAACTTGCATTCTAGCAGGAGGAGACAGAACATGATAATAATGTCAGCTGTGTAGTAAGTTAGAAGCTGGTAAGAGCAATGTATAACAGTCTTCACTTTTGTTGTTATGCTTCTCCTGGCCTAAGATAAAATAAATCGACTTATTTCTCAAGGGAAATTTTTCCCAATGTTGTCACCTTCCTTCTTCATCAGATGATTGTTGCTGATGGTGAAGTCTTTTTCTCTAAAATTTCCAAAAGAGATTTAACACAGTTCAACACACTTTCTAAAAATTGTATATAACCCTGCTGTTTTTTTCATATCCATTATTTGTCTTCATATATAGAAAACTGAAACAAAAATGAGAAAATACTTCATAGTACATTTTCTCTTGACATACTAGGAATAAAGTGAATTTAGATTCAATTTTATCTTCACAAAAATCTTGGTTTTATGTGAAAGTAAATGCAGTTATATCTTACAGGGATTTGACTTTACATAAGTAGAGGAGCTAGTTAAGTAGTTTCTGTAAAGCTATGGTCATGTCTGACGCAGCACCTTGAAGCCAGAGAATAGCAGGCAGTTAGGAAAGAAAGATGGGTGTATGGTGGGGAGAAGAACAAGCTGGTACCCACAAATATGACCTGGAGCCCATGAGGACAGACAAATCTGTGTAACTTATTATTACCTCTGACTTTGATAAAAAATGGGGGTGAGGGGCAGGGACCTCATTATAAAGGGAAACACATACACCTGGCATAGAACTCAGAGAAGCTGAAGAAGGATGTGCGGGAATGTGGAATAGTTGAATGCAGTGAGAAGAACAAGAATGTATATGAGGTACAGAAAATGGCTGCTGTTTCACTTTTGCCCTTCAGTCTCCAGCAAGAATCTCTCTCATGGCCCACGCTAACTGGAGACGAATTGGAAAGGAATTCTAGGAAATGAAGTTTAGCTCCTCCAAGGTGACTCATTGCAAAGTCATCACAGATATCATTACAGAATTTCTCTATTTTCACAGAGAAATTGGTTTGAGTACCAGTCTCCTAGGCTATGTCTACAAATTAATTTCAGAAAAATAAACTCTAAAAACTACTTTTTTAAAAAGGTTTCTTTCACATAGGAAAATTGTCTTATGGTAAAAAATTATAGAAACACAAAATTACAGTCTTGTGAAATAAAGATTATGATTTCCATGTATCTTCATTCAATTTCCATAAAGGTGACTGGACTCCAACTTTTTCATTCTCTTTGTCGCTTGGCTAGCAATTCATATTCCAGGAGAGTGAGGCTCCTATGAAAACCCTCCTGGAGTTGTTTCCTGGCTCTCTGGACCTGATATACATGATGCCTGCAAATTACAGAACTGAGTCATCTATTTAATAACTCAGGCCAAAACCAAATATTTTCCTCTTTCTAACAGTACCACAATTTCCTTTAGAAACTTTAGTTTTCTCCATTAGTTAACGTTTATAAGATAATCTTGAGCATGTAGCTCAAGCTAGGTCGATAACAATGATACAACAGTTCAAAAAATAATCGATCATGAAGACAGCTACTATATTAATTTTAATTAATAATAGTTAATAAGGGACCCAAAATATTACTTGATGTTCAAAGAATGCTTCATAAAAATCAGGCCCAGGTATATGTATTAATCTGTGCTCTATAAATAGTTTATTTTTATACTGTCAATCCTAGAATTGTAACAGATAACAAGAGGTCAGTGCTGAAACAAAATTATAGTTGGCACAGTAAATGAGCCTGAAAGAATAAATCCAGAGTAGCATGAAACATTGCCTTAGACTTAGACAACAATCAGTACCAGTCCAAGCTGGTCAAGAAGCTGAAAGCACATGCTGTTTAGCATGTAACTCTCTCTCACAAATTTAAACTTCTGCCAGATACTCTCTTGCTTTGTTTGTAGACATAGACTTTGATAGTTATTTAGAGTTAGAGAAGTTAACAATAGCATATAGGAAAAATACATTCAGAAACTATTTTTTATTGGACTATATTTTGGAGAAAATGAAATAGAATGTGATGATCTTACAGAACAACCACTTTCAAAGTGTATCCATCCACTTGCTTGGGGAGCCCACAACACTTTCAGGGGGTCCAAGAGATCAATACTATTTTTGTAGTAATGTTAGGATGTTATTTTGTTTTTTCATTGTGTTAATATTTCATTGAGTTTGCCACTAAAGTGGCAAACTCAGTGGTGAGTAAAACTGCTGATGCTTTAGCATGAATCAAGACAGTGGCACCCAACACTTCTGATAGTAATTGTTTTTTCAGCAGCAAATGCTCATTGTACAACAAAAAAACACAAGCCAGATTTCATTTTCAACGAAGATATAAAAGTTAATATCATTAAATATTGACAATAGTGCATGTGTATTTTTAATATTACATGTGAAAACATGTAACGTGAAAATGTGCATACAGCACTAATGGTGCATATCAAAGTACAATTGTTGCCTTAAGTGAAAACACCTGAGTGATTGATTTGAGAACGGAATAGTGGCTTTTTTCAAATGACCACAATTTATGCTTGAAAGAATGACTGAGAGATAAACTGGGGTTATACTGGCTTAAGTGTTTGTCAGACATTTTCTTGGAAATGAACTGAGACTGACACTTTAAGAAAAATAACTTAAAATTTGAACTTAAGAGCAAACATTAGAATTTTGAAAAATTGTATATACCATATACAAGCTTGATACCTTCCAGTCTTAAATACTTTTCTGATGAGGAAATTAACAAATGCAATTATTTTTATTTTGTATAATAAAATGTGTCAACATTTGGACCTGTTTTTTATAATACAAACAATCAACTTTTTCAAAATGACCAACGTATTATGTTGCAAAATCATGCATGGATAAAATGTTCATTCAAAATACAAATAGGTCCAGTGGATTTTAATGTCACACACAGTGACATTCCACACTGAAACTAACTTTTAAGAAACTGCTGCTTACTTATGTTTTGGTTTATCATCAAAGAAGAATATCTACAATTATCTAGAAATATATATATATTAAAATATTGAAAAATGTAAAACAATTATATTTCCTTATTAATTTTTGCATTAAAAATATTTTTACAAAAGTAAGATATAACAGGTTTATTGCTATTATAAAAAGACATGATATATACATATTTTAGTATTACCCTTTTCAGTACACACCACACACCACATATAAGAAAGAAATAAAAGCTTTTTGGGGCAGTGTCAAAAAAATTTTAAGTTTATAAGTTTCCTGAAAATTTGATTACCACTGTTCTAAAGAGTAGAAATATAAAATATATACACTGTTTATTTTAGTAAAACGCCTCTAGTCTTCTTTTACTATTTTAAAGTCACTTATCATAGATCATTCATTCATTTTTTTCAACAAAGGTTTATTGAACAACTGTAGTGCAGTAGCCACTTTTGTGGTTGCTGGGATATGAAAGTGAACAAATAGACCTCTTTGCTCTTACATGGCTGCTCTTTTGTCCCTCCTTCTTAGAGACAATAATCCTTATTCCTTCACCTTCTGCTAAAGTCTTGGTGACTCTGGTCTCATTGTCTTAAGATTTTGAAAATGTATATAAAAAACCTAAAATAAAATCTTGCAATAAAAAAAGTACTTTTAAAAGTCTTTAAACAGGTTTATCAGTTTTATTCCCATAGCTATTGTAGTTAAAGTCAGTTCTTCAATTCTGATAAACTTTATTTTTATTCAATTTTATTTGACTTATCACATTTTTCAACACTGTCATTTCAAACGTTTCCAGGCTTTTATAGTTCCCATCCCCACATGCCTACACATGTCTTTATAGTAGACCTCTCCTACTCAGAGTAAAGTCTGAATTGTGGGAAATCGACCAGTCTTGGAAATAGATATTGGAGAGCTGTTCTTTAGTAACTGATTTCTCACTCCATGAGGATGAATGCATTTTTAAAGAAATAGGTGCATACTGGGAAGCAAGTCCAAAATCCTCTAATTGGAGAGTAAATAGATAAAGCAGTAAGAGAAATTGGGGAAAAGAATCAGAAGAAGATTGGTGAATATCCAGGATCTTGAAAACTAAGAGAGAATGTAGTTTCAAATAGAATAGAAAGTTTACATGATCAAACGCTACTGAAAATTTGAGGAGGAATATAGTTGCTTGTACATATTAGCATAATTAAATCTAATTAGTTAGACTTTTCGTTGTTGTTAATTGAACAGTTTCTCCAGCTTGGCAGTAAAATATTTTCAGGAAAAGCGGTCGTCTAAAAGTATGAATAACCTTGAGCTGGAAGGCTTTTTAACTCTTACTCTTCCACTCAACTTCTGCAAATTGTGCAATGTCTGTTGATGTTTCCTGAGTTTCAAAATGTGTAGAGTAATACCTACCCTATTTTGTTTGTGAAAAGCAAATTAATATTATATTAAATGTACTTTGTAAAAGATCACATAATTTTAAGTAGACATTTGTTTTAGAAAAATATAGATTTTTGACTTACTGGCTTCTTTATTTCCACTTTTCTCTCCCCAGCCCCATCTAGTACATTTTAAATGCAATTATCACAAGATGACAATGGCCTAATATTCTATCTTTAAGAGCTTCTTTATCAGGAATTTATCATTTTAAAAAAAGTCATCAGGACCATAAAAATGTGATTGACATCTATATAAGGAAATTGCACTAAAGTAACCTACTGAAATCTTGAGACTGGAAAAAAAATAGTGGAAAGTTAGAAGACAAGATGACATAACAAAAAAGTGAATTAGCAAAATTAATGATAACTTGTCAACCAGAACTTGACAAAAGAAATGTTTGACTGCAATGCCAATAATTTGTCTTTGAATAGTCATCTGAAACATTTACGGTGCTAAGATTTTCAAAATCCTCCTCATATACCCAGAACATAAATTTTTGTCACAATTAATTTTCCTAAATGACTCTGGGAAAATATTTTAAAGTGTCATTTCATATAACTTTCACTGAAACCAAGTATTGCTGCTTATTGACAATAATGTAGTCTGGAAATAAATCTGAAGAATTATTTGGTTTTATTAAACCACATTTAGCACTGATTAATTTAAGAGAAAGTGAGTTTTAGAATTATCAACCACTGTATGTATCTCTATGTAACTTACCAGACTGCTTCTTTGACAACAGGATTTTAAATAAATAAATCAATAGGTATCTATTTGATGTAATGTTGACATACCCACATATTATAGGTATAGCATATTTGTGTGTATAAAATCCTGCCTTTTCTAACTTCCCTTTCTCAGCTTAGCCTCAAGCTTCCACAGTTGCTCTTCCTTTATCCTGTAATGTTCTTGATCATCCAGATCTTTATATGGTTCACTACATTACATTATTTAAGTCTGATAAAATATCACTTTCTCAAAATTTTCTTACTTTACTGTCCTATCAAAAACTCAAGCAGAAGGGCTTCCCTGGTGGCACAGTGGTTGAGAGTCCGCCTGCCGATGCAGGGGACGCGGGTTAGTGCCCCGGTCCGGGAAGATCCCACATGCCGCGGAGCGGCTGGGCCCATGAGCCATGGCCACTGAGCCTGCACGTCCGGAGCCTGTGCTCCGCAACAGGAGAGGCCACAACAGTGAGAGGCCCGCGTACCGCAAAAAAAAAAAAAAAAAAAAAAAACTCAAGCAGGGAGTACAGAGCAAGTCATCTTCTGCATAACAGTTATCCACGTGGCTGAAGACAACCATGAGCTTTCTCTTGTACAGGATATATAGCCTTAATTTCATTGTTCAGTATTTGATGAATTTGGATATTCTCAATATTCTCAATTCTCAACAATGGAACCGTTCCATTGTTCTCCAAATTGACATCATACTTCTTAAGACAAAGGTATAAAACTGAATAAATTATCATGTGTGGCCTGACCAGTAAAGAGCAGAAAGGAGCTATCACCTCCCTTATTCTAAATGCTTGACTTCTATTATAGTACCTGAGATTATAGTAGCATGCCTGTGAGGTGTATCTCACTGTTGACTCACAATGAGAATACCACAAATTTAAGTGCCTAAATAATGTTAATAAGCCATTTTCCTCTTTTGACATAATTTTACCTAAATTTGATTTTTTGAAACACTTTATTTTTTTAAATTTATTTTATTGAAGTATAGTTGATTTACAATGTTGTGTTAATTTCTGCTGTACAGAAAAGAGATTCAGATATACATATGTATATATACAATATTTTTCATATTCCTTTACACTATGGTTTATCACATGATGTTGAATATAGTTCCCTGTGCTATACAGTAGGATATTGTTGTTTATCCATTCTATATGTAATAGTTTGCATCTGCTAATTCCAAACTCCCTATCCATCCCTCCACCACCCCCTTTCCCCCTTGGCAACCACAAGTCCATTCTCTATGTTGTTAGTCTGTTTCTGTTTCCTGCGTAAGTTTATTTGCCATAGTTTAGATTCCACATATAAGTGATATCATATGGTACTTGTCTTTCTCTTTCTGACTTGCTTCACTTAATATGATAATCTCTAGGTCCATTCATGTTGCTGCAGATGGCATTATTTCATTCTTTTTTATGGCTGAGTAGTATTCCTTTGTATATGTACAACATCTCCTTTATCCATTTATCTGTCAGTGGACATTTAGGTTTTTTCCATGTCTTGACTATTGGAAAACACTTTATTTTTAATATTAGTCAATGTGTATAAAATAAAATAACAGTATATAAATTGACATCAAGTTAACAAGCAATGTTAAGTTTAACAGATAACTACCAATCCCTGTCATATTTATTGTCTCTTAGTTCTCCATGAATAATTTTCCTGATGTGTGTTTTCTCACATCCTCTTACCAAAACAATTCTTTAAAAACCTATGAATACAATAAATTTGCCATAAAAACTGGAAATACATTAAAGAAATATATCTCAAATTATGTTGTACTAATAGAATAACACTACAAATTTAATTACCATTGTTGTTTATACTTGTGAAATGCTATTAATTAAGATGTTGAAATAATGAGCTTTTCATCTCCAAAAGTTCAGTATGGAGTTTGCCCATGTAGAAGAACACATAATTCACTATAAAATTCTCTTTTAAGCATTTAGAAGCTGTTAAAACATACAGAGTTATAGTCTTTTTAGAACCATGAAGCTGCTGAGGCACCAGTAATAGAATAGAAAATGATTGGTGTTTTGCATAATACATAATCTAATGTGTTTTCCTTACCTGTTTTAGTTTCAGTATTGGAGAAAGAATCAAAAGAGCAATCAAAACCATACGGTTTAACTGTTCAAAAACATTTGAGAAGTTCTAAATATTCAAAAGGAAAAGAACTTTTAAGTATTTTATATTAATACATTTTAGCTTTTTTGTTGTTGTTGAGGAAGCTATGTTTTGATAGGTAAACTCAGGCAAACAGTTACATTGGTATTGCTATACAGAAAAGACCTTCCACTTTTTCACTGGCCACCTTAGAACCAGCACTCCTGTGTATTCCCTGTCAGTCTTTCCTCTTTTCTAAAGTCCAGTTGTTTCATGCCACAGTTTCATGGATAATGGGAGACAGTAAAGGGTTTTATTACTCATAGCACAGTAGGCAGCATAAGCTTCATGTTTACATCAGTTCCCTTTGCCCTGAAGTCCCAGGAGAGTGATGGATAGCCACACCGAGTCAGATGTTTTGTTCACAGTGAAGAAATTCAAGCTTGGGAAACCCTGATCTTATAAAGTGGGTTGCTAAAGAATCTGCCTGACCCTTGCACAGAGGGAGACATTACATTTATTTTTTCCTGGACAGCAAACAAACTTGTCTTCTGCTCCAGATTGGATCACACTCTCTGTATTGCACAGCTGTTTACTATGTAAACATCCCTGAAAATGTAGTCGGGAACAAAGTCAGATACAAGACTTGAAAAAACCTGAGACATCTATTAAAAATTGTATCCCGACACTCTCAGGAGTTGATACTTAGCCAAATGCCTGAATAGCAGGAAGGACAGAGCCACTAATAATCAGGGGAAAACATCATGGGCAGTGAATGCAACCACTACAAAGATTCTAAGTAAAGGAAGAATGTGGCAATTTAGGGGGAGAAAAAAAAAAAAAAAAAAAAAAGAAAGCCATTATAAGCCATGGGTGGGTGAAGTCTAATAAGTGAGGTCAGAGAGATAGGCAGGAGTCATATTACACAGATCAAGGCTTCTCAGACTTTAATGTGCCCACAAATTACATGGGGTTGGATCTTGTTAAAATGCAGATTCTGATTAAGCAGGTCTGGGACAGGGTCTGAAATTCTGCATTTCCAACATGCTTCCAGGAAATGCCTACCAGTGCTGTAGATCTGCGTAGCAAGGATGTAGAGCCTTTTGCAATGTTCAAATGAGAAATGATTGTGGTTTGGAACAGTTTGGTAGTCATAGAGGTGAGAAAATAGGACCAATTTAGAGTACATTATGAAAATAGTGATACTGATGGAATGGGTATAGAGTGTAAAGGAAACAAACATAAGAATTCTGAGCACTCAATTCTGACATATGTGTATGGAGCTGGGGGGTTTCCACAGCACCAACAAGCAATGCTCTGACACCAACATGATGTCCTACAATTTTACTCAATTCTGACAGTCTCTCCCTGGAGATAGTAGCCTAATGCCACAGGTTAAGGGCTCAGTCCTACAAGACTACTCACCCTTCAGATGTCAATTGCAAGGTTATCATCTATGATGATTATAACCAGGTTATCATCTATGCTTTTGATGACTCCCTACTTGGGTTCAATTAATTTTCTAGAGCAGATCACCGAGCTCACAAAAACATTTTACTTACTGAATTACCAGTTTATTATCGGTGGATATAACTCAGGAACAGCCAGATGGAAGAGGTGTATAGGGCAAGGGAAAGGGCAAGGGCGAGAAGCTTTCACACCCTATCCGAGTGTGCCTCTCTATATACACCTCCATGTGTTCACCAACCTGGAGGCTTTCTGAACTCTGTCCTTTGGGGGTTTTATGGAGGCTTCATTACATAGGCATGATTGATTAAAGCATTGGCCACTGGTGCTGAAATCAATCTTCAGCCCCTTTCCCCTTCCTGAAGGTGCGAGAGTTTTGGGGGGGAGTGGCACTATAAGTTCCAGTCCCCATTCTTAAGTGGAGTCCAAAAGTCACCTCATTAGTTGACAAAAGATACGTTTTATCACTCTTATTGCTTAGAAAATTCCACTTGTTTTAGAAACTGCCAGAAATGGGTACAAAGACCAAATATATATTTCTTCTTATAAATCACAGTATTCCCAAAAAGCATAAAGGAAAAATCCTAGATTTTTTTGGTTTACAATCTGTGTAGATTACAGCATAATTCTTTGAGAAAAAAGTGTATGCAGGTGAAGGTGAGAATTAGATATTCTATTTTAAGAATAAGTGTGAACTTATAAGACATCCAGCTATATATATCAAGTAATTAATTAGGTAATATACAAGTCAGGAGTGATAGGGAGAAGTCATTAACATTTAGCTGTTACATAAAACACAGAATTAGATGGACTCACCTAGGGAATTGAAGAGCAAAAGGGGCTTAAGGGAGGTGCAGAACTGCAGATTACAGTAGAGAGAGTTTTTTCTTTAAGTTTGTTCTGAAAGGTAACTATAAAAAAGAGCTGTAGCTAAAAGGAGATATAATGCAAAGGGAGAATTTATTTTCTCTTGTTTCATGGTGGAAGACACCAAAGCACAACAGTGTGTGAAGGGATTGATGAGGTAGCATGAGTGAAATTGATACTCTACAGAGTATTATAGAGGAAATTACAGATAAGTACCCAAAATAGCAGAAGGTAATGGGATATAGAAATGCCCAAGAATTTTAAAGCGGGGGCAAATTGTTCATTGCAATAGGAGGGAGGGCAGAACTTGTTTGCTGGCAGTAAGATGAGATGTTGGTTGCTCATGATTTGTCTTTTCTCACTGAAATATAAGGTAATGCCACTGTTTGAGTGGAAGAGTAGAGGACATGTAATGGTTGAGGAGAGAGGAAATGTGAACCAGTTGCTTTGGAGAGCCAGGAAGCAAACATGAGGGAAATGTGTAGCATACTGGGCAGTGTTTGCTGATATGACATTTCTGGTTATTAATGTAAAGTGAGCCTGGTCAACATTCAGTGTTGCTGTTTTTGTTGTTTTTTGTAGGTGTTTACCTACTTACAAGCATACCTGGAGAAGGAAATCAATTGGGTTTTCTCCAGGGATAAGACTGAAGGAGGGAGAGAAAAGCAAAGGAATTAAAATGCTCACAAGATTCATATTTGATAATGAACATAGATTATGAACTCCAAATGGGGTAAAGAGAGAAATTAGGACTTGAGTGGATTGGATTTACTGAGTATACAAACTGAAGAAGTTTAAATCAATGGACCTTTAGTCATGTAACCGATATTCCTTTTCTGACTACCCCAGTCATGATAGATAACACTGGGCCGTTACCAGGAAATGCTATAGCTACTTTTTAACGTGACTTCTGCCAAGATTTATTTTAAATTAAAAGCCTATTTTTTCTTTTGTAATTTAGAGGTCGTGGAGTTACGATGAGGACTTAGCTAGCATAACATTCAAAGATTATGGAAACCTCTTTTATATCCCAGCACGAAAGGCCCAGCATTTGAGGGCACACTTCATCAGTACAAACAGAAAATGCATTCGTTAGAGCACACACAGGAGCCTCATTCACAGCCTAGCACTCAGCACTGGGCAAAGCACCATCTGTAAATCTGAACAACACCTTTCAGGTCATAAGGACACAGCCCTCCATACAGGACACGAGCCGCCTCAAAATAAAATACAACTGCATCTGAGAACCATGAAGCTTGTCTATTGTATTCCTGCCAATGTTAGAGATAGATATTGATACAGAATGTATGTAGGATTTGAGTGATGGATGGGCTTAGATAAGAGGAAAGACAAATTAATTAACTTGTCAAATCCTGCTTCTCAGAGAGTAAGCATGCAATAGATCCTTGCATAATTAGTTATTGATTCCCAGTAGTTCTAAACATCTGTTTTCTTGCTTATCTTGATGTTCCCGTTTGTGTTTTCAGAGGAACTCATGAATTAGAAATAATTTTTGCAACGGTGGCAAATGGAGGGCAATGTACATTTGTAATATTGAACAATTCATCTTACTCTTAAAATTGTGTATGTGTATGTGCTGAAAACACATTGATGAAGTGTATCACCATTTTTTTATTGTCAATAAGATAACTTTGAGGAATAGAATTGGAAGTAGGTCTACTTTTATAACATCTTTAATGACATTTAATTGAATATATAAAAAACAGCTTTATGTAAATATTTTGGCATTTTAATGATGTTATATCATGTTTTTTATTATTTATAAATCTCTTTATTTTATTTTTTAAACATCTTAATTGAAGTATAATTGTTTTAAAATGTTGTGTTTCTGCTGTATAACAAAGTGTATCAGCTATATGTATACATATATCCCAATACCCCTCCCTCTTGCATCTCCCTCCCACCCCCCCATCCCACCTCTCTAGGTGGTCACATAGCACCGAGCTGATCTCCCTGTGCTATGCAGCTGCTTCCCACTATCTATTTTACATTTGTTAGTGTATATATGTCAACTATATTCTCTCACTTCGTCCCAGTTTATACTTCCCCCTCCCCATGTCCTCAAGTCCATTCTCTGCATCTGCATCTTTATTCCTGTTCTGCGCCTAGGTTCATTAGAACCATTTTTTTAAGACTCTCTCTCTATATATATGTGTTAGCATACGGTATTTGTTTTTCTCTTTCTGACTTACTTCACTCTGTATGACAGACTCTAGGTCCATCCACCTCACTACAAATAACTCAATTTTGTTTCTTTTTATGGCTGAGTAATATTTCATTGTATACATGTGCCACATCTTCTTTATCCATTCATCTGTTGATGGACACTTTGATTGCTTCCATGTCCTGGCTATTGTAAATAGAGCTGCGATGAACATTGTGGTACAGGACTCATTTTGAATTATGGTTTTCTCAGTGTATATGCCCAGTAGTGGGATGGCTGGGTAGTATGGTAGTTCTATTTTTAGGTTTTTTAGGAACCTCCTTACTGTTCTCCATAGTGGCTGTATCAATTTACATTCCCACCAACAGTGCAAGAGGGTTCCCTTTTCTCCACACCCTCTCCATAATTTATTGTTTGTAGATTTTTTGATGATGGCCATTCTGATCAGTGTGAGGTGATACCTCATTGTGGTTTTGATTTGCATTTCTCTAATGATTAGTGAGGTTGAACATCCTTTCATGTGTTTGTTGACAATCTGTATATCTTCTCTGGAGAAATGTCTATTTAGGTCTTCCACCCATTTTTGGATTGGGTTGTTTGTTTTTTTGACATTGAGCTGCATGCGCTGCTTTCCATATTTTGGAGATTAATCCGTCATTTGCTTCATTTGAAAATATTTTCTCCCATTCTGAGGGTTGTCTTTTCATCTTGTTTATGGTTTCCTTTGGTATGCAAAAGCTTTTAAGTTTCATTAGGTCCGATTTGTTTATTTTTGTTTTTATTTCCATTTCTTCAGGAAGTGGGTCAAAAAAGATCTTGCTGTGATTTATGTCATAGAGTGTTCTGTCTAAGTTTTCCTCTAAGAGTTTTATAGTGTCTGGCCTTACATTTAGGCCTTTAATCCATTTTGAGTTTATTTTTCTGTATGGTGTTAGGAAGTGTTCTAATTTCATTCTTTTACCTGTAGCTGTCCAGTTTTCCCAGCATCACTTACTGAAGAAGTGTCTTTTCTCCATTGTATATTACTGCCTCCTTTATCTAAGTTAAGGTTACCATATGTGCGTGGGTTTATCTCTGGGCTTTCTATCCTTTTCCATTGACGTATATTTCTGTTTTTGTGCCAGTACCATACTGTCTTGATTACTGTAGCTCTGTAGTATAGTCTGAGTCAGGGAGCCTGATTCCTCCAGCTCCGTTTTTCTTTCTCAAGATTTCGTTGGCTATTTGGGATCTTTTGTGTTTTCATACAAATTGTAAAATTGTTCTAGTTCTGTGAAAAATAGCATTGGTAGTTTGATAGGGATTGCATTGAATCTGTAGATTACTTTTGGTAGTAGAATCATTTTCACAATGTTGATTCTTCCAATCCAAGAACATGGTATATCTCTTCATCTGTTTGTATCATCTTTAATTTCTCTCATCAGTGTCTTATAATTTTCTGCATACAAATGTTTTGTTGCCTTACGTAGGTTTATTTCTAGGTATTTTATTTTTTGTTGCAGTGGTAAATGGGAGTGTTTTCTTAATTTCTCTTTCAGATTTTTCATCATTACTGTATAGAAATTCAAGAGTTTTCTGTGCATTAATTATGTATCCTGCTACCTTAACAAATTCATTTGATTAGCTCTAGCAGTTTTCTTGTAGCATCTTTAGGATTCTCTATGTATAGTATCATATCATCTGATAAGAGTGACACTTTTAATTTTTCTTTTCCAATTTGGATTCCTTTAATTTTATTTTCTTCTCTGATTGCTGTTGCTAAAATCCTAAACTATGTTGAATAGTAGTGGTGAGAGTGGGCAACCTTGTCTTGTTCCTGATCTTAGAGGAAGTGGTTTCAGTTTTTCACCATTGACAGCGATGTTGGCTGTGGGTTTGTCATATATAGCCTTTATTATGTTGAGGTAAATTGCCTCTATGCCTACTTTCTGGAGAGCTTTTATCATAAACGGGTGTTAAATTTTGTTGAAAGCTTTTTCTGCATCTATTGAGATTATTGTATGGTTTTTATCCTTCAATTTGTTAATATGGTGTATCATATTGATTGATTTGCAAATTAAAGAATCTTTGTATTCCTGGGATAAACCCCACTTGATCATGGTGTATGATCCTTTTAATGTGCTACTGAATTCTGTTTGCTAGTATTTTGTTGAGGTTTTTGCGTCTATGTTCATCAGTGATATTGGCCTGTAGTTTTCTTTTTTTGTGACATCTTTGTCTGGTCTTTGTATCTGGGTGATGATAGCCTTATAGAATGAGTTTGATGGTGTTCCTCCTTCTGCTATATTTTGGAAGAGTTTGAGAAGGATAGTTGTTAGCTGTTCTCTACATGTTTGGTAGAATTAGCCTGTGAAACCATCTGGGCCTGGGCTTTTGTTTGTTGGAATATTTTTAATCACAGTCTCAATTTCAGTGGTTGTGATTGATCTGTTTATATTTTCTTTTTCTTCCTGGTTCAGTCTCGGAAGATTGTGCTTTCCTAAGAATTTGTCCATTTTTTTCAGGTTGTCCATTTTATTGGCATATAGTTGCTTGTAGTAATCGCTCATGATCCTTTGTATTTCTGCAGTGTCAGTTGTTACTTCTTCTTTTTCATTTCTAACTCTATTGATTTGAGTCTTCTCCCTTATTTTCTTGATGAGTCTGGCTAATGGTTTATCAATTTTATCTTCTCAAAGAACCAGGTTTTATTTTTATTGATCTTTGCTATTGTTTCCTTTATTTCTTTTTCATTTATTTATGATCTGATGTTTATGACTTCTTTCCTTCTGCTAACTTTTAGTATTTTTGTTCTTCTTTCTCTAGTTGCTTTAGGTGTAAGGTTAGGTTGTTTATTCGAGATGTTTCCTGTTTCTTGAGGTAGGATTGTATTGCTATAAACCTCCCTCTTAGAACTGCTTTTGCTGCCTCCCATAGGTTTTGGGTCATTGTGTTTTCATTGTCATTTCTTTCTAGGTATTTTTTGATTTCCTCTGATTTCTTCAGTGATCTCTTGGTTATTTAGTAGTGTATTGTTTAGCCTCCATGTATTTGTATTTTTACAGATTTTTTTTCCTGTAATTGATATCTAGTCTCATAGCATTGTGGTACGAAAAGATACTTGATACAATTTCAGTTTTCTTAATTTTACCAAGGCTTGATTTGTGACCCAAGATATGATCTATTCTGGAGAATGTACCATGTGCACTTGAGACAAAAGTGTGTCCTTTTGTTTTTGAATTGAATGTCCTATAAATATCAATTAAGTTGACCTGGTTTAATATGTCATTTAAAGCTTGTATTTCCTTACTTATTTTCATTTTGGATGATCTGTCCATTGGTGAAAGGGGGGTGTTAAAGTCCCCTACTATGATTTTGTTATGTCAATTTCCTCTTTTATGGCTGTTAGCATTTGCCTTATGTATTGAGGTGCTCCTATGTTGGGTACATAAATATTTCCAGTTGTTATATTTTCTTCTTTGATTGATCCCTTTATCATTATGTAGTGTCCTTCTTTGCCTCCTGTAATAATCTTTATTTTAAAGTCTATTTTGTCTGATATGAGAATTGCTACTCCAGCTTTCTTTTGATTTCCATTTGCATGGAATATCTTTTTCCATCCCCTCACTTTCAGTCTGTATGTGTCCCTAGGTCTGAAGTTGGTCTCTTGTAGACATCATATATACACGTCTTGTTTTTGTAACCATTCAGCCAGTCTGTGATTTTTGGTTGGAGCATTTAATCCATTTACATTTAAGGTAATTATCAATATGTATGTTCCTATTACCATTTTCTTAATTGTTTTGGATTTGTTAGTGTAGGTCTTTTCCTTCTCTTGCGTTTGCTGCCTAGAGAAGTTTCTTTAGCATTTGTTGTAAAGCTGGTTTGGTGGTGCTGAATTCTCTTAACTTTTGCTTGTCTGTAAAGATTTTAATTTCTCTGTCAAATCTGAATGAGATCCTTGCTAGGTAGAGTAATCTTAGTTGTAGGTTTTTCCCTTTCATCACTTTAAATACGTCCTGCCACTCCTTTCTGGCTTGCAGAGTTTCTGCTGATGTATCAGCTATTAACCTTATGGGGATTCCCTTATATGTTATTTTTTGCTTTTCCCTTGCTGATTTTAATATTTTTTCTTTGTATTTTATTTTTGATAGTTTGATTAATATGTGTTTTGTCGTGTTTCTCCTTGGATTTTTGCTGTATGGGATTCTCTGTGCTTCTTAGACTTGATTGACTATTTCCTTTCCCATGTTCAGGAAGTTTTCAACTATAATCTCTTCAACTATTTTCTCAGACCCTTTCTTTTTATCTTCTTCTTCTGGGACCCCTATAATTCGAATGTTGTGCATTTAATGTTGTCCCAGAGGTCTCTGAGATTGTCCTCAATTCTTTTCATTTTTTTTTCTATATTCTGCTCTGTGGTAATTATTTCCACTATTTTATCTTCCAGGTCACTTATCTGTTCTTCTCCCTCAGTTATTCTGCTATTGATTCCTTGTAAAGAATTTTTAATTTCATTTATTGTGTTGTTCATCATTGTTTGTTTGCTCTTTAGTTCTTGTAGGTCCTTGTTAAATGTTTTTTGTATTTTCTCCTTTCTATTTTCAAAATTTTGGATCATCCTTACTATCATTATTCTGAATACTTTTTCAGGTAACCTGCCTATTTCCTCTCTTTTGTTTGGTCTAGTGGGTTTTTACCTTGTTCTTTCATCTGAGGCATATTTCTCTGTCTTCTCATTTTGTTTAACTTACTGTGTTTGGGGTCTCCTTTTTTCAGGCTGCAGGTTCGTACTTCCTGTTGATTTTTGTGTCTGTCCCCAGTGTGTGGGGTTGTTTCAGTGGCTTGTGTAGACTTCCTGGTGGAGGGGACTGGTGCCTGTGTTCTGGTGGATGGGGCTGGAAGATGTCCTTCTGGTGGGCAGGGCCACATCCAATGGTGCATTTTGGGGTGTCTGTGAACTTAGTATGACTTTAGGCAGCCTCTCTGCTAATGGGTGGGGTTGTGTTCCTGTCTTGCTAGTTGTTTGGCATGGGGCATCCAGCCCTGGAACTTGCTGGCCGTTGGGTGGATTGGAGTCTTAGTGTTGAGATGGAGATCTCTGGGAGAGCTCTTACTGATTGATATTACTTGGTTCCGGGAGGTCTCTGGTGGTCCACTGTGCTGGACTCGGCTCTCCCACCTTGGAGGCTCAGACCTGACCCAGCCGGAGCACCAAGACCCTGCCAGCCACACAGCTCAGGAGAAAAGGAAGAAAACAAAGGAAAAAATAAAATGAAATAATAAAATTTTAAAAAATTAAAAAAATATTTAAAAAAAGAAGGGAGCAACCGAACCATTAAACAAATCCATCAATGATAACAAGCACTAAAAACTAAACTAAGATAAACATAAAAATCAGAAATCAGTTGCAGAAAGCAAACCCCAAGTCTACATTTACTCCCAAAGTCCACAGCCTTAATTTTGGAAACATTCGTTGTCTAATCAGGTATTCCACAGATACAGGGTTCATCAAGTTGATTGTGGGGATTTCATCTGCTACTCCTGAGGCTGCATGGAGAAATTTCCCTTTCTCTTTGTTGTTCACAGAACTCCTGGGGTTCAGCTTTGGTTTTTGCCCCGCCTCTGTGCTTAGGTCACCCTCAGGAGTGTGTTCCCCACCCAGATAAAAGGGGGTTAAAGCAGAGGCTGATTAGAGCTCTCTTGCTCACTCAGCCCGGGGAGAGGGAGGGGTATGGTAGTCATAACTGGAATGAGGGGTGAGCCTGTGGTGGCAGAGGCCAGCATGACACTGCAACAGCCTGAGGCGCACCATGTGTTCTTCCAGGGAATTTGTCCCTGGATCTCGGGACCCTGGCAGTGGTGTGCTGCACATGTTCCCACGGTGGGTGTCAATAGTGACCTGTGTTTGCACACAGGATTCTTGGTGGCGGCAGCAGCTGCATTAGCATTTCATGCCCATCTCTGTGATCCGAGCTGATAGCTGTGGCTCATGCCCGTCTCTGGAGCTCATTTAGGCGGTGCTCTGAATCCCCTCTCCTCATGCATCCCAAGTCAATGGTCTCTTGCCTCTTTGGCAGATCCAGACTTTTCCCTGACTCCCTCCCGGCTAGTTGTGGCACACTAGCCCCTTTCAGACTGTCTTCACACAGACAACCCCAGTCCTCACCCTGGGATCTGACCTCCGAAGCCTGAGCCTCAGCTCCCAGGCCCCACCCACCCTGGCGGGTGAGCAGACAAGCCTCTCAGGTTGATGAGTACTGGTCAGCACTGACCCTCTGTGTGGGAATCTCTCCGCTTTGCCCTCTGCACCCCTGTTACTGCGCTCTCCTCTGTGGTTCTGAGGCTTCCCCCCCCATCCCCCGTTCCCACCAGTGCAGGGGCTCCCTAGTGTGTGGAAACTTTTCCTCCTTCACAGCTCCCTCCCAGAGGTGCAGGTCTCGTCCCTATTCTTTTGTCTCTGTTTTTTCTTTTTTCTTTTGCCCTACCCAGGTACGTAGGGAGCTTCTTGCCTTTTGGGAAGTCTGAGGTCTTCTGCCAGCATTCAGTAGATGTTCTATAGGAATTGTTCCACATGTAGATGTATTTTTGATATATTTGTGGGGAAGAAGGTGATCTCCACGTCTTACTCCTCTGCCATCTTGAAGGTCTCTCTATCATGCCTTTTAACAGATAATTTTAATAATGTAAAAGGAATGATAATTAAAAGTACAAATAAAATAATCATCATTATGTAATTTTTTCATTTACTTAAATTTGCATTTTTATAAAATATATTCATAGTTGAACTATTGAACACATTTTATTTTTAAACCTTCATGTCATGACAGAATAGTATTTATGATAGAAATAAAATACAGAAGTGCAATTCAAGGGGAAAAAAAGCTTAAGTGAAGAAATGAGATAATCTATAAAGAGCAAGACCTACATAAAATTTGTGCACTGAATTAATAATCAAATTTATGAGAATGTATGTGAGTTCCCATGTGGACTTGTGCCATGGGCCCTGCAAATGTTAGGGGCCAGCCCAAGTTCCATTTTCCTCAGAATGTTGATGGGGTCAGTTATCCACAGGAAGATGACCTGGTCTCTTTGGCCCCAGAGCTGTCTACAGAACAAATTAAGATCCAGAGCTAAAGATTTTTTAGCATTAAATATATAAATCCTGAAAATAGCATTTTAAATTCTTTGCCTAAGTCAATGATTTTTATCTATAATTATTAATGTTTCAGGGAGAAGACCATGGTTTGAGAAGGGAAAGAGTAGAACATAAGTCTAATAAGAGACAGTAGCTTCCTAACAGAGAGGAATCCAATGGTAGGCAGAAGCAAATGCACACAGAGAATCCTAACCCTAAGATTTTTGTTGAGATCACTAAATAAAACGACAAACCACACACACACATGCGCATGCCCCTCTACAACCAGTTAACTGACTGTATTTGAATGTAGAATCTGGTATATTCTTAAGGTTTGAGGTTGGTGACTCCTATCACAAGTATGGAACACTGAGAGTTCGAGTAGGGGGAATAAGACATTTTGAAGGCTTATGAACAAGAAAAGGAAATGATTAAAATGTGCCCTTTAGAAGCATCATTCTGGCAAGTATGTGCAGGACAAATTAGAACCAGAGCAATTATGAATTAAAAGACCTTCAAATAACTATTACAACCCATGAGGTAATGAGAAGCTGCATAAGGGCCAATGCAGTGAGGGCAGAAGAAACATTAACTTCAGAAATAGAAGTGACAGGATATACTAGGTGATTCATGTAGCAGAGGAGGTGGGGATGACATAGCACTCCAAATTGCGAACAAGAATAACTGTAAAAATTGTTCTCTAAAGCAGTCAAATTCTGAAAAGGGATAACAAACGCTGACAAAAAACAATGATTTCAGTTTTTGAACATGTTTTGTTTGAGATGCCATGGGCCCCTTCGAGGAACCCAGCAGACTGTTTTTAATATGATTCTTGACCTCATAAAAAAGACAAAAGCTAAAGATACAGTTTGACAGTCACACATATGCAGAAGATAATTTGCAAAACAGAAAACACAAATGAGTAACACACAGAGAAAATAATATACTTTTGTAATAATTGAAATTCTTCTTAAAATAATTGGATACACTGTCTTCACTTTCCAATAAAAAAAATGTGTTTGTGTGTGTTTGTGTCCACTTGCATGTATGCTTTATTTTTCCAGAGACATTCAGTACTAGTAAAAATACAGTGAAACAGCCTTGTAATAAATATAGGTAGTTTGTTTTCCAAAAAGACATTCCAAAAATTTACATCCTGTCCAACTCCTTGCTGGGATTATTTTATAAATGTGTGATTCTAACTTGTCTATCAATGTCTATTACCAATTTATCTCTTGGGATTTAATGTATTCTGTTAAGTTATTGAATTTTTATCCAATTTTAATTTTGATTATAAATATATCTTTGGGTATATTATATGTATTCACATACACACACATGTAGTATATATTTCATGTAATCAAATCTATCATTATTTTCCTTTATGATATTTTAAATTTCTTTATAACTATTTTTTTTTTGCAAGTGCCTAAATTTGCCTTTTTGAATAAAATACTCACCCTAGGTAGAAATTTTAAGAACATTTCTCTATTTATTTTCTCCCATTCTTTTTTTTTTTTTTCTTTTTGAACTTGGTAATTCACCTAGATTTAAAATTGGTGTTTTGTGTGGGTTAAGGATCAAAATTTATTATTTTCACCTACTTTCACTAAACTGTTAGTTCAGACTGTAAAGTGTTCACCTAAACTTCCTCTAATATGTCAAATTTCATTCATAGATTCTCTAACCTTTCATTTATTTATTCAATCAACAAATATTCACTAAGTGTGTATTATTAATCAGTTATATTCTAAAAAGTAGGAATACAGCAGTGAAGAAAATATACTTCAATGTGTACAATCATTCATCTTTCATTTTATTGTATAGAAATGGTCAAGAAGAAGAAGGACAAGGAAAAGTTAAAACTTTAGTCTTTTGTGTATGATAGTGCTTTTATAGAGGAAAGACAAAGTAGGAAAGGAAATAAAAAAGGGTAGATAAGTGGGTTCAAGAGAGAATAAGGGTAGAGAAGTTGAAATCGTTGGTTATGAATAACTCTTTCAAGAAATGTATGCATGTGCTCACAGGGAATTCTGCAGAGGTTTTGGGAGGAATAACAGATAAAGCATGCAAGAATAACTGTTAGTGCAAATATAAGAGGCAGATTGATAGAGCTGTGTTCTTGGAGAGGTGAGAAGATTTAATCCAGGTAGAGTTTCTGGCTTTGCCAAGAACATATTCACCAATGAGATAAGGGAAAAAGGAAGAATATGTTATTACTAAGCTCTTCAGATCAATTTTGTTTTCTCAGTGATAGGCACCAAAGCCCACATTTTTGGAGTGGTTTGTTAATTTTCATTACTGTGGCAGTAATCAACCATTACAGTGACTTAATGGATTATTCCAAACTACAATGAAAGCTAAGGATTCCTAAAACTTTCTGATAATTACATATTAAAATCTCTAGTAAAAGAAAAACTATATTTCAGAATTAACCTTTGATTAAGTAAATCAGAGCTTGCATTTTTTTTTAATCCAACCAAACCAGTCCAGTGATTCAGAGCTCATTGTATTTGTATTACATTTTTGGGGAGGAGAGTGCACTTTCGATGTGCTAGGTGCTGTGTCAAAGGCTGACATTGAGAAATACTGTTAAGCCTTAAAATAACACAATGGAGTAATTAGTAATATTATTTCTATTTTATTAATGAGAAAAGTTAAACTAAAGAGATCATGTAATCTATATGCACAAACACACAGCTAATATGGTTTAAAGCTATGGTTCAAACTTCACTAGTCCAGAGCCTCTGCTCTTAATCATTATATTTCCTAAGTCCATTACAAACATTTTATCATTCTAAACAGAGCAATGTCTATATAATAACATGGCAGTGAATTCTAAGAAAGTACTGGGATTTTGTGGAATCATAAATATATGTGGCTTAGGTCATCCAAGGAAATAAGATATGCATGAAGAGGAATCTGCATTTATCTCACATTGTGAGAATGAAGCTGAATGTTTATCTTTTAAAATCTATATTTCAATTTATTGGAATTATAAGAATACATTTTATGAAAATTATGTTATATCTATAATACAAAGCAGAGAGATATTTGACATAATTGACCTCGTGTAGTGACTTTGGTTAGAAATGACATTGTGTCTCTTACTAGTGTAAGACAGTCAGTGAAAGTTCTTTTTTTATTTTTTCTCCAAAAGCTCAGTTTTATTCTTGATTCTGAAGGCATTTCTCCTTGAAGTTCTCTCCCATGGGGTTTGCTGGGTCAACAAAGTTCTGGTCACGATAGCTGCAAATAATATTTTCAAATTTCAAAGAACTGAACCAAACCCTATGGCAGCCTTTTTTTTTTAATTTCTTATTGAAGTATAGTTGATTTACAGTGTTGTGTTAGTTTCAGGTATACAGCAAAGTGATTCAGTTTTATATATATATATATATATATATATATATATATATATATATATTCATTCCTTTTTAGATTCTTTTCTCATATAGGTTATCACAGAATATTGAATAGAGTTCCCTGTGCTATACAGTAGGTCCTTGTTGGTTATCTATCTTACATATAGTAGCGTGTACATGTTCATCCCAAGCTCCTGATTTATTCCTCCCCCACCTTTGTCCTTTGGTAACCATAAGTTTGTTTTCTTAGTCTGTGAGTCTGTTTCTGTTTTGTAAATAAGTTCATTTGTATCTTTTTTTAAAATTAGATTCCACATATGAGTGGTATCACATGTTTGTCTTTCTCTTTCTGACTTACTTCACTTAGTATGATAATCTCTAGGTCCATCCATGCTGCTGCAAATGGCATTATTTTATTCTTTTTTGATGACTGAGTAATATTCAATTTATATATGTACCACATCTTCTTTATCCATTCCTCTGTTGTTGGAAGTTTAGGTTGCTTCCATGTCTTGGCTATCGTAAATAGTGCTGTAATGAGCACTGGGGCGCATGTATGCTTTCAGATTATGGTTTTCTCGGGATATATGCCCAGGAGTGGGATTGCTGAGTCATATGGAAATTCCATACTGTTCTCCATAGTGGTTGTACCAATTTACATTCCCACCAACAGGGTAGGAGGATTCCCCTTTCTTCCACACCATCTCCAGCATTTATTGTTTGTAGACTTTTTGATGATGGCCATTCTGACTGGTGTGAGGTGGTACCTCATTATAGTTTTGATTTGCATTTCTCTAATAATTAGTGATGTTGAGCATCTTTTCATGTGCTCTTTGGCTATCTGTATGTCTTCTTTAGACAAATGTCTATCTATCTAGATCTTCTGCCCATTTTTTGATTGGGTTGTATTTTTTGACCTAGAGCTACATGAGATGTTTGTATATTTTGGAGATTAATCCTTTATAGGTCACTTTGCAAATATTTTCTCCCATTCTGTGTGTTGTTTTTTTGTTTTTGTTTTGTTGATGTTTTCCTTTGCTGTGCAGAGGCTTTTAAGTTTGATTATGTCCCATTTGTTTATTCTCATTTTTGTTTTCATTATTTTAGGAGGGGGGTCAGAAAAGATATTACTGTGATATATGTCAAAGAGAGCAAACACAATTTAATATTTGACTTTAAATATTTAAGATTGGTTTGTTGATAGGCATGTACCAACAAAAATACACACATAACTATAGCATGTTTGCAATGTTGTAAATAAAGAGATGTCATATTGTGTACAACCCCTATCCTAAAAGCCTTTAGCCTCTATAACACTTACCAAAAAATGCAGCCCAAGATGACTGTAGAGGCACTACAACTACACTGTTGTTCACTTCCATTATAACATTTCTTACTGGGGCTTCCCTGGTGGCGAGTGGTTGCCGATGCAGGGGACACGGGTTCTTGCCCCGGTCCGGGAAGATCCCACATGCCACAGAGCGGCTGGCCCTGTGAGCCATGGCCGCTGAACCTGTGCGTCCGGAGCCTGTGCTCCGCAACGGGAGAGACCACAACAGTGAGAGGCCCGCATACCGCAAAAAAATACAAAACAAAAAAACATTTCTCACTGAAGTGAAAATGACCAATTACATGTAAAGTGAAAGAAAATAGGCACTTATGTTTAGCCCTGAAAAGTGAAATTAATGTGGCTGAACCAGGTAAACTAACTCTGCTGAAGGAAAAAGTTAAGAAAGAGTGAAGAAAATATGAGATTTTTAAAATATACAATATTTAGCACACTGTATTTTTAAAATATCAGGTAGATTTCATTATTCTCTCTTAGAAGCTGTCCTAAAATATTGTAATAAATTATTCAGTTTTAGACAAAGAATATGATATTTATTATAGTTTAAGTCATGTTTTACCTTATTTCCTGAGTGGAAGGCTTTAACATTTAACTTTGTTCTATTTAGAATTAATTATCTCCTAAGCCAACATTCTACTGATTATACCCTAAACTTTTAGCAAGCATCACATATGGCAAAAGACAAATATTCTTTTTATTTGTCCTAATTTTTAAACATAATTTGCCACCTATGCTGAAATAAGCACATTTGAGAAACTATAAACTACATCTGGAAAGATACTATTAAATAATGCCACTTATAACAAATGCTACTCTTCAGTTGAGACTTCTCAGCACCCCAAAGGAATCAGTCTCTAGTGGCAACACAGCCTCTTGAGGTTGCTTCCCTGCTCTTTTGTTACTGATTGTGTTGCCTGCTGGTAGTTCCTACTTTGAGAAAATTTATCTTCCTCTTGAATATTTATTCAATCATACCTTGTTGTAGTATGGACCTTAGACCATGAGGAAGCAGTGAATAATGACAAACTCCCCTGGGTCCTGACAGATGGTATTTGGCTTTGCTACCAGCACTGAACCTCAGCATGTGCAAAACAAAGCAACAAAGTGCAGAGGAAATGTCATCTGCATCAAGAGGCTATGCGACCATTTGCAGACAAGAAGTGCGCTAAATCCTGGATTTTAACAGGTATATATTTTCAGCTAAAAACTAAGTTTTCAACAGTAAACATGAAAAGAAAAGCTAAATATGTGTATTGCTGATTTCAGCTGCTAGACTGACACATATTAAGGTAGAAGACACATAATTGCAGGCATGATTTTTAATATATAAAATATTACAAATAAGCCATAAATTTATTTTAATATACAATAAATAACCTATTAATATGTTTTTGAAGTATGCATCACAGGCACTATTTTTATCTTATCACACATTCAAAACTCAACAAAACAATGTACTGTTGACATACAGTCAATTGACAGTAAATTGTAAACACTTGAAATTATATTCTAAAATATGACTTACAATAGAGCATACATTATAAGCAACAGGTGGATAAATGTCTTTATACTGATGTGGTCATTTCAGTTACAAACTTGAATTAACTTTCAAACAAATAACATTGGATCTTTTTCCTTTAATATTCTGTTCTCACTTCAATTACTTCTCAATCATTTTATCCTATGGGAATTATTGCAATAGTATTTTCACTTAATTCCCAGGTCACTGTTTTTCTTTCTCCAGTTCATTCTTCATATTTTCATCAGAATTTTCCTCTCTAACACAGATCTGATTTTTGTCATTTACCTTCTTCATTATCCCCTATGCTTCTCAACTCCTTAGAAAATAGACCTCAAATTCCTTAGCAAGTAATTTGAGACCTTTCATGATTTGAATCTAATTAATTTTTTCTAGTATCACAGCCAATTATTGCCTCAAATATTGTATTTAAACTGCACTTAGTCCCCTGAAGATACTGTGCTTTTTCACGTCTCTACTATTGCTCATCCCATTATTTAATCCTTCCCACCTTGCTCAGCCTAAAGATGTCTTATTCCTGATTCAACTTTGCATTGAAATGTGACATCCAACACAAAGATTTCCCTGGCATTTAGAATCAAACTCCTGTCTGCTGTACTTTGAAATGCCCTGCATTTTAGCCTCTGCTTTGGTTTGGTTTTTTAATTGTCCCCTCATCCATAAGCATGTAGGTTTACACATAGGAACACACAAACAAATAAAAACACTAGATTATGATATTCTTTAGCAAAGAAACTTAGTTTTACTTTTCTTATTCTGTCCCCAGAACCAAGCATAGTTCTCAGCCATGTCTCTTGAGGTGCATATATTTGAATCACTTGAATAGAGAACAGAGGATGGAGGGACACAGGAGTCATAGAAAAGCAGAAGCAACTTTGTGCTAATTTTTTACCATTCACTTCTATTATTCTTTTAATAAAAATAATATGAAATTTAAAAAATAGAACTAATTATAAGTTAAGAATTTTGATTTAACTATGTAAATATTTTTGATCTTTGATTTAATAAAACTACATAGCCTCAGATATAAAATGAATGTTTTCTAAATTCAGAAATATAAACTTTACTTTCTGGTATGGAAAAAAAGTTATTTATTTCTGCATCTTTATTTGTCTATGACATCTTTGAAAAAATATCTCCATAATACTTTGGAAAATAGTATCTATACTATGTAGCCAACCAAATAGCATCATTTTATTTGAATAATAGACCCATGAAAATTCATATACATCTCATTCCAGAGAGGAAAGGTTACATTATAATCTTATTAAAGATTTTCATTAAGCCAGATATTTTAAAATTAAAAGAAGAGCTGGAAGCAAGGCATGGCCTTTTATATTTAAATGCTATCACAGACATATTACACTTTTAGTCTTGAAGTGCTTCATTGGGCTACTATATCTTTTCTTCTTTTTTCAATTGGTATTCAAAATATTTTATCTTTGCAATAAAATCATGAATATTGCATCATAAACCCTTTTAGTCGTATATCATATTTGAATAGTCTTAAGGAAGCATCTGTTGCATTTATCAATTAGCATACCTGCTTATTAAAAAGCTGAAAAAAATTAACTGCCTGATATAGAAGCATAATATTTACAATGGGCTCAGTCCTATGCTTAGTATTCAGAGCTTCTAGTTCAAGTCTGGATTCCAACCACCATTATTATCTTTGTTTCTTCTCAGGCTTTCTTTATGCTTCAGAATATAACAAACAGATTTCAGAATCTGTGGTCATATTTTAGCAGAATAAATATTTTAGACTCTTTCTAAAACCCTTATCTAAGCTCTCTCTTAAGGAATTTAGGTTCACATTTATACTATAATTTTTTTCAGTGTAAATAGAGAAATCGAACAAACCTAATAGTATCTAACAGTCTCTGTAAAATTTCCCATTTCTAGCCAATAACTAAAATTCATCTTGTTATAATAAAACATATAGATAAATCATAAAAATGCTTAAATTGTACAGAATCATTAGGAAAAACCATCTCCTTTTATAAATGAAGAAACTGAGTTACAGGCAACATAAATGACTCTCCCAGAATCCTATATCTATAATCAAACTTTTAACCTTTTGCCTGTATCTCCCATAGTTGGACTCACATGGCAAACACCAACCCAGGATATTCCAAGAATCTATCTTTTCTTATTGTCCATAGGGACACTTATAAATTTCTGTAGATAATCTTACAAGTGTGACAACTGATTACACTCTAAAGCCATGACTGCACAACTCCAAGGGTTACATTATAATTTTCCTGCAACAGTTCTTTAGTAGCTTCCTTCCCCATACATTATAAGGATAACACAGTCTCCTCTTCTGAACAATCGTCCTACCCCTTCCTCATCTTATTATCTTGTCTTTATATCTGACTGATGTAAGAGAAATAATTTAAGCATTCACACCATGAAATGGGGTATTGGACTTGGTTGAGCAATCATGTAAGTTCCTTGTGAATCAGGTGAATATTTGAGGTTTGTTTTCAATCCTTGTTAATACAGGGCTCATTGAACTTTCACTAAAGGCTAGATTAACCCTACTACCAAGGTGGTGCCCCTGCTTGAGTCTCTACTGAATATCACAGTCCTTCAGTGAGAACTCTCCATTTGTGCTAGATGGAATTTTAGAGCCTGCTAGGTATATATCAGCTGTTTCATATCCCTTGTCATTCTCTTCTTGCCCTCTGTAATTTCACCCTAGGCCTGTGTGACAATAGTCAGTATTTTACTCTAGAGGTTTCCTGAGCTCCTTCTCTGCCTAGCTTCTTCCTCTCCAGTGCTCTTTCCCCCCAGATTTCAGCTGACTCAGCATCCTGGAACTATCCCTTGTTCCTTAACTCTACAAAATCACTTGGCTCTGTTTGGTTTCATCTGTGCAGCATGTTTTGGAAAGTCACAGTGATTGTAGGGTTAACCTTATTGTTTTCTGTTAATGTAGGAATCACTGTCCTGCTCTGCCTTTTGTCCTTTTTCTGAAAAGAGACATGTTGTATATTTTGTCTAGCTTTCCATGTGTTTACTCTGGGGTTTTAGTCCCTTACTCATGCCTGGAAGTAGAAGCCCTCACTTGAATTGTAGTTATTGTCAATTCCATAGACATACAGCTGACTGCAGAGTGGGAATATATTAAATAATGTGTTAAAACTTTCTAAACGAAAGTTCAGAAATCACACCAGTATTTTTTTATACTTTGTGTATTCCAAACAATGACACTAACCCAGTATCATTCTGTCTAGATGGTATGATAAGTGATGGATTCTCCATTTAAGATAGGCATTTACTTCCTTGAATAAACTCTAACAGCTCCAACAGGCACTGCTCCTCTAACTGGGGCATTATACTTGGTTTCCCCTTGACTACTCTCAATAAGTTTGACTTTTCTCCTAGGTCTTGCTGCCCTAATTTTGTACCTCTATTTAAAATTCATCACTGATTTAATTAACCTCAAATACCACTCATAATCCAGCTGTCAGAGCCAAGAACTGAGTAGCACCTGGGAATACAAAACAAAGCAAAGCAGACAGTGCAGCAGAGCATTAAAAGGAGTGGAATGAGGAATGGGGAATACCTCTGGGAATAGAGAATTACTGTAAGAGAACAATGGTTTGGTGTTTTACCTACTCAAAAGCACTTTGCATGATCAAATTCCACGTGTTCGGATACTCTGGGAAATGCAGGCAGCTCTGTCTGCTGTTCGTATCAAGTTGCTCAGCGTCTTAAAGGTAATTAGGCAAGTTGGATTGCATTGTTTTTCAGCACATATTGTGCAGAAACACAGTGATAATGAGGCAATTTTATGTAAGCTCTAGCCTTTAAACTATGTTCAACTTTTTTTTCTGAAAGAATACCCTAAACTTCAAACCATGACTCTATCAGTAATTATTATGGTTTCATGAGACATAGAAGAATGAAAAAAATTGCCCCAGGTTCAAAGAGAAATTTGAAAATAGACATTGAATTTTAATTAACAAGGCCATTAGCATTTTTTAAAAACTGTATGTAATATTTGGAGTTTATAAAGTGCTAATATATAAAACCATATTAATGCAGCATAAGTGTGTGGTTCTTATCTGCCAGAATGAAAAAATGCTGTTCAGCACCGCACAACAAAACTGCTTACCAGCCATCAGCCAATTATGGAAAATAAAAATATTGACTATACAATAGTATTTTAGTGAGGAATTAGTGTTCTAATAGGAGAAATTATTTTCTAAAATGCTGTGCTGCTCTTCACATAAAGCATATCCAGACATAATTGACTTCCAGTAGCAACCATATAGCACAATAGTTAAGGGCATTTACTCTGTCATTTACTTGGTGTGTGACTTTTAGCACATTATTTACATGTGTGACTCAGTTTCCTGTTCTGTAAAAAAAAAAAAAAAGTAAATTATTTATAATGCTATCTAATGCATAAGGTTGTCCAGAGAAGTTAAATTAGTTAATCTGTATAAAATGCTTAGAAAAGCACCAGGTAAAGAGTAAGTACTGTTTAGTATTTACTATAATTATTATAGTTATTATTATTATCACTGCCATTGTTTTGTTACTATTATTGTCATTCCAATGAAGAATAAACCAATTTTCATTCTGTACGTGTTAATTATTAATGGTCAGATTTTATTAATAATTTATTAATTATAAATGGTTAATAGAAACAAGGATATTTTCACAGATGTTACTTTATTAACATCTTCCAGATTCCCTGTGAAGTAGTTACAGACTTGAATACAAATAGCAATGTACTAAGTATTTACATACTTTAGAAATGTTTGCTTACTCTAATTCTCCTAATAACCCATGATGTGTGAAATATATTAATTTTTATTATCAAATGAGGACTCTGAGTTTAATAAAATTAAGGAAGCTGATAGAAAGCATAAATAATCATGACTGCACATCTGACTATTGCCTTTACTTAGAGGACAGTAAATTCTCAGGAATACGCAGAGATCCTGGTCTTCAAAAGGTAATGACACTATGACACCAGGTTGCCCTTTCTCTGCAATGGAAAAGGAGAAAGTGCTGAGAAACAAAACAGTGAATAATGGAAATATAAAAAAAAATCTATAATTCAATGTATTTTTCTTAGTGCCAGATGTATTTCAGAAGCTTTTTTTTCGGATTTCAAAAAGGTAAAATTTACATAAAATATGTATACTCTCAGAAGGGAATGGGAAGAAAAAGTGTAAAATAATGATTATATATAGGTTCACTAGAATTCAATTCAGATTGTATAGCCAAAGTTTGTCACTTCCAAAAAAACTGTTTACTTTCAGAGCTTTCTAGATTCTAAAATAATAGACAATAATAATTTACTTGATTTTACTCACCGTATCCATTGAGTTGATTTTCTAATTAGGAGTGTTTGTTCTTTGCCTTAGTCATTCACTTTCAGAAAAATTCTTATAACTATATACTTCACCTATGATATAGAATGCATTTCATGGCCTTTATATATTCAGTCTCCTTAAAAATATAAAAACCAACTTTTTTGTCCTCATTATCCCTAGATCTCACTAACTGATTTACAAAGTCAGATTAGGATGTTAAAATACCATAAAGAGGGCTTCCCTGGTGGCACAGTGATTGAGAGTCCGCCTGCCGATGCAGAGGACATGGGTTCGTGCCCCGGTCCGGGAGGATCCCACATGCCGCGGAGTGGCTGGGCCTGTGAGCCATGGCTGCTGAGCCTGCGCGTCCGGAGCCTGTGCTCCGCAACGGGAGAGGCCACAACGGTGAGAGGCCCACGTACCGCAAAAAAAAAAAAAAAAAAAAAAAAAAACCATAAAGAATGAAAAAGACAGGCACTGACATCTATTAATCACCTATCATATTCTTATCTACGTATTTATTTATGTTTTTTCTTTAATGATGACATTCCATATAGAAGTTCTAAAACTTAAGTTCCCTTTGTTCTCCATTTGGATATAGGCACTCTGGGGAATTTGCAAACATCCTGAAAGAGCATGACAAACATGTGAAGTTTTACAAAGCAAGGTTTTCTTAGCTCAAATCAGATCCTCAAAATGACCCATAAACCAAATTATAAATTTAAAATTTCAAAAAGAAATTTCAAATTTCACAAATTAAATTTTCTGATAAGGATTTTTATTCCAGAAGTACATTATTAGTGCACTCCGCAGAGTATTTATAAGATTAAAATTATGGGAAGCGGGATATACTCTGTGCATCTGATCCCCATTCCCTTCTGGTGGCTTGTCCTGGATGCTTGCAATCTGTATCTACACTTGGAGAGGAACAGGGAACAACGTATAATCCATGCATGCAGCACAATGAACTCCTACTCATTTTACCTGAAGTTGAAGTTAGGTCCAATTGTGGTCATTGTTCATTTGGTAAAAATTACTTGGTCCTACATTTTACAAAAATCACGCTAGGACTAAAGAAGTCTTTTTCTGCCAATTTGCTCTTTTTTTATGGTAGAGAAAGTAAATAGGGTTTCCCAGGTTAACATTCCTTATATGTTCCCAGATGTCATGTATATGAAAATAGAATATAAACATTCCTCCTCTGAGGGTTTTATTTTGGCAGCTTTCTTTCAAGTATTCTTATTGAATACTTGCCCTTACACAGGGTTCTTATTTAAATATGATCTAAGTAAATACTAGTGTCTTAACTTTGTCAATTCTTAGTGCATTCAACATTCTCCTGAGAGCAGCCAGGCACAAAGTGAGTTTTGAAGACAGGAGCTTTGGTCTCTGGTCAAGACCATTGACAATGCAACATAAAATAAGAATGAGCTCCCAAGATTCTGTGTATAGTAGTGATTTTCATTCACAGGAGAAAATACTGAATTTATATGCATTAAGTAAAACAGAACAATTAAGTAAAATGCTGGTTAGGAAGCACCAAATAAGCACTGGCATAGATGATACATTGAAGATCAGTAATGGAAGCATTTAATATCATTCAGTATAAATTTCAAATTCCTCCCATACTCAAAAGATTTTTCAATCTCAGAGACCATGCCCTCCTCTATGCTCATATAGAGAGAAATTCATCCCTGGATACTCAGTAAATAACAATGAAAAATGTCTCTGTTGGGAGGATATGAAAACTATTTCTTTCTTATTTTTATGCCTATAATTCTAGCTTTAAGCTAGAATTTTAAAGCAACAGCATACTATTACTAAAAACACTGTGATAAGAAGCTCACACAAAATTATTTCTTAAATCTTTTTCAAAAATATACTCTAGGGCTTCCCTGGTGGCGCAGTGGTTGAGAGTCTGCCTGCCGATGCAGGGGACACAGGTTCGTGCCCTGGTCCGGGAAGATCCCACGTGCCACGGAACGGCTGGGCCCGTGAGCCATGGCCGCTGAGCCTGCGCGTCCGGAGCCTGTGCTCCGCAACGGGAGAGACCACAACAGGGAGAGGCCCGCGTACCGCAAAAAAAAAAAAAAAAAAAAAACTCTAAATACTTCAAGAAAACCGTGTTGTCTTAATGTTTCCTTCTTTTCTGTTTGTAGTCTGGAGGCACTACGAAGAATGAATGCCTGAAAATAAATATGTTAAAATATAAAAAAGAGCTGTTTCTAGCTACCATTTGAATAATCATGGTCATTAAGTGTAGGTATAAAATATGAAGTAATAAAATCTTATTTTAATAGTGTCTATACAATTTAAATAGAGTTTTAAAAATATCTGAATAGCTGGTTCTAATTAAGCCATATATAGAAATATTTGCAAGAATTAAAGAGACAGAACCTAACATATACATGAAGCTTCCTAAAGTTTGCCCAGATCTATGGATAACAGCTTAGAAGCATGAGAAAAGCACAGAAGTGCTTTGTGATTTTCATCACATGAAAATCATGCACTATAAGCATGACTTATTGTTGATGTTGATCTTGATCATCTGACTAAAGTAGTGCTTTACAGGTTTCTCCTGTAAATACTCTTTTCAAGGAGCTCCTTCTGCACAGACCAAACTTAAAGAGTGAGGAGTCTTGTTTCACTACCTTAAGAGTGGACTATCTACTTGCTATTTGGAATTATTCTGTATGAGAAATTTGTATCATTTCTCCTATTTATTTATATTTCATGTATTTATTTATATTAGTATGGACTCAAATATTTATTTTATACTTTGGATTATAATGCAATACTACATACCGTGGGGTTTTTTTGTGATTGTTTGTTTGTTTGTTTGTTTTTTGATCAAATTGTTCCAGGTTTGGCCATTGGGAGCTGTTTCAATTGGCTCCCATATCCCTTTGACAGACATTCCATTGCGGGGTGGGCTGTTTGTTTGTTGTTGTTGTTGTTTTCCTAACAACAGTTTATTAGAGTACACCAGATTGTTAGTTTGCTGTTGGAAAAAAATTGAACCATACGGCACTGTTTGTTTTGCAGGGTTTTAAAATATAGTGATGTCATATATATCACTTGCTGGGTAAAATGAAGTCATCTTCTCCTTATAGAATGCCTCTCTGGGAACTGTATCCTTTAGAAAGAACTTCAGAAACTCATTAACCTTTGAGTTCAAAGTTAGGAAATGACCTGAGCTTCAAGCAATATCTTATGTGGACAATGGAAAATTGGGAACTTATTTGGGCTACCATTTTCAGTGGTGTTCTCTACATTTTCTCCTTTGTCTTTTTTTTTTTTTTTACATCTTTATTGAACTATAATTGCTTTACAATGGTGTGTTAGTTTCTGCTTTATAACAAAGTGAATCAGTTATACATATACATATGTCCCCATATCTCTTCCCTCTTGAGTCTCCCTCCCTCCCACCCTCCCTATCCCACCCCTCTATGTGGTCACAAAGCACCGAGTTGATCTCCCTGTGCTATGCGGCTGCTTCCCACTAGCTATCTGTTTTACGTTTGGTAGTGTATATATGTTGTTTGTTGTTTTTATTTTTGAACACTTCCTTGTTTTCTGGTATCACAAGATGCTCCAAGTTCATTCTGAGTATTTCCTGCCCTTGTAATTGTGTATATATTAATCCCTTCAAAATAGTTTATGCCTTTCCATAAAACTAACTTAAAACCTATACTGAAGTATAAAATCTATATATACAAAACTAAGTAATTGCTGTTTGGCTTCTTGTGTCATTAAAACAACTATATCAAATGAAAGATTTTTATTTGTGATATCCCACTTGTTTTTTTTTTTTGCGGTACGCTGGCCTCTCACTGTTGTGGTCTCTCCCATTGCGGAGCACAGGCTCAGTGGCCATGGCTCACGGGCCCAGCCGCTCCGCGGCATGTGGGATCCTCCCAGACCGGGGCACGAACCCGTGTCCCCTGCATTGGCAGGCGGACTCAACCACTGCACCACCAGGGAAGCCCTATCCCACTTGTTTTTAACAGAGTAACACGGTGTTACCAAATCTGTAATATTTTTTTAAAGAAAAGTCATAAAAATATTTATGAAAATGCCAATAAGCTGAGTTTTAGCAGATAATGTATACAGTCATATCATCATCTGATATTTGAAACTAATTTTAAGATAATATGCAATTACCTTTATTGCTGCATTGTGCAGTTTGGCCTTATATATTTCCTCTTTCCTTACCTTAAAACAAAGTCAGATGATACAGCAAATTTCAAAGGCACTAAGTGTTCATTAGATACTCAGTCATCTTTAGATATCAGTTTTTTAAAAAAAAACTTAAGTACTACTGTTCCATCTAAGTATCACTACTGTAAGCATTAAGCAAATCTAATGACATCCACACACATATATGCATATATATACATGCGTATATAATATAATGCATTGACAAAATTAAAACTTTCAAAGGCCACTCGTCATGTCAATGATGGATATGTTTGATAAACTTGTGTGCGTGGGGAAAGGAGTCTGAAAAAAGGCATAAGGAAACTTTGGTGCACTCTGGCTCTCTGACATGACAGGGAGACCTCATTAACAATGAATGACCATCATAGGGAACAGCGGCTCTAGGAATAATGTCACATCTATTAGCTAAACCCGGTCTCACCCATTTACCCTGGTGGAAAGCGTTATAACCTGACAATAATAAAGTCCTTTGTAAAGTTAAAGAACTGTTCTACTAACCTCTTTGGGCCTAAACACTTTGGCTCTAATATTTCTACAAAAGAGTATCCAGTGAAGGCTGAGGAGTACATTGCCCACCTTCAGAAGAAAAGTGAGTCTCAGCAGACAAAATTAATTAAGTGCAATTACTAAAATATTTATTGGTTGCTTAATATATTCCAGACCTGGTAGCAAGCAGTGAGGATATAATGATATTGATAAAAAAATATCCCCAGTGGTGGTTTATAGTTAAATGGCATCTACAGCTTGAGAATCAGCCCCAGTGCAATATCCAAAAACTGCCTAGAAGAGCAGAGAGTTAAATGATGTTGGAAATACAAATACAGTGTGCATTGGTCTCTGTAAGAGGTACAGGGGCAATGCAGAAGTGAGTGGCTCTTGTGCAAGTAACATACATCCTGATTCCAGCAGTCTTGACTAGTTCTTCAGAAGAACAAAGCGTATGTGCTCACCAATGTCACCTGGTGAGTCCCCAGCAGCACTATGGAATGGAGGCACAGTGCTGAGGGCAGTGGGATAGCCAGAGTTCCCAGTCCTCCAGGGGAATCAGTGGCCTGGGTGAAAGGGTAGAGGTGGAAATGACACAAACCCTTGCTCAAGGGCAATATCACGTGGATTGGTAGCAAAGTGGGAATGGCAATGGAAAGAACTGCTCCGACTTCTTTGTGAGTACATGTAATACAAGCTACTAGAGAAAGGAGGGAAACAAAAAAGTTGGCTACTCCTCAAGTCACACTGGTGTGGAGTTAAACCATTTGTGAAATTTCTGTGAAAATTGTATATCCTTAAGCTGATAGCCCTGGGGAGAAAAATAAAGACAATTAACACACAAAGTTATATCACATGGAAAATTTACACAGAAAATGTATAAAATCTACCAAAATTTAAGTAAACATGGTTTAATGTACAATTGCTTTGAAATAATTGTCAGTATGAAAATACTATTGTAAAGTGGAAATGGAATCACAGACATCCATACACATTTTATATGAAATATCAAGAAAGCTGTCTGAATTAATCCTGGGTTCCCTTGATGAAAACATCTTTTTATTATATTATCTTATTAACTTGCTACAGGATGATACTTATACAACTAAACCTTTCAATAGTTCCCTCATCTGAGTCACTCTTTGGAATTTAATATTATTAATGCCATGCAGTTGATCCCAGTATTTAGTCTTTAGAGAGAAGAAACTGTCCCTGGGTCAAGGAAAGGTGTTAAATAGTAATTCGTTTTGGCAGGGAAATCTGTATCCACATGCCCTCGCCTTTTCCACTGGGGCCCTGCTATCACGATGACCCCTATCTCCTTCAGCAGCATTTCAAATGTGCAGCACTGCTGGCTGGCAACATGTATCTTGTGAAGTTCCCATAAATTGCTTTTGCTTCCTGGGGAAATACTACTTGTTCACATCAGTTTTCAAGGTTGTTAAGAAGGAAAATACTTTCTTTTCCAGGGCCTATATGAGGCACTCTGCATTGTGCCTTTCTTTAGCAGATGACATTACTCATTCTTTTTTTTTTAAATAATTGACATGAACTGCCAAGTAATACTTTGTTCTTAATTATGCCCCAAAGAGGGATAATTGGCACAAATTTAAAATTGTTTTACATAAAATGGTAACCTCAATATTGACTGAAGACTAACTTAAACTAATTGCTCTAAGTTCAAAGCACTAAAGCAGCACGGAAGAAACCTTGCCTTTTAAGTTGACGCCATGTATTTGTGCTTATTAAATTGACTTTAAAATACTGGAAAATTTTAAGATCTGTCTTATGATAATCACATTAATTTCATAACTTAAGGTTTTCTTTTACTACTAATTTTGTTTGTAAGCTAAAGATTTAACCATATCTGCATAATTATTAGAAAATCTTAAAATCACTAAAATTATTACATTTTCCCCATTTTATATTTTTAAAATTAATTTTTATTGGAGTATAGTTGATTTACAATGTTTTATTAGTTTCTGCTGTACAGCAAAGTGAATCAGTTATACATATACATATATCTACTCTTTTTTAGATTCTTCTCCTATATAGGTCATCACAGAGTACTGAGTAGAGTTCCCTATGATATACAGTAGGTTCTTATTAGTTATCTATTTTATATACAGTAGTATGTATATGTCAATCCCAATATCCTAATTTATCCCTGCCCTACCCCTTTACCCCTTGGTAACCGTAAGTTTGTTTTCTACATCTGAGACTCTATTTCTGTTTTGTAAATAATTTCATTTGTACCATTTTTTTTTAGATTCCACATATAAGTGATATCGTATAATATTTGCCTTTCTCTATCTGACTTACTTCACTCAGTATGACAATCTCTGGGTCCATCCATGTCACTGCAAATGGCATTATTTCATTCTTTTTATGTCTGAGTAATAGTCCATTGTATATATGTACCACATCTTCTTTATCCATTCATTTGTCGATTGACATTTAGGTGCCTTCCATCTTCTGGCAATTTGTAATTAGTGCAGCAGTGAACATTGGGGTGCAGGGATCTTTTCGAATTACGGTTTTCTCTGGATATATGCCCAAGAGTGGGAATGCTGGATCCTATGATAGCTCTATTTTCAGTTTTTTAAGAAACCTCCATACTGTTCTCCATAGTGACTGCACCAATTTACATTTCCACCCACCTGGTGGGAGGGACTGGTGCCTGCCCTCTGGTGGGTGGAGCTGAGTCTTATCCCTCTGATGGGCAGGGCCATGTCAAGGGCTGTGTTTTGTGGTGGCTGTGAGCTCAGTAAGACTTTAGGCAGCCTGTCTTCTAATGGGTGGGGCTGTGTTCCTATCTTGTTGTCTGGCCTGAGGCTTTCCAGCACTGGAGTCTGCAGGTTGTTAGTGGGGCCAGGTCTTGGTGCTGACATGTGGACCTCCGGGAGAGCTCATGCCAATCAGTATTCCCTGGGGCCTCTGCTACCAGTGGCCTTGCCCCCAGAGTGAGCTATAGTCTACCTCCACCTCCCCAGGAGACCGTCCAAGACCCCTAGATAAGTCTAGCCCAGGTTCCTGTGGAGGTACTGCTGTGTCCCAGTGCACGTGAGACCTTGTATGCGCCATCCAAGAGTGGAGTCTCTGTTTCCCCCAGCCCTGTGGCGCTCCTGCACTCCAGCCTCACTGGCCTTCAAGGCTAAATACTCTGGGGCTTGTTCTTCCCGATGCCAGACCCTCAGGCTATCTTGGACAGCTATTTTTATGTGAGGATGTCCCTGTGTAGCCTGCTTGGGTTTACTATTTTTGGGTGCAAGGACTGTTTTAGTTTCGATGTCTACCATCTCTTTCCTCAGTGTATGCTGTCCATTATCCCCTTAATAGGAGGTGTGATTGATGTGACCAGAGCCTGCACTGGATATTGAGCAGGGCCTCCCCTTTGTTCTGTGGTTGTCACTGCCCTGTCAGAAGTAGTTTTGCTCCCTAGTTGTTGGGGCAGAGGCCCCCAGGTCTGTTTCTGAGCTGTGTTTCTGATCTGCAGTACAAGGTAGGCAGGATTGGAGCCCTCCCACTGGGAGAGAAGCCACTGAGTATTCCTCCTCTGGAGCTGTTCACCTGTGGGTGTGCTCTGTTGTGTCACCTTTCACCCACTGCGTGAGCTCTCAGATTACACTGTTGTTGGCGCTGCTGTCAACTGCACTTTAACCATGGGTGTGCCGGCAATTGGCCCTGGTGTCTCTCAGGCATTGTTTTCACCAGGTCACCAGTATAGATCCACTGAGGTCAGGTCCTGGGATGGCAGTACTCATGGATCTGGACCCACTGTGGGCACTATGGGGGCAGCTCAGACTCTGGCCTGGCCCAACCCCCAAGTGTGTGTGCCCACAAAGTCTACAGCTGCTACAGCTAGACTCACTTTGGCTGCAGGAGCACGCATCGTCCGTTCAGATGTCCTCTAGGTGACGGGTTTACAAAGCCAGTCGCGGTGGTGTCAGTTAGTGGTTTGCGCAGTTGCAAGGAGAGATTGCGGCTTTTTTTCCTTAGTTGCGTGGCCCCTGGGGCTCAGCTGTGGTTTCAGCCCCACCTCTGCGTGTAGGCCACCCATAGAGGTCTGCTCCCAAGGCTACCCCAGAGCACATGAGTCCGCCTGGCCAGGAGGGGGCATGGAGGTGGCGGTGGCCAGGGTCACCGAGATTGCCCGCGGAGGCTGGGACGGGGTGCAGTGGAGAGGTCAGCGGCCGCTGGGGTCGAGGGAGCCCCACTGGGGATGGGTCGCACGGGGGAGCCCTTCCTAATATCCGGAGAGGCAAGGGCCAGCATGTGGGGAGATTCAGACACTAGTAAGAACAGGATTTGGTCTTTCTATGTATGTAAAGTTGGAGAAAAAGTATATACATATTCTTCCTTAGAGATTTCTTACTCTGTCTTCAGTTAGTTAGTATCTTCTAACTGTCTTCAGCTATCATCTATCTGTACCTTGATGGCTCCCCACAAAAATCTCCATCTGAGATCTTCCTTCCCATCTCAAGACCTATATTATCCAGCTCTCAGTTACCTGTATTTTCATAGCTCAGAGGCACCTCAAATTTAATATATTCAACTCAATTTATTTGACCCGACAAACTTCTCCTTTGTTCCTGCCCCTTGCACATCACTCAGCAATGACGCTTCGCTTCTGTGGTGGTCCAAGTTTCCTCCACGAGCATTCCTGGTTGTGGATTTCCTCACTCCCATCCCCTCAGGCTGTCTCCTCTCAGCCAACAGCAGTCCTCTCCCCAGCTTTGCTCTCCAAAACCCACCTTCCAACACCCAGCCCCCATCCACACTGGAAGACACATGTCTCAGGCTGGGGCCCACAGGGCTGTGGCATGGACCATTTGTATAGGTCTCATTCGGTCCTGCTGGCCACAGACTGGTTGCTGTGCCTTCCTCCAATAGCCCTTGAAGCTCCCCTTCTGTCCCAACTGATTTCCCCACCAGTGAGGGGACTTCCTTTGATATGGGAATCTCTCCTCTCCTTCAGCTCCCTGCCTCAGGGGCAGAGGGCCCATCCTGTTTCCTCTCCTCTTCCTTTTCCCTTCTTCTTTCTTTTGTCCTACCCGGTTACATGGGGATCTTTCTTGTCCTTTTAGGTATACGAGATCATCTGTTAGTGTTCAGCAGGTGCTCTGTGAGAATTGTTCCATTTGTAAATGTATTCTTTTTTTTTTTTTTCTGCGGTACGCGGGCCTCTCACTGTTGTGGCCTCTCCCATTGCGGAGCACAGGCTCCGGACGTGCAGGCTCAGCGGCCATGGCTCACGGGCCCAGCCGCTCCGTGGCATGTGGGATCTTCCCCGACCGGGGCACGAACCCGCGTCCCCTGCATTGGCAGGCGGACTCTCAACCACTGCGCCACCAGGGAAGCCCTGTAAATGTATTCTTGATGCATTCATGGGGAGAGGTGAACTCCACACCGTCCTGCTCCTCTGCCATCTTGGCTCCTAGCCTCATTCGATATTTAATTTCTGGTTAACATTCACTTAGCTTAAAAAAGATTGAGAAAGAAAAGAAAAAATATAAAATTCAAATGCCATATAAGGCATTGCTGAAGGAATAATCTACACCATAAATATTTATGAGATAAAAACATGCACAAAAAATTAAAAATAGTAATTCCTCTATTTTCACTGCAACTTTTGATATATGTATGTTTTACCAAATCATAGAGATATAGTGTTATGACTTGGAAATTTTTATGCTTGAAAATATCAGAAAATATCCATTAAATTTAAGTGATATTATTAAACTGATGAAATCTGGACATTTCATTCAGTTTGATCATTATAATACCACCCATTTCCCCTAATATATCAGAGATGCATGGAGATTCAAGCTAGTCCTGATTCTGACTTTTACCCTCTGCATATGGCTATCATTAAAATCTCCATATTGTTTTAAATTCTATATTAGCCTGTCTCTTTCCCTCATTACCTTGTAAACTATTCAAGCCTGGTGGCTATTTGTCTCCAACATTTAGCACAGTACAGAGCACATTAGGGAAATTCAACATGCATTATATAACCGAATGTAAATGAATGTCTTTATTCATAAAATGCTTTCTTGTTTTTCAAATTGGATGCCTGATTGTCATTTATCATGGAAATGACACTCTTGACAACCAAGAAAGGAGGCTTAATTGAGGTTTAGAGAGAAGCATTATAGAATTATTAGTTTGTGCTCCTATGACCTCTACAAAAATCATTTCCAATATATGTATTTGAAAATAGGTAAATAGCTTATCTTTCATTATTTTCCATGAGTTTATACCTTGCGTGGCCAACATTAAACCATAAACAACATGAGGGTGGCAACTTAACACTGCACTATATAGCCAACATTTCTATAGTACCTGGTGTGTTGCCTGATTCAAAATAGGACTCAAGTCATATATTTTTGTTAACTATGTCTGCTATAAAAGAGTAATTCACCTCAGCAAATATTAAGTATTTATTGAATCCAACACTGTGCTCAGCCTTGCATATAAACGTTAAAAGGACAGTTCCTTCCCTTAGTGTTTATAACCTACTAGAGAATGAATAGTTATCAAGGAGTTAAAATGCATGGTGATAAGCAGTGTGTTTAGGAAAACTAAACCAGGCTTCTTTGGTTTAAGAAAGTCTTCAAAGAACTCATGTCTATGCTATGAATTAAAGAATAATAAGAAACTAGATACTTTGAAGAGTTGATGAGAGTTTTCTAGAAAAAGAAGGCAGTGCATGACCAACTCTTTTAGCAAAAGAATTACATGATAACATTTGTATTTAAAAAAATATCATTGGGCTTCCCTGGTGGCGCAGTCGTTGAGAGTCTGCCTGCCGATGCAGGGGACGCAGGTTCGTGCCCCAGTCCGGGAAGATCCCATATGCCGCGGAGCGGCTGGGCCCGTGAGCCATGGCCGCTGAGCCTGCGCGTCCGGAGCCTGTGCTCCGCAACAGGAGAGGCCACAACAGTGAGAGGCCCGTGCAAAAGAAAATAAATTAAATAAAAATAAAAATAAAAAATAAAAACATATCATTGGCTGTATTTTGGAAAACAGTTTGGTGAGAGTCAGGTTAAAGTTGGTCAAATACCAGCTTGTTTCGTGGAGCTCCACAAAAGAGCTGTAATAATGTAATATCACTGTAATAATGTAATATTGTTGTTGTCTGTAATAATGTAATATCACTGAGAATGGAGAGAATAAGTTAGATTCAGACACTAGTAAAAACATAGTCTTAACAGGACTTGACCTTTCTATGTATGTAAAGTTAGAGAAAAAGCATATACATATTCTTCCTTAGAGACTTCTTACCACTGTGTCTTTAATTATCATCTATCTGTATCTTGATGACTCCCCACAAAAATCTCTCATCTGAGAACCTCCTTCCCATCTCAAGACCTATATTTACCTGCTCTCATTTACCTGTATTTTCATAGCTCAGGGGCATCTCAAATGTGATATATTCAAGACTCAATTTATTTTACCCAACAAACTTCTCCTGTGTTTTCTATCTCAGAGAATGGCACTAATATCTCCAAAGCTGCTGAAGCAGAAAGCTGAATGATGATAAACCCTCAACATACCTTCTCTCAAACTATACATATGTGGAAAGACAAAGTCCTATTAAGACTATCTTGTTACTAAGGCCAGAATCTTTCCTCTTCTCTCCATTCTTGGTTATACTTTAGTGCAACCATAACTTTTGTGGAATTCTGTGAAACAGCCTGGTATTTGATCAACTTTAATCTCACCCTCATTAAACCACTCTAGGTAGAAGTTTCAGAAAAGCAGTAAAGCCAACCAGTCCTTGTCAAAGAAACTTTCTTCCCTGTGATAATAAGAAATACCATTACAAGGTAGAATGGAAAACTTTAATTTAGCTAGTAGGTATCTTTCACCAACATTTCTATAAAACTTTATAAATCATGTGTTCAAAATATCTAAATCAAAACTGTGTGGTCAATAGATTTTGGACTTATAGAATACTTCCCCCAGGCAAGTACTTTCAAATAATTTACAAGAAATTTAAGAATTAGCATCAACTTTATTAAAGAGGATTAAAAAAATAGAGAACAAGCTTATATATAGCCTTACAAGCTCATGGTACTGATTCTATACAGCTTCTGTAAGAGACTGCATTAGATACACAAATTACCAAATTAAACTGATTTCAAAATATATTGTAAATGTCTATCCAGAGTAAAGCAATAATCTTTTTAAAATATCTCCAAGATTTATATTTACTTGTGTTAGATACTAATGTATTTATGTATTTATATAAAGTATAATTGATTTACAGTATTATATTAGTTTCAGGTGTACAACAGAGTGATTCAATATTTTTAGGATTATACTCTATTAAAAGTTATTACAAGATAATGGCTATAAGTCCCAGTACTGTATAATATATCCTTGTTGCTTATCTATTTTACATAGCAGTTGGTATCTCTTAATCGCATACCCCAATCTTGCCCCTCCCCCTTCCCTCTCCTCACTGGTAACCAATAGCTTGTTTTCTATATCTCTGAGTCTGTTTACGTTTTGCTATATACATTCATTGTTTTTACTTTTTATATTCCACATATAAGTGATATCATACAGTATTTGTCTTTCTCTGTCTGACTTATTTCACTAAGCATAATATTCTCTAGGTCCATCCATGTTGCTGCAAATGGCAAAATTTCACTTTTTTGTATGGCTGAGTAATATTCCATTCTATATATATATATATGTGTGTGTATGTGTGTGTGTGTGTGTGTGTGTATACACACATACATACATACCACATCTTCTTTATCCGTTTGTCTGTTGATGAATACTTGGGTGCTTCCACACCTTGGCTTTTGTAAATAAGAATGCTGCGAACATTGAGGTGTATGTATCTTTTTGAATTATTATTATTTTGTTTGTTTGTTTTTTCTGGGTATATACTCAGGAGTGGAATTATTAGATCATATGGTATTTCTATTTTTAGTATTTTGAGGAGCCTCCATACTGTTTTTCATAGTGGCTGTAGCAATTTACATTCCTGCCATCAGTGTACAAGTGTTCCCTTTTCTCCACATCCTCAGCAATATTTGTAATTTGTAGACATTTTGATGGTAGCTATTCTGACAGGTGTGAGGTGATATCTCATTGTTATTTTGATTTGCATTTCCCTAATAATTAATGGTGTTGAACACCTTTTAATGTGAGTATTAGCCACCTGTATAACTTCTTTTGAAAAGTATCTATTCAGGTCTTTGCCCACTTTTTGATTGGGTATTTGGGTTTTTTTGAGATTGACTTATATGAGCTGTTTGTGTATTTTGGATAGTAACTCTTTGTCAGTCTCATTGTTTGTAAATATTTTCTCCCATTCCCTAGGTTGACTTTTTGTTTTGTCAATGGTTTCCTTTGCTGTAGAAAAGCTTTCAATTTTAATTAGATCCCATTTCTTTATTTTTGCTTTTGTTCCTTTTGCCTTAGGAGACAAATCCAAAAATATATATTGCTGTGATTTATGCCAAACAGTGTTCTGCCTATGTTCTCTTCTAGGAGTTTTATGGTTTCTGGTCTTACATTTAGGTTTTTAATCTATTTTGAGTTTATTTTTATATATGGTGTGAGGAAAAGTTCTAATCTCATTCTTTTACATGTAGCTATTCAGTTTTCCCACTACCACTTATTGACAAGACTGTCTTTACTCCATTGTATATCTTGTCTCCTTTGTCATATTAATTGACCATAGTTATGTGGGTTTATTTCTGGGCTCTCTATTCTGTTCCATTGATCTATATGTTTGTTTTGTGCCAGTATATGCTGTTTTGATTACTGTAGTTTTGTAGTATAGTCTGAAGTCTGGGGAGGTTGTATCTCCAGCTTTGTTCTTTTTTCCCAAGATTGCTTTTTCAATTCAGTGTCTTTTCTGTTTCCATATGAATTTTAGGATTATTTGTTCTAGTTCTGTGAAAAATGTCATGGGTATTTTGATAGGGATTGCATTAAATCATACATTGCTTTGGGTAGTATGGACATTTTAACAGTGTTACATCTTCCAATTCAAGAGCACAGGGTAACTTTCCATTTCTTTTTATCAACTTCAGTTTCTTTCATTATTGTTTTATAGCTCTCAGATTATGGGTCTTTTACCTCCTTGGTTAAGTTTATTCCTAGGTATTTTATTTTTTGATGGAATTTTAAATGCGTTTTTTTACTTTCTTTTTCTAATATTTCATTATTAGAATATAGAGAAGCAAGAGATTCCGCATATTAACCTTGTGTCCTGCAATTTTACTGAATTCATTAATTAATTTCTAATACATTTTTCAGTGGAGACTTTAGGGTTTTCTATATAAAGTGACATCTGCAAATAGTGACAGTTTTATTTCTTCCTTTCCCATTTGGATGTCTTTTATTTCTTTATCGTGTCTGATTGCTGTGGCTAAGATTCCAATACTATGTTAAATAGACATGTCAAAAGTAACCAATCCTGTCTTGTTCCTGAATTTAGAGGAAAGGCTTTCAACTTTTCACCGTTGAGTATTATATTGGTTGTAGGTTTGTTTTAAATGCCCTGTATCATGTTGAGGTATGTTCCCTCTATACCCACTTTGGTGAGAGGTTTTTTTTTTTTTTTTAATCATGAATGGATGTTGAATTTTGTCAAATGATTTTTCTTCATCTATTGAGATGATCATGTGGTTTTTCTTTGTTCTTTTGTTAATGTGGTGTATCACATTGATTAATTTGCAAGTATTGAACTATCCTTGCATCCCTGGAATAAATCTAGCTTGATCATGATGTATGATCCTTTTAATTTATCATTGGATTCTGTTTGCTAATATTTTTGAGGATTTTTGCATGTATATTCATCAAAAATATTGGCCTGGGATGAATTGGGAGATTGGGATTGACATATATACACTAATATGTATAAAATAGATAACTAATAAGAGCCTGCTGTATAAAAAATAAATTAATTAAATAAAATTCAAAAAAACTTTTTAAATATTGGCCTGTAATTTTCTCTCTTTGTACTGTTTGTCTGGTTTTGGTGAAGGGTAATGGTGGCCTTGCAGAATGAATTTGGGAATGTTAACATCCTTTTCAATTTTTCAACATAGTTTGATAAGGATAGGTATTAACTTTTCTTTATGTGTTTGGTAGAATTCCCCTGTGAAGCCATACAGTCCTGGATTTTGTTGGCTGGAAGTTTTTTTAATTACAAATTCAATTTCACTACTAGTGTATGGTCTGTTCAAATTGTCTTTTTCTTCTTGATTCATTCTTGGCAGATTGTATGTTTCTAGAAATTTGTCCATTTCTTTTGGGTGTTCACTTTGTTGGTGTATAACTTCATAGTATTCTCTTTTGACTTTTTGTATCTCTGTGGTAATGGTTGTTATTCCTCCTCTTTCATTTCTTATATATATTTTTTATTTTGGTACTCCCTTTCCTTCTTGGTTAGCCTGCTAATGGTTTATTAATTTTGTTTATCTTTTCAAAAAATCAGCTCTTGTGTTCATTTACCTTTTCTATTATTTTTTTTATCTCTATTTTATTTATTTTCTCTCTGTTCTTTATTATTTCCTTCCTTCTGCTTACTATGGGATTTGTTTGTTCTTCTTTTCCTAATTCTTTTAAGTGGTAGGTTAGGTTGCTTTTTTGAGTTTTTACTTGTTTCTTGAGGGAGACCTATATTATTATGAACTTCCCTCCTAGAATTGCTTTTGCCACATCCCATACATTTTGGAAAACTGTGTTTCCATTTTCATTTTTCTCAAGGTATTTTCTGATTTCCTCTTTGATATCATCATTAACCCATTTTTTTTTTTTTTAGTAACATGTTGTTTAGTATCCATGTATCTGTTTTTTCCCATTTTTCTTCCTAGAAATGATTTCTAGTTACATACCATTTTGGCTGGGAAAAGTCCTTGATAAAATTTCTATCCTCTTAAATGCGTTGAGACTTGTTCTGTGGCCTAACATGTGTTCTGTCTTGGAGAACATTTCATGTGCACTTGAAAAGAATGTGTATTTTTCTATTTTTGGATGTAATGTTCTGTAGATACCTATTGAGTTCAACTGGCCTATTGTGTCATTTAAAACCACTGTTTTCTTGTTTAATTTCTGTCTGGATGATCTCTCCATTGATGTAAGTGTGGTGTTAAAGTTTCCTACTATTATTGTATTGCTGTGTTGTCAGTTTCTCTCTTTATGTCTGTTTGTATTTGCTTTATATATTTTGGTGCTCCTAATATTTGGTGCATATATGTTAACAATTTTGGTCTCCTCCTCTTTATTGATTATCTCTTGTATCCTTTGTCATTATATAACACCCTTCATTGTCTCTTGTTACAGCCTTTTTTTAAAGGCTATCTTGTCTGATATGAGTATTGTTACCCCCTCTTTCTTATCATTTCCATTTACATGAAATATCTTTTTTCATTTCCTTACTTTTAGTTTGTGTATCTTTAGCTCCAAAGTGATTCCCTTGAAGTAGCATGTAGAAAGTATTGGGTATTTAAAATCCAATCATCCACTCTATGTCTTTTGATTGGATCATTTAGTTCATTGACATTTAAAGTAATTATCAATAGGTATGTTCTTATTGCCATTTTATTTCTTGTTTTCCAGTTATTTTTGTAGTTTTTCTGTTTATTTTTTCTTCTTTTTGTTTCCTCCCTTGTGGTTTGATGATTTTCTTTAGTAGTATGCTTGTATTCCTTTCTTTTTAGTTTTTGTTTATCTAGTATAGGTTTTTGGTTTTTGGTTACTGTGGGGTTCATATATGATGTTATCTCTCCTTTGATTCTAAATAATAATCTTACTAGGTAGAGTATCCTAGATTGTAGGTTTTTCCCTTTCAGCACTTTGAATATGTCATTCCACTCCCTTCTAGCCTGAAATGCTTCTTCAGATAAATCAGTTGACAGCCTAATGGAGATTTCTCTTGTATATGACTCTTTATTTTTCTCTTACTGCCTTTAGAATTCTCTTTTTAACTTTTGAAGTTTTATGATATTTCTTGGTGTGGTTTTTAGAGGTTTATCTTATTTGGGACCCTCTGTGTTTTCTGTACCTTGATATATGTTTCCTTTTTCAGGTTTGTGAAGTTTTCAGCCATAATTTCCTCAAATATATTTTCAATCCCTTCTCTCTCTCTTCTCCTTCTGGGACCCCTATATTGCAAATGTTTGTATGCTTAATGTTATCACAGAAATCTCTTAAACTGTTTTCATTTTTTAATTTATTTTTCTTTTTGCTGTTATGATTTGGTGATTTAAATGTATATTATATGACAAGAAAAATAGATTTTATGGAAAGAAATAGCTATATTTGAAAAATGTGCAAAATAAGTGTAATATGAATGGTTGGAAAAAATGTAAAAAATAATGTATTTTGTGTCTATTTAAGCAATCAGCTTTTGTGAGAAATCCCAGTTAATTGACATACCTAAAATATTCACCATGTTTCATTAAAAAAAACCCATATTTATTTATAATAGCATTAAGGAACTTGTGTCTTAAGTATTCTTATATTTAAAAGAATGAAAATACTCATTATTCTTTAAGTCCATGACATCTACAATTTACTATTCTTGGAAAGAGAGAAAAGATGCACATACTTCCTCTGCATATGACTGATCAATTTTCCTACTACCCATGAAAACGTGAGGCACCTGCCCACATTAGGAATGTTGCCTTGGGAGTGCCTCTGCCTGAAATTCTCCCTCTAATTACATGGACATTTATCCCTTACGTCTTTATGTTGATTTTCTAATGTTACGTTCTCTTTCCCTGATTACCTCAAACTTAAAATTTCAACTCCACTGCCATCCTTTAGTACCGTCTACACTGCTTACTTTATTTGGCTTCATAGTAGCAACCATCCAATATATGATATATATTGTACTCTTTATTTGTTCACAGTCTCTGTGCCGATCCTAGTATGCAATCCCTTTAGATTACAGATTTTATTGATTGTTTTGGTCACTGCTATACCCCTAGAGTTCAGAACAATTACATGTTGAATGGTAAATGCCCAGTGCATTCATATTTGTGGAAAAATGATATTGTTTTTATTTCTAATATTCAAAATTATTGATTACAAAAGGGAGGTAAAGGATTCCTGTTAGCTATAGGTTTAAACATAGTGTCTTGAGATAAGACATGTTAACTAGCTTATTCATATTTAATAAATATTGTGCTATCTTTAGTGTAATAAGTATATTATTAGAACATATAGACTAGAAAAATAAAGACTTAGGGAGTTTAATATAAATCAGTCTTTGTTTCTTAAGGGATGCTTTGGAAACCAGTTTTGTTCTCCAAAATCATTAATCTATTTTTTAAACAAATATCTTGCAAAAACACTTTCTATTCAAAATCCCCTGTGAGATAAAAAGCCATTCAGAGTAGTGGTTAAAGGCATAGACTTTGAAGAAACAAGCCTCAGGTTAAAACCCAGCTCTTCCACCTATTAGCTATGAAGCCTTGGAAGAGACCCTTAATCTCTCTGCCTCAGTTCCCACACCTACAAAATAAGAATAATACAAATCACTATGGTATTACTACTTCATATTGTTGCTATGGGGGTTTAATGAATCAATGCATGTAAAAGCCTATAGAACAAAGTCTGGTGAATAGTATGCAAATATACACACATACACACACGCACACACGCACACACACACACATTTTAGTGCACAGAATACTGGGGGTTTTTTTAGAGATATTCTTTAAAATGTCACCTCCCTGTATCTCCCCTCCCTTCAAATTTAAGCATTTGCTTCCCAGACAAAATGTGTTAATTGGAATCATATATCAAAGGGCATATGAAGATAGAAGTGTGAAAAAGTAAATGCATGATTCAAAAGAGACTGCATGAAGCCGGACAATTAATATAATCTCAATCTATGCATGAAAATGATATAATACTTTTAAAAAAGAATGCATCATAAAAATCACAAGCTATGCATTTGAACTCTTGTTTTTCTTCTTGTGTCTCTTTGGGAAATTGATTTACCGGTACTCAAAAATAAAATGGAGAGAATTATGCATGCATTAAATAATTTAAGTAATGTTGCTGCTGCAAGGATCACATATATTGCTACTAGGGAAAAGCAGTTTATGATGATGGCAGCTGACATGATTTTCTCTCCAGGGCTTGCTATTGGATTTCAAATATGAAGAGGTTCATGATCTACAGCATTGCCCACTTCACCAGGAATGAATGTGGATCTATTGTAAGGTTGGAACCTGCATCATTAACTAACTCTATGTGGTTTACAAGAGACACATCTAAAACGGAAGGACGCAGGCATGAAGAATGTTAAGAATGGAAAAAGTTATACGATGCAAATTCTAAATTAAACAAAAGTAAAAAGTGGTTATAGCTATGTTACTATCAAACAAAATAGACTTTAAGGATAAAACAGTGAAACTGACTAAAATTATAGTCATTTTATAAAGAACATAATTATTTCAGGAGGAAAATATAGCAACTTAATTTAGCTTGCACCTGAGAATGTAGTTACAAATTTTTTAAGTGCAGGTTTTGTCATTTCAAGCATGAGAAATAAGCTCTAACTCAAATAGAAAGAAAATGTTGGAAAGCTACTGATTAGCTCATAAGGCTGACAGGAAGGTTAGAAAATTAGGTAAACAGAAAGAAAGACAGTGATACTAAGCTTTCACTACTGCACCAAGATTATAATGCAAGGAGCAGTCAGGTTACAGTGTCACAGTGGACACAGCTGGAGCAACTAGATGCTGACACTACCGCTGGATGCAGCTGCTGACACCACCTGATGTCCTCAACAATCCTGGAGGATCTGCTTTGGTGAATGCATCTTAGACCTTTCTCATCACCTGAAAATCGAGTCCAAGAATCCTAATCATCAAATCCTTTCTGGCTAGAAATAGATAGATGATAGATACATACAAACGTACATAAAATTTTATCTAAATGGATAGTCAATGAGAAAATTCCAAAACAAAAAATACATGAAAATAAAAATTTGCTTTTGCAAATAACAGAACAAACACTTCCAGTACAACTATAGCACAAGGCTAAAATATACAGCTTTGTATGGAAATGACTACCCTGATGGATTTCAATTTCTCTTTTCAAGCCTAACCCTGAATGGATTTCTGATTTATTGATTCATCAGTAAGGAACGTGGCAAAAATATCCTTAAATAATTCAAAATGTAAAATCCAATCACCAAAAAAATTAATAGATTGTCTCACATTTTCTTCCACTTTTATGGAGCCACTTTTGATATGGAGTTCTGTGACCCTTTGGCCTAAAATAGTCACTACACAGCAGCTGGCAAATGGACAGGACAAGAGACAAGCAGACAGCCACTCAAACAAGCATAGACTGCACTTCCAGTGCTAAGCTGAATCTGACATTTAAGTTAAAAGGTATTTTAACATAGATTCACACACACACACACACACACACACACACACACACACACGAACGCACACACTGCTATTACAAAATCAGTGTTATCTTACCTGAACCGAAAAAATCTCCTGATATCCAAAAGGCAGAATTTTTGTGAGAAATATATTATGGCTCTATATCCATGAATCTTGACAGGTTTAAAAATAATGTATTGTGACTGGTTTACTATTGCTTTGTCTCATCACTACAGAAAATAATAACTAGTTAAAATCAAGAAGGAAATTGCTGTAAATACAGAATTCCTATTGCTATAATTATTTACCAACGTAGATGAAAGTATGTGTGAGTGTGTGCATGTGCACGACTGTTGTAACACATTAGTGAACAGGAATCATAAATATATCACAAAAGCATTGTATTAGTTTTCTTCTTAAGAAGGAAAATCTTATTTTGCTCATGAAGATTATTTAGAGAAACAGAAGTAGCATTATATTTGATTTTACAGAACAACAAGCACATAAATAAATTCTTAATTAAATATATTTAATAAGTAAAAGTAAATATAGTGTCACTATGTTATCTACTCAATCAAATAAGTCACTGGCATAATCTAGAAGTGTCAAATTGAATAAAGTAGCAATTTTCAATATACAGTGGATGCCCTGGTCCTCCAAATCAGCCATTTGGCAGCCAGAGATTCAGCCAACTGCAGATCTTGTCACAGTTGGTTGAATCACGAACACAGAACTGACTAAGAAAGGTACACATTCTGGGGTTTGGTATGGAGGCCTTGGGGGGAAATTTGAGGGGGGGAGTGTAACCAGTCCCCCATGGATGCCAAGGAATTACTGTTCTGTTTTTCAGTATACCGTTTTTCAATATTACATTTTGTTAGGAAATTAAAAAGAAAAATTCCATTAATTCCAAATTAGTTATGTTTTCAGAAAATGTGCTAAAATTAGAGTTGTAGAAGGAGAAAAACAACCAAAGCCATTAACTGTAATTTTTATTATATCTTTGCAATGTGAGAACAGCTAAAAAAGGCTCCTCTGTGAGAGCAGGAAGGTTAAAACTTTATAGGATAGATTGGAGAAGGACACTACAGTTTGGTATGGCTTAGTTCTGAAAAGTGTTCGCTGTTGAAATTCTTGGACAGTATGTAGAAACTGAGGTTGTGTTAATCACAAGACTGGATGCAGCATAATTAAGACTGGGGCTGTAATTAAGACTGGGGCTGTAATTAAGCCATGATGAATAATTGAATATTTGTTGAATAAGTGAGTGAATAGCCATTGGTTGGCCAATTTGGGTTTAGCAAGGGGTCAGGGAGGAAAAGTTGAGAGCTGAGACCTTGGTAGTGTCACTGGAAATTTTTCCATCTATCAGCATCTTTTACCAAATGCAGTTCTATTATTTTCTTTCCTTCCATAATATTAATTTCAGTGAAGTTTCAGGATACAAAAGCAACATCCAAGTATCAGTTGTATTTCTATACACTAACAATAAACTATCCAGAAAAAAATTAAGAAAACAATCATTTTTACAGTAACATCAAAAAGAATAAAATGCTTAGGAATTAATTTAACCAAGGAGGTAAAAGACTTGTACACTGATAACTACAAGACATTAAGGAAAGAAATTGAAGAAGACACAAGTGAATGGAAAAATAGTGTGTGTTCATGGATTGGAGGAATTAATATTGTTAAAATGTCCATAGTATCCAAAGTGCTATACAGATTTAATAAAATCCCTGGCAAAATTCCAATAGCATTTTTCACAAAGGTAGGAAAAATAATCCTAAAAATCATATGGAACCACAATGACTCAAAACAGCCAAAGCAATCTTGTGAAAGAAGAAAAAAGCTGGAGGCATCACATTTTCTGATTTCTACTTGTATTACAAACCTATAGTAATCAAAGCAGTACAGTACTGGCATATAAACAAACACATAGACCAATGGAACAGAATGAATAACCCCCAAATAAACCCACACACGTACAGTCAACTGATCTTTAACAAAGGTGCCAAGGATACAAAATGCAGAAAAGATAGCTTCTTCAGTAAATACTGTTGGAAAAACTGGATATCCATATTCCAAAGAATGAAATTGGACCCTTATCTTATACCTTATACAAAAATCAACTTAAAATAAATTAAAGACCTAAATATAAGACCTTAAATTGTAAAACTCCTAGAAGAAAAAATAAGGAAAAATAGCTTTTACATTGGTCTTGGCAATGACTTTTTTTTATAGGACACCAAAAGCACAGGCAACAAAAACAAAAATAAACTAAGGAAATAGCACATTTCCTAAGGAACGGGAGAAAATATTTGCAAATCATATGTCCAATAATGAGTTAATATCCAAAATATTTAAGAAACTCCTATAACTCAATAAGAAAAAAATAACCACATTAAAAAATGAGCAATTGAATAGACATTTCTTTAAAGAAGAGATACAAATGGCCATAGGTTTATGAAAATGTGGTCACCATTACTAATCATCAGAGAAATGCAAACCAAAACAACAGTGAGATATCACTCAGACCTCTTAGAATTGCTATTATTAAAAATTTAAAAAGATAAATGTTGGTGAGGATGTGGACTGTAGGGAACTCTGGTGCACTGTTGGAGGGGATACAAATTGGCACAGCCATTTTGGAACACAGTATGGAGGGTCCTCAAAAAATAAAAAATAGCACTGCTGTGTGATTCAGCAATCCCATTTCTGGGCCTATATCCAAAGGAATTATCATCAGGATCTCAAAGAGATACCTGCACTCTTATGTTCATTGCACCATTAGTTATTCACAATAGCCAAGATACGGAAACAAACTAATATCTAACAATGGATGAATGAATAAAGAAAATTTGGTATATATATACAATGGAATATCATTCAAACTTAAAAAAAAAGAAGGAAATCATGCAATTTGCAACAACGTGAATGAACTCAGCGGATGATATACTAGGTGGAAAATAAACCAGACACAGAAAGACAAATACTGCATCATCTCACTTGTCTGTGGAATCTAAAATAGTAATACTCATAGAAGCAGAGAGTAGAATGTTTGTTGTTAGGGGGCTTGGAGAGAGAGAAATGAGATGATGGTCAAAGGGTGCAAAGTTTCAGTTAGGCAAGATAAATAAGTTCTCGAGATCTGCTCTACAGCATAGCGCCTGTAGCTAACAATACTGTATTGTATACTTAAAACTTGCTAGGAGGCAATCTTTTGTTAAGTGTCTTACCACACACACAAATATAATGATAATAATAAAAGAAGGGCAGGAGGAAACTTTGTGAGGTGCTGGATATATTTATGGCCTTGATTGTAGCGAAGGGTAGCAGAATGTACCACCCCAAAATATGACTGTAGGAGTTTAGGACAGGCCAACCCAAAATATGCTGCTTTAGGAGATTGATTATTTTGAGCTGTAGGTACTTGAAAGACATCAAATGCAGGGAGAGCTTTCACTGAACCCTCCTTATCAGCCTAAAGACAGATCCTCTAAAAGAACGCAGTTGTCATACATCTCCTCCCTGGGAGTTTCGTCAACCAGGGAAGATTTACTCTTATCACAGGAGAGGAGACTAGAAGTGGACACCACAGCCAGACAAACTTTGTCACAAACAATCATACCTCCCATTTATTCTTCTGAGGGTCCATTCATCTTTCCTAAAAACTCTTTTACTCTCCTCTAAGCTGCCTCATCTTCTCTCCCCTTTCCCTGTGAAAATGTTATTTAATCCTGATTCTAAGCTGCCTCTTTGAATTACTCATTTTCCCCTGGATATCTCCCACACATACATGCACATACATGAGGCATACATGTTAATAAACTGCTTTTTGTTTTTCTCTTGTTAATCTCTTTTATTACAGAGGTCTCAGCTAAGAGCTCAGAGGGTAGAGGGAAAATTATTTTTCATCCCCTGTGATGGTGATGGTTTCATTCCTCAAACTCAGCAATTTGTATACATTAAATTTGTATAGCTTTTTCATGTCAGTCGTACTTCAATAATTTTTTTTAAAAAAGTTCATACCGGTGTAATGGGTTTTAAGAGATTTCACCTGTATGTGACCTTAAATACACTCCCCAAACAAAAATTATTACCTTTCGACTGAGATATAACTTTTAAAATGTGTATTTAAGAGTAAAAGAAAAAAATAGGAAGCTATACACATTCATGCTCCATGTCTGAAAACAGAGGGTGATCTGTATCATACTCAGTTACTATTTCCTTATTCTCTGAGGAAACTAGTTTGAGGGCCAAGATCAAACCTTAATCATCAATCTAATCCCCTTTGGCGTGCTCATCCATAATCTACAGCATAGTATTTTCACACAAATAATTGCTCTGTAAATATTTGCAAGTAAAGTAAATTATTAAAATTTAAAGTCAAGAAGAGGAAGAGAATCAGACCTTGGATAGAATGTCAAAATAGGTATATAGCAAAACTTAAATAAAAGATAGCCGCTCACAGATTTGCTTGGATAATCCATAGTAGTGAGAACAGATGGACACAATTTGTTTTTTCAGTGAAAATGAGGCCAAGAACAAACGTCTTATTATGGTAACACATAAACTCACATATACACATCTGTATGTTAAAAATGTATATTTACTGTTTCTCACTTGACAAAATCATTCTACATGTATTATTTTGTTGCTTCCAATAACCCTTTAGAGGAGAGGTAGTCACTCCTTATATAGTCACATCCTACTAACATCATTTCTTTGAAGAAGTCTTTGTTTTACATTCCAAATCAAATTGCTCCCTCCCTCCATGTGACATTACAATATATTACAGAGTAATACCAGAGTAACACAACTTGAGGACTACAGTTGTTTCTTTTCTTTTGGGTTTTTTTTTTTTTTGGCCACATCCCGTGGCATGTGGGATCTTAGTTCTCTGATCAGGGATTGAACCCGCGCCCTCTGCGTTGGAAGGCAGAGTCTTAACCACTGGACCACCAGGGGAGTCCCAGGACTGCAGTTTATAAATTGACAAATGCGTATATGTGAAGAACGCATCTTAGAGGACACTGAAGGAGAGAGCTTACTCACACCATCATATAGGACAGAGCCGTCAAATCAAGAGCCATTTGAGTGGACAAGAGATGGAATTGCCAAGTAATTTCCAACAGAAACTGGAAACCATAAATCTGCCCCATCTGGCAGAGTTATATAGTTTTCTACAGCAAAGCTCAGGATGGGGAAAAAGCTTTTGATTATAGAGATCCAGTTTGGGAGTGTATTTATATGAAAGCAGCAAAGAGCAGGAGAAGGGAATTGAAGAGAGTGTGACCTGAAAGTCCAGTCATGATGACGAATTTAGTTTAGAAAATAAAGCCAAGAAGCAAATGATAATCTAAAAATATATGGAGGGATTTAAAAGTTGAAATGAATGAAAAAATATATTTAGCAGAGATAAGTTTGTTATCAGATAGATTTCAAATTAAGGGCTTAGAATGTAGTTCAGTTCAGGGAGATAATAAATCCTGACTGTGGCCTCAGGTGTTGTTTGCTGAAGAAAAATAAAGTGAAAGTTACTGCTATAGAAAAGATTAAGAAATTGTGAGGAAACAAGTTATTCAGGATAAGGCAAGAGTGGGAATAGAATAAAACAAAGGGAGTCAGATGTATATTCTTCCCAGAGGGCAGGCATATGTCTGCATTTTAAAAATGTATTGAGGAAAAGAAATTAACCCTGACTATTTTAAACAATTTCTAAAATCCCATTCATTAAACATATAAGACTTTCTTTTTCATTCACAGCATGGTACCATTGGGTATGTAGTGGGCCACCTCCAGGGCAACACAGGTATCTGGGATCCTTTCTTGCCCTTGGGCTATTAGGATTTTGCTGCATCTGGCTGGGAGATGGTGAGGGGAGGAAAAGGGTGAAGAGGATGGGGTGAGATGGAGGTGGTACATTTTAGGTCTGTTCACTTCGCTGGCTAGAACTCAGTTGGTTCTACATAACTGCAAGAGAGCTGGGAAACTTAACATGGTTGTGTCCTGGAAAGAAAAGTCTTATGTGTCTCCTTTACTCTCAGTACATCACTTCTGGTGGTCAAATATGTAGGGGCTTTTCCTCACAGCAAGCAATTCTGAGACACCAGTTGGGTGTCCTGCAATTCAATTCAGTTATGACACTATCTACCTGGAGTTAGCATCAGATCCTAAAGGTTAAGGGCTCAATCACCCCATTCCCCCCACTTCAGAAGCCAGTTGCAAGACCAGGTTGTTATCTGTGCTTCTGAGCAGCTGACTCTAAATCAGAGGTTCCCACCACTCTCCCCCTGGTTCAATTAATTTGCTAGAGTGTCTCACAGAACCCAGTACTTAAGAGAAAGAGTTTACTTACTAGGTTACTGGTTTATGATAAAAGTATAAAACTCAAGAACAGCCAGATGGAAGAGATGTATGGGGTAACATATGTGGAAAGGGGCTTGGAGGTCCCATGACCTCCCCCTGCACCTTCACGTGTTCACCAACCCAGGAGCTCTCCAACCTGTCCTGCTGGGTTTTTATGGAGACTACAAGATATAGCCACAGTTGATTAAATTATTGGTTATTAGTGATTGGACTCAATATCCAGCTCTTTTGCACTCTCCAGAGATGGGGGGAGGGGTGGGACTGAAAGTTTTACCCCTCTAATCATGTGGTTGCTTGTGCTTGCAACAGCCCTCATCCTTAGGGGCTTTCCAGAAGTCATTTCATTAACATAAACTCAGATATGGTTAAAAGGGGCTTGTTATGTATAACAAAATATGCTTATTGTAATTATCAAGTTATTCAAGATCTTTAAATAAAATCAATTCATTTGAAATTTTGGCCCTGCTCATTTTATTTTTAATGTCTGTAAACCAGGCACAATCATTGTTCTTATTTTTTAACACCTTTGGTTTTGGGGGTGTTTTTTTATTTTTAATTGAAGTAGTTTATTTACAATGTTGTGTTAATTTCTGCTATACAGCAAAGAGATTCATTTATACATATATATACATTCTTTTTTATATTCTTTTCCATTATGGTTTATCATAGGATACTGAATATAGTTCCCCGTGCTATACAGTAGGACCTTGATGTTTATCCATTCCATATATAAGAGCTTACATCTGCTAACTCCAACCTCCCACTCCATCTCTCCCCAACCCCTTACCCCTTGACAACCACAAGTCTGTTTTTGTCCCAGAGTCTGTTTCTGTTTTATAGACAGGTTCCTTTGTATCATATTTTAGATTCCACATATAAGTGATATCATATGGTATTTGTCTTTCTCTTTCTGACTTACTTCACTTAGTATGATAATCTCTATTTGCATCCACGTTGCTGCACATGACATTCTTTCTTTCTTTTTTATGGCTGAATAGTATTCCATTGTGTATATGTACCACATCTTTTTTATCCATTCATCTGTCAATGGACATTTAGATTGTTTCCACGTCTTGACTATTGTGAATGGTGCTGCTGTGAACATAGGGTGCATGTATCTTTTTGGATTAGAGTTTGCTCTGGATATATGCCCAGGAGTGGGATCGCTGGATCATACGTTAATTCTATTTTTAGTTTTCTGAGGAACCTCTATACCCATTTTCCATAGTGGCTGTAACAACTTGCATTCCCACCAACAATGTAGGAAACTTCCCTTTTCTCCACATCCTCTCCAGCATTTATTTGTAGAGTTTTTAATGATTGCCATTCTGACCCATGTGAAATGGTACCTCATTGTAGTTTTGAATTGCATTTCTCTATTAGCAATGTTGAGTATCTTTTCATGTGCCTATTGGCCATTTGTATTTCTTCTTTGAAGAAATGTCTATTTAGGTCTTCTGCCCATTTTTGATTGAGTTGTTTGCTTTTTTGTTGTTGAGTTGTATGAGCTGTTTGTATATTTTGGAAATTAAGCCCTTGTCAGCTGCATAGTTTGCAAATATTTTCTCCCATTCTGTAGGTTTTCTTTTTGTTTTATTCATGGTTTCCTTTGCTCTTCAAAAGCTTGTAAGTCTGATTAGGTCCCATTTGTAGATTTTTGTTTTTATTTCTATTGTCGTGGGTGACTGACCTAAGATATATGTTTCTGATTTATGTCAGAGAATGTTTTGCCTATGATCTCTTCTAAGAGTTTTAAGGTGTCATCTCTTATGTTTAAGTCTTTAAGCCATTTTGAGTTTATTTTTGTGTGTGGTGAGAGGGTGTGTTCTAACCTCATTGATTTACATGCAGCTGTCCAACTTTCCCAAAACCACTTGCTGAAGAGACTGTCTTTTTCCCATTGTATATTCTTGCCTCCTTGTCAAAGATTAATTGACCATAGGTGTGTGGGTTTACTTCTGGGCTCTCTGTTCTGTTCCATTGATCCATATGTCTGTTTTGTGTCAAAACCACTCTGTTTTGATTACTATAACTTTATAGTGTTGTCTGAAGTCTGGGAGGGTTATGCCTCCTGCTTTGTTCTTTTCTTCAGGATTTCTTTGGCAGTCCTGGGTCTTTTATGGTTCCATATGAATTTTAGAATTATTTGTTCTAGTTCTCTGAAAAATGTCATGGGTAATTTGACAGGGATCACATTAAATCTGCAGATTGCTTTGGGTAGTGTGGCCATTTTAACAATATTAATTCTTCCAATCCAAGAGCACTGGATGCCTTTCCATTTCTTTGAATCATCTTCAATTTCCTTTATTAATGTTTTATAGTTCTCAGCGTATAAGTCTTTCACGTCAGGCACAATTATTTTTTTCCTTCTAGGTCAACAGACTATTAGGAATTCCTCACGAGTTCATAGGTATTCATGGTTAAGCATTCAACTTCTACCTGAATCTAAGAGCAAACCAGAAGCTGTTGCTTGAAAATCAAACAATTATCCGGAGAAGAGAGCATGTTTTTTTCTCCCAAATCTGAGATCTGCACTGTGATATTTGTATTAGGATTTTCCTGAAGCTTCATAAAAATTTTACATTTTCTACAGACAATTTGAGTGAATCTGGATTAGCTTGATCAAAAGCCCATGTGTAATTCTGCTTATGGCATTGTGGCATTGCTGCAGAGACTTTTCCTGCTGTGGGCTCCACTCACAAGTGGAAGTGTTATGGCTTACTTAGTAAATGGGTCAGAGTAGTACACTCAAATGTAGTGTATTTTTGCCATCAACATCTAAACATTTTCACCAAAATTTTGCACCAGCTTATTGTGTCTCATCATGCTCTAGACTCCTGGAACCCCAGAAGCTTCACCGAGGTAACAGTCCTCTGAATTTTCTGGCATTTATCTTCTACTTTCTAGTCATGATAAGGCATTTAAAATATTTGCAAGGTTTTACTCGTCAAGTCCAATTATCTTAATGTCATCAGTATTATAGGCAAGACTGATGCTCTGTGAAGTGCTAGTGTGATGTTCTGTGGAACATCAGAATGGTTGAGATCTTTGTAGGCCTTTACTTGGCGTAGATCAAAACCGACTGTGGAGATGTTCTGCTGTTTGCCAAGTAAAAGTAAATGACTTCTGGTAGGGCTTCATGTAAAGAGAAACCACTTACCAGTTCCATAGTTGAATACCAGTATGTGAGGGTCTTTGTTGAATTGCTTTCTAGAACTGTAGCTGTAACTGGAGTCACCATATGAATAAATTATAATAGCTCATAGCCATCTCTCAAGACCAGTCTTCTTTCTACACAAGCCAAATATACATTAAATGTGGATGTGATAGTCATGACCACCCCTGAATCTTTAAAGTGCTTGATGGTAGCATGAATCTCTGTAATGCCCTGAGGAAGACTTATTGTACTAATAGAGTGATAGAATCAAGACAAAGCTCCATTTAATTCCTTGACCATATAAAATGCCTATGGGAGTGGTTAACTATTGTGACATTTCGATTCTGTAGAATTAATGTCATGTGAGGGCTAGTGTGAAGTAATCAATAAAAATTTTCATTATTTTACCATCTTCATTGCTAAGACACCCTGGTAAATAACTTCAAGTTCCTTTAGAAAAGGCTAGGAGAAAGACTTACAGTATAAATTTTGACTGGGTAGCAGAACATTTTCTCAACAGAAAGGGGTTCCTCTTTTATTCAGAAGGCTTTGTGTTTGTGAACTGTCTCATATCTAGGAATTTTTTGAGGAGCAATCTTTATTACGATTAAAAAATTCAAACTTTTGTTCAAGAGACCTAGAACTTTTCCACTTATACAAGCCCAGTAACATTTTAGTATAATACCCATCTATTTCAGTTCTTTAGATACTATAATATATAAGCTAATGACAAAGATCTCCGAGGATAAAAACATTCCGATCATGACTGAATATTTTTCAATTATGATAAATATGCTCACCTGACTCTGTCATTTAAGTGCCACCACTTGACCAACACAATCCCAGGATCCTGCACTCAGTGAATTCAGGAAGCCCAGTTTAATTACAGCAATTCTCACAGTCATTTTGTCATTATGATGATATTCTCACAGAGCTCTCAGGGGTGTTAGTATTCCCCTCACTAATGTATTTTTTGCAGTTTTGCTAGTATGCCGGTGTCCATAGTAAGTGTATATGTGAGAAGCTCTTACATAAGAAATCAATTCTGATATTTCCATCTATCTGTATCTTTAGTTATCTTCCTTTGCAGATTTTATTTAAAAATAAGTTCTGGTATTTCATTTTTATTGTGTCAGCTATCTTTACATCCAGATTTCATTCAACCAAACAAACTGAAAGGGACCCTCTCAACTTGCTTAAGCTGACACACTGAATAGAGAGTTTCTGCTTAGTGTATCATGGATACATAGCAAACAAGCTTTTCCCAATTCAACATTTCTATTCCACCCTGATCCAGCTCCTAGGGGCCTTTTCCACACATGCTGTCTAGGCTTTGCTACGTAAACTGCCAACATCTTGGAATTATTTAGGTCTGTATGGTACCTCTCCACAGGCCAGACTTTGCACTTGACCTCTTAGAGTACACAGGGCCTTTCTTTGAGTTTAGAAGCGATGAGTAGAGGTGGAGGTGGGTTCTTAAGAGCAGTCTCATGCATGAAAACTACTCCAGAAGAGCAAAGTCAGCTAAGAGGAAACTACCCACCTGACAGAGGAAGAAGGGCTATTTCTACAGACAGAGAAAGCTCTTAGAATTTGAACATTCAAGGTCTAAGCTTCATTTGCATTTTCCAATAAATGTGTGATAGTGAAGTGCCTCTGATGCTATAGGGATGGCTTAAGGAGCTGTTGACTGTGTAGCAGGAATGTACTGGGAGTTGAAACATCTGGTCATGTAACTTGCTTGTGCTGTTAGTACCTGCTTGAGTTCAAAATTATGTGCACATCTCCCTTAGTGATTAAGTATTTTAACCTTATTTTTTCTTGGCTTAGTGATATCAGAGACTCTTAGCGTGCCAAGGGAGTATAACATGACTTTGCCCTAAGTAAAGTATAATTCCCTAATCCAGGATTGCCTCAGGCTCCATGCAGTATTTTTGCCAGACATACTTTGAGTGCCATATCCTTGATTCTAAGTCCAAGTAGCATAGCAACTCCTTTCCAACTTAAATACACTGGAAATCAGTTTTCTTTCTCTGGGCCACGCTCATAGATATCAATAAATGCATTATCGCAGCACTATGTAAAATATATTTCTTATTCTCTTCCTTAACCTTGCACCATCAGAATCTTTTCAAATGTCACTGTTCTGATTGGTGGCATTCCTCTCCTTCCCAATTAATGCTCCTGCTTTCATATAACATAATTAGCATGACCATAAATCACCCCATATTGACTGAAATATAAACAAAGTTATACCAGTCATCAAGGATCAAGTTTGAGTATGTGTATTTGTATTCTTAACACCAAAGCTTGCCCTACAATATCAGAAAATCATGATTTAAGGGGAATTGATATTTTTAAATGATCCCAAAATTAAGTTATCTAAACCCATGCTTTTACAATATTATTTTTAAATTGCAATGTATATTGTTTTCTTCAAGAAATAGGTAATCCTAGTGATAGTTCTAACAAATTTATTTAGTTGGTGGGAATGTCAATAAATTACTTGTACTTCAGCTGCAAGATGCATTTTAGTGTGGAAGGAAGTCTTTTTGAGAGAAACTCAAACAGTTGAGCCTTCTCTGTCAATATCACTGTGTTAGAAGTTGTGAACAAAGTTTCTTCCTTACAGAAAGGTGGCATTAACAAGAGCCTTAATTGGTATTTTGAGAAATAGTTGGTCAAAAGTGTCTTAGGAGTGGGTGAAATTATTATTCCAGTTCACAGCCCTTGGGAAATTCATCTTTATCAATGTAGGAGGAAGGAAACAGCTGGGAAACAACAAAGAAACAACTTCTTAAGTTCCAGAGAAGTTGAGAAAGGTGGTGCTAACAGTGGAAATTTTTCAGTCCTTTAAAGACTCTTATACCCTAGTCTTTAAAGTACAGTCATAGTTTGGGTTTTTAACAAGGAAGAGAATCAGGAACTTATGTCATTCCTTTAAAAGGTAACTATTCCTGCCAAGATGATAACCCCACTTATTGGATCTAATATTGGTAGGTCTCTTTGTGATGTGAAATAGGTTTATTCTATGACCTGAACGCTTGTGTCTCCCTACAAATTAATTTATGTTGAAATACTAACCACCAAAGTGATGGTATTAGGAGGTGGAGACTTTGTTATGTTAATTAGGTCATGAGGGCAGAACCTTCATGATTGGGATTAGTGCCCTTATGAATGAGATTTCAGAGAGCTAGCTCACCCCTTCTGCCATGTGAGGACACAAGAAGGTGCCCTACCAGGAAGTGGGCTCTCACCTGACGCTGAATGTGCTGGTGCTTTGATCTTGAACTTCCCAGCCTCCAGAACAGTGAAAAATAAATTATTGTTGGTTATAAGCCATCCAGTTTGTAATACTAGCCCAAACAGACTAAGACAGTTTATATTTTAAAATAGTAACTTATATAATTTTTCTTTTCCTTTTCACTTTTTTTTTGGGGGGGGTGGGTTAAGTACTGCTTCCTTAGAGCCCTGCATCTGAGGCTCAATGAGGGTAGACGTCAACAAAGAGAAAGGAGAGATCATTGAGCTTTGTCTTTCCAGACAGAGTTTTTCAAAATAGACTCTTACAAAAACCCAAAGACAATAGTCACAAATTGATTGCAAGAGGGATCTACTTAAGAAAGAAGAGTTTTCTGATCTCCATAAATTTACATATAATTTTCATGAGCAAAACGTGAAGGAAAAGGAGGAATTAGCTAGACTCTAAGGAGGTAAAAACATTCTCTCTATATAATATAGGAACATTATGCCAAGACTCACTGACCAGATACATTCCCATTTCCCTTAAGGTTCCTTAGACTAGGTATAGGTTATTGTTGTTTTGGCTTATCAGAGTAAATCAAAAGGAAAACACACACACGCACACATATGCACACACACACACAAAAGAAATCTGCCTTTCTGTGTGTCATGTATCCTGAGTGGATATTTTGGAATGACTTGCATGAGTTATAAAAAAGTAGATTATTGTTACAAAAATAAAGGAGATTCATGTCTGTATTCCAAGTAATATATTTTTTATGAATAGGAGATAAGTCTCATTAATCAACAGTTAATTTCTGAACCTCATTTAAATAGAGATATTTTTAAATGATTCTAATATTTAAAAGGAAGCCCATTTTCCCATAAAACTTTCTAATATCAACTAATCACTTCAGGTTCTATAAAATAGAAAAAATTAATAACATTTAATAAAGGAGCATTCTTTGAAAATGTTAGTGTGTCTTTTGTTTATTTTGAGCATGCTCTATCATGTGTTGTCAGCAACCAAAAACTATAAAGAATGAAATATACAAAGATGTATAATGGGAGCTTCTGATATTGTACCAGCTACCAGGCAAAATAATTGAAGAATCAATGTGAGATAAGCTTAATCACTGGGATCAGAAGACATGATGTATTTTCAAGGATTTAATTTTATCAGATCAAGATGTCTTAAAATGTATACAATAACTTGTAAGTCATAAATAAAGGATATGTTTTGCTTTATGTTCACATATCAAAATTTGGCAACTTATCTTATGGACATTTAAATGCATCCTCTTTCTTTTTTATGGATAATAATAGGATCCTGATATTTCCAGAGAAGCAGCAAAGTTCATTTGAGTCTAGTCAATACAAGGTCAAAGACAAACTGCCTGAAATTATAAATATATTTCCTGTCACTGATTATTTTCACATATTAATTTTATCCACCTTATGTGTGGTTTTGCAATGGTTAAGCATTTTGTCTCCTTTTCTTACTGATTCTGTTTAATAGTCAGTGAATTATATTTCCTCTACTGTTTTTATGTAGACTTTTAATATTTTATTTCTCTCACTTAGAGAACTGCCTGAAAACAAATTAACTGACAAAAATTGTTTGGAAATTGTTCTTCAAATATTATTTTCCATGCATTAGTTCCCAGGGTCATTTAAAATATAAGAACTATTTAAGAAAAAAATTACATTTTCTTAAGTCTCTTTATTTTTAAGATAAAATTTATATTCCATTAACTATGATAATATTACCTATTTAAAAATATAGCATTTCCTATGCATTTTTATCCTACAATTAAGGAGCTTTTTCGAGTACCATTTTAAGTATAATTTCTTACACTATTTCATTTTATTGCTACAATTTAAAACAATTTTTGCTTTCAAGATTGAAGCTATAGAAAGAAGCATGTTCAATCTCAGTGACAAGTTTAGATATAGAAAAATGAACCAAATGCTAAGAAACATAGAGTTTAAAAGCCCCTCTCCCAGAGTTTACAAAAAAAAATTCTGATAAAAGGATGAAAAATTCTTCAAGTTGCATGAAATTTGCAAAATTACCCCTGTGATACAAAAATTATAAATAATTGGAAGCCTGTACCTAGAAGTGTTTACTTTTGATCAAATTGTCATTTTGAGTAATTTGTCATTATGATCAATTTATCAAATCAACTAGTTCTTTTATAATTTTTCACCTATGTTTAAATAAAATGGTTCTACATTTGCTGGTGTCAGCCCTTAACTGCAAAGTCACTAGAAATTAAAATACTGTTCAAGGTAACTATTTATAAAATTCCTTTTTTCCCCCTTATCCACTGAACTCGTGGCACAGCAGTATCTTGGAACATATATCAATATAATTTTTACAATATACACTTTAATCATTTTCAAAAATTTAATTTCTTGTGACTAGGGAAGATAGAAAAAACTAATATTTCCCTGTACTAGCAGAAGAAATGGTTGAATACATGTTTACTGAAATGCTTATTTTAAAATATCTTCTCCTTTCTTTTTTAATATTATACTTTAGAAAAATCCCTAAAACATGAATTAACTTTCTGGTAATTGTTTGTTCACCCCATCATATAAAGCATAATTTATTGTGACACATGTAAAACACAGTATCAGGTAGTAATTTTAAAAAGACAATATTTCCAATGGAACAGTCTGCTAAATTTTCTTGCTAAGTCATCTCACTTGGACATACAGAGCCTCAATTTGAGGGAACTTTGCAATTACATAATACTGAGTGAAGACCAACTGATCTTCCTTCTACTGCAGTCTCTCCCCTCCTTCTCTTCCTTTCTCATCCTGCCTTCCCTTTCCATTCCCTCAGCCTCCTCACTCTCCTCTCCTTCTTCATTCTTCTTTGCCTCTTTCTCCTTTATAATGTGAGTTGTAGTACTTAAATAATAAAAATACATTTAGAAATATTATATACCCTAAACACATATCTGCATAACAAAGCAGACTCTTAGTATGAAAAGTTTTCACTTCTAAGAGCTCACATTGACACTTTGCCCAAACAGTATAGAATAAAGGAATGTTCTTCAAAATCATTCTGCTATTATCATTTGGTGATGAAGACTATAAGTATCATCATGAAGTGGTAATGTAAATGTTATTAAAATGGATAAATTGAAACCATATTTAGAAGCCAAGAAACAAAATTCAGAAAGGGAGAAAGACTATAAACTATTCTTACAGATGAAGAAAGCAAGACAAAAAACAAAGACAACTACAACTTGTGAATACCAGGTCAGGCTAACTCAGTACTTGATTCATAGGCTGAGATTCGTGGTTTGGTTGAATGGTCAGGGACTTGAACGGGACATGATTGGACAACTGGTGAAAAGGAATATGGAGAAGAAGTATGTTTATAGACCTCTCTCTGAATGGGAAAAAACCATGAACATGTTTGTATCCCATGTGAGTGGTCACCAAAGGTTGACCTCAGCAGAGGAGGATTTTAATAATCAAGTAGATAGGATGACCTCTTTGGTGGATATCAGTCAGCTTCTTTCCCTAGCCACCCCTGTCATTGCCCAAAGGGCTCATGAACAAAGGGCCATAGTGGCAGGGGTGGAGGTTATATGTGGACTCGGCGATATGGACTTCCAAGGCTAATCTCATCAAGGCTAATCTGGCTACAGCTAATGCTGAATGTCCAATCTGTCAGAAACAGAGACCACTACTGATTTTCTGGCACTGCTCTGAATACGGAGTATATGGCATTCTTCCCCAGGGTGAGCAGCCAGGTACCTGATAGCAGGTTGATTAAATTTGACCAATTCCATCATGGAAGTGGTAGAATTTTGTTCTTACTGGAATAAATACACTCTGGATATGGATTTGGCTTCCCTGCATGCAATGCTGCTGCCAAAACTGTCATCCATGGACCTAGAGAATGCCTTATCCATCATTACGGTATTCTACATAGCATTGTTTCTGATTAAGGAATTCACTTCACAGCAAATGAATTGCATCGGTGGGCCCATACACATGGAATTCACTAGTCTTACTATGTTCTCCACTATCCTGAAATGACTGGCTTAATAGATAGAGCAGTGGAATGGCCTTTTGAAGATTCAGTTACAATACCAGCTAGGTGGCAATAACTTGCAGGGCTCGAGCAAGCTTCTCAAGAAGGCTGAGTATACTCTGAAACAGCATCCAATATATGGTCCTGTTTCTCCCATAGCCAAGATGCACAGGTCCAGGAATCAAGGAGTGGAAGGATTGTCACCACTCACTATTACTCCTAATTAACAACGAGCAAGATTTTTGCTTCCCATTCCCATGTCCTTATGCTTGATTCCACAGAACTGGAAGTTAAGACTGCCACCCAGCTAATTTGGGGTTCTCATGTCTCTGACTCAACAGGCAAAGAAGGGAGTTTTTATGCTGGTTGAGTGATTAATCCTGTCTACCAAGGGGAAATTGAACTACTACTCCAAAATGAAGGTAAGATAATAGTCTGGACTACAGGAGATTCCTTAGAGTGACTTTTAGTATTATCATGCCCTATCATTAAGGTCAGTACAAAACTACATCAACCTAATCTAGGCAAGACTACTAATGTCACAGACCCCTCAAAAATGAAGTTTGGAGTCACCCTGTCAGGTAAGAAACCATGACCAGCTGAGGTGCCTGCTGAAGGTAAAGGGAACACAGAATGGGTAGTGGAATAAAGTAGTCATAAATACCCACTATAATCACATGATCAGTTACAGAAATGAGGACTGTAAGTGCCAAGAGTATTTTCTCCTTATTTTCTATGAATATGTGTATGAGCAAATATCTTTGTTTTCTTTCCTCCTTTATTCTCTTATGTAAAATAAGATGTATTGAATTTATATTATAGTATTAAAAGTATTGTTAATTTTATATCATATTATTTGAGGTATGGGATATCAAGGAAAAGAGTAAACATCACTCAAGGACTTTACCTCCTCTTCTGGGGAAGGGCTTTGTTTGTACACAATTGTATCATGTGAGGCAGAGTTATGACTGTGTTACTGTCTTTATTTGGAGATTAATTACGGTTTAAGGAGATGCATATGAGTACCAAGTTTACAAGGAGTGAACTTATGATGGCAACTTTGTGTCAGCTTGACCAAGACACAGGGTGCCCAGATGTTTGGCTAAACATTTTTTTCTGGGTTTCTCTATGAGGATGTTTCCGGATGAGATTAGCATTTGAATCAGCAGACTGAGTAGTGCAAATTGCCCTCTCCAATGTGAATTGGCTTCACCCAATACCTTGAGGATCTGAATGTATCCTATTCGTTCTATTTTTCTGGAGAACTCTGACTAATGCATTGGCCTAAATTTATAGTTAAAGCTTTCTAACAGCTCTAAAATAGCATAATTTTGAGATTATATTAATATAACACAATTTAAATATATTAACAGCTAGATAAAAGGGGGTGACCAAAGTTGAGGAGGGCCAGTGAGGGATGAACTCTGGTTCGTTTGTCAAATTTTTTCTACATTGTAGAATCCACACTCTAACTCTTAGTGTAATATTGATACTTCAAATACGATTCTTATATTCTTCCAGTTTTTACTTCTCCAAAATGGAAAGTATAATGTTACATCACATTCTATCTCTAAAGTATCTTTCTAGTGCTTTCTGTTGCTACCAAATATTTGTATACGTTGTCCTTGTCTGCTGTTTCTAACAATTTGAATAATAATTATAGTTTAATCACTTATTATTCAAAGAATGTCAAACCCATTTTCAATTTGAGCAAGTCAGTTTCCACTGTGGACTTCAATTTTCTTATCCCTGAAATGGATAAGGTTACCACTGCTGTCTTTGTTTAACCCTCAGTTTGTGCTGATGGGCCTCAAAATGGGCCTCTATTGTCTTCCACCAATATTTCACTGTTACTTTATTCTCAATATTTATTAGCTTTGTGGTGACTGTGGAAAGTGTTCTCATGTTGTGATTCAGCCTCTGTCTTAGGCAGTTACTGTGTTCTTGTAGGGAATTCTTAGAAGTCTTTCTCCTTCCCAGCTTAGTTATGGGCCAAGCATGTATTCCTGCCCTGTCTAGTAGTAGACAGTTTTTTTTCTTCTCCTTTTCCTTAACTGCAATGGATTTTCACCATTGCCTAAAGGCAGCAATGTTTCCTGTCCTCTCCTAGTAGTTTAAGGTTTTTGTTCAATAAGAGAGATTGAAGGAATGGATCTGGGCAGATTCTGTTTCCCAGGCCTTCACAACAAGGGAATCTTTCTCACGTTTCACAGTGCTGTTTTAATAAAGGCTTTGTCTGATTTGTGGAGAGAGGCCTGCAAACTATATGAAAAATCCCCTTGTATCTACAACCCCGAGCTTCTACATTTTCTTGTTAGCCCATATTTGTCCTTTATCTGTTCCTTAACAATTTCTGTTCAATTCTTCTTGTCTCCAGAGGCATCTACACCAGATAAACAAGTATTCATAGTCTCTTTACCCTGTAAGCACTTGTTTTTCCTTAAATTTCAGGTTAGTTTGTTGCTCTGTGACATCAGCTCTCTGATGGGTTTAAAGTTTGTGATTTTACATTCCAGGCAGAAACCAGAAGTCTTTTGCTTTTTAAAGACCCTATTATACTTTCAATTTGATCAAGCTGTGAACGTGGGCAGGCAAGTTTTGGAGAGCTTCATTTCAGCTCCTCTATTTAGTTCAGAAATGCCTTTTACAAAATTATTTGATTCTATATTATCAGTAATTGAAGAGAGAACACATAGAACCTTAGTGAGATAACCTTAAATTTAAATTGCCAATATTTCTGTTAACAAGCCCCTAATATCATCAGGAAGGTGAAAGTAGTGTGTCTTGAATTTGAAGTTTCCTAAACAGAACTGTCCCTCCAAACTAGGCAACATAGAAGGAAGTCTAAGAAAAGTTATTTTTAAAGGCCTTTCAACTCAACAATTTATGGAAAGAATAGGAATTTAGCTCAGAGAAACTGATTACTGTTAACAATTCTATCACATCACAATAAAAAGAGTACCTTCTTTGATACTTTTGCTCTTCTTTCTGCTTCCAAAGTATATCCACAGATTTAATATGTATTTTGTTGCAGCATAATATGTGACATGCTTTATATAATAGTATATATAATTATACTATTATTATATAATTATTATATAACAATTATACTATTATTATATATAATAGTATATATAATTATACATATAATATATAAAACAGGATTATCTCTTCCCAAAATTATAGCTTAGAAGAATGGACTTTCATTCTAATAAGAATTCATGATTCTTCTCATTTACACTATCTATATTAGAGGCAGAAATTACATTTGAATAATTCCTTTCCCTGGAAAGCTGGCAGTTCTATGATTTGGTAGTATCAAGGTTAGATATCACACAGTACTTAGCAACATTTTGCTGTTTGTGTTACTTTATAACTCCAAGACCATGAAAAACTCCAAAGACTCTTCTAAATACTTTAGCCCATATATTAAATTATGTATTAGAAATTTTACTCTATAATATTTGTATTGAAATTTTAATTTTCAGTGGATAGTCTGCATACTAAATCAATTACTATATTTGCCTAAACAGAAAATTCTGTTCCTTAACCAAACCACTGACTACGGTTGCCTTAGTACTGCCCTCAGTTTGACTAAATATAAGACAAATTTCTTCCTGATACTAGGCTCCTGACCTCCCTTTTCTTAGAGCATTTATTGATACTTTGGAACACTTGTAACTATAAACTTCTTCCCTGTCCTCTTGAGATGTAAGTTTTTAAGAAGTCTTGGGCTTCCCTGGTGGCGTAGTGATTGAGAGTCCGCCTGCCAATGCAGGGGACGTGGGTTCGTGCCCCGGTCCGGAAAGATCCCACATGCCACGGAGCAGCTGGGCCCGTGAGCCTTGGCCGCTGAGCCTGCGGGTCCAGAGCCTGTGCTCCGCAACGGGAGAGGCCACAACAGTGAGAGGCCCGCGTACCGCAAAAAAAAAAAAGAAGTCTCTTGTTAGTTTTACATCCCAGCACTGTCTTTCTCAAGGACCCAGAAGCCATTTCTTTGAGATATAACCATCAAGAATGGTAGTGCTCCCTCTGTCCCAGTTTCTGTGGGAAAGTAGGAGCTTAACTTCAGTGGGCACCTTGCTCCAAATTGTAAAATTACCTGCTGTCATGAAGGTAAGAGAAATTTTGTTTTTCCTTTGGAAAAAGTCAGTCAGCAAACACCGATGGTCTGAGGTCTCCTCCTCCCTCCAGCCCCAAAAAAACTACTGTCTTTTGTTTCAGTGGAGTAGAGCTCAGGCTGAGTTCTGACATCTCTCTTCTGTTGCAATAGCCTTGAATAACGGTTTTCATGTCTGTCTAAAGCAATTTTGCTTTGACACCCCAAAGTAAATAATTACTTTATAAATAATCCCAGCCTTACTAAATCAGTAATATTAATATAAAAAATCCAGTTCCTGAATCTAGCAACCCAGCGGGTAGTATTTTATAACTTTTGCAATATTTACAGCATTTTATTTTCCAGTGACTAAATTATTTGAATATATATTTGACTCTCTATATATTTATATACCTTTATATAATTATATGTAATATAATTATATATTTATGTATTCATAATTTTATAATAAATATTATATATAATTACATATATTTATGCATTCAAATTCTACCCAAAATTTGAGTTAGCATTCCCTGATAAAAGTCAACATATTTCCATGCCCACTTAACTTTTGACTTACGTGAGGCAGACATTTTTATCAATTGTCTTATATCTTTATATCTCTTTCAGTCTTCACAAAATGTTCTTTAGCTTTCTGCTGTCTGTCACTAGGAACAGGGTACATATCACCAACTAATTTCTTACTACTTATTCCCCCAAGATAACAAGTTTTATTCACTGTCAACCTGACTAGATTTGGAGTAGTAAGTTAATGTTGAAATTGCCATATCCATGGTCTGTGCTTAATGGTCTTTGACGTTTTGAATAAAACACCTCATACAATAATTTCAAGATCTACATAACTTTTCACTGAGATCAATAGGGTACCCCAAACTATAAAATAAGTCTGTGAAGAGAGATCCAGAAATGTGACAGAAATAAACAAACATGAAAAAGAAAAATATACTACCTTACAGGTAACTTGGTGTAAATATAATCGCTTGGAATCATGAATGGTAAAGAGAAGGACCTTCATTATCTCTGCTTTTGATTGCCACTCCAAATTGCTACAATTGGATTTGTTGTTGTGGTTCAGATATAAAATTTTTAAATATACTATGAGGATCATTAATGTGTAGTGAAAGTAAAAGAAAGAGAGAGAGAAAGGAAGGAAGGAAGGAAGGAAGGGAGGGAGGGAGGGAGGAAGGAAGGAAGAAAGGAAGGAAGGAAGAGAGAGAGGGAGGAAAGGAAGGAGGAATGAAGAAAAGAAGAAAGGGAAGGAAGAAAAAAAAAAGATGATTTAGCTAGTTACCTATTTAATTATCTGTGCCTGCCCTCCACCAGAAAGAAAAAATGCTTTCTGTGTACTTATGTTACAATTTCTTAACTCTAGGGGTTATAGTATTGTTAATGAACATTGGAGGTATAATAAATATTAAACAGGTGATTCACTCATGACATAATTTTCTACATAGTGGACAGCTTCATTTTTCCTTTGATTATCATTTATTAACATACAAACTGCTGATTTACTTTTTCATATTACATGTTAAGTTAACCAATGTGTCTTCTAGCAATTTATTTTGCCTATGTACCACAACACTATCTTTTCTCACAAACATTTATTCTTACATGATGATTTGATCTAATCTCATGATTTAAACACTGGAAGTAGCAACAGGAGAGAAAGTGTCTTAAAGAACAGATAATTAGGGAAGGGACTTCAAGAGTTATCATATGCTACACTCTTAAGAGTCATGTTGCTAACCCCCACTTAGAGCAGAGGGCAAAATAAAACTCATTAAGCTCTCACATCATACCATGAAGTGAGCACCACTTTTACCCACTTACATTAAGCTTTTATTTTTTCTTTTATTCAGAACAAAAAATTCTGTTTTATGAGAAGTTTTTTAATTGATGAAAAACTATTTATGTTTCAGGTTGTCACAATGGTAAACATAAAATTATTTTAGCTGATCAATTTTTAGGAGTCAAAAACTTATTTTGGAATTGAAATAGAGAATTGATAGTTTTATGTGCAGTCATGAAGAAAATTTTCCATCAACAAACATAGATACATTTGAAACAATCTCAAAATCTATAAAAGTTGTTTAAAGCAACCAATAAGCAGCTTTTCAAAGGAAAGGTCATAGCACACTTTTCTAACTGCATTGAAATAATATGTCATAAATATTTATTGATGTTTTAAGAACTGTCACATTTACTACTGCTAGATTTTAAACCAGTCAGTACATGCCCATTATTAGACTCAGCTGGGAGTCTCAAAGGACACAACCCTAGAACTGTTTATAATAGAATTGCAAGAGCTGAAACAACAAACTAAAAAACAAAGTTGATCAGCAAAAATTCTTTGAAGGAAACTCTTTGCACACTATGTTATAAAATAAAGCTTCCAAAAAGACCTTGATTATTCTTTAATAACAATAATAACAATTGAATAACATCAGCAATCTAGCCACCCTATGTCTAAATGGAGGGAAAGCCTTGGACTGCCCCAGGCAAGTCGTGTATTGATCTCTGCATCAGGTCCTTAACAGATCGTTGTGGGCTATTGTACAACACGCCAGAATCAATGCCATTTGGCTCTATCACTTTCCAGACTATGAACACATATGTCTTTTGCAACTGATGTTGCTAATCTGGAATATTTTTCAATTATCAATGGAATGCAGTCCTATTAAATACTTACTATATAATTCCCAAAATAGGATGGTTGAACACACTAAACCAAACCAAACAAATAACAAAAACTGGTCTGCTGGCACCAATGTATTCCTATTACATAGTTGTTTATTCAGAAATAATTTAAAAAATCATTCTCAGTTCCTTAAAGAATTCTATCCACAGAATTCTACAATAAAGACTCATGAATTTTCTGGGCAATGACAGCTGGCAGTGTTCCAGACAAAACCGTACCTAATACACAATCCACATGGCACTAGCCTGGAAGCAGAGCTTCAGAGAGAATGAGAATGTAGCCCAGCTGCTCTTCCACAGAGCACTCAAGGAATCATGTGCAAACTCCACTGCTCTACCTGTGCTTGAGGGACAGTTTTACTCAGCTTCATATCTATTAGCTGAATGGAATTCCTTTCTTTTTATCTTTCTTTTATTAGTGATTCTCTGTTCATGGCGTTTGAACCTGTAACCTCAGCTCTTAATCTGCTAAATTTAGAATCTTATATGATTTCTTTGTATAACAACACTAGGGAGAAAAGTATTGGAAGAATGGGGTGCTTGAGTCCTGTTCTATTGCTCCATCTTCTGAAACCCCAGACTTCATTGATATATATATATATATATATATATATATATATATATATATCCATTTATCTTAAATATTACAAGAGGATTTCATTTTAGTTTGTAACTACTTGATCTTTACTTCTTTTCACTGAGATTTCTTTGAGACAGAACATTTCAGCCTCTGCTTTGCAGCACCTACTTTTGAAATCACTAGATTCCCATGATGACAGATGACACTATGTACCCAAGAAGAAAATATCAAGATATTCTTTATTGTTAAAAGTGTCTGGGGCTTCCCTGGTGGCGCAGTGGTTGGGAGTCCGCCTGCCGATGCAGGGGACATGGGTTCGTGCCCCGGTCCGGGAAGATCCCGCATGCTGCGGAGTGGCTGGGCCCATGAGCCATGGCCGCTGAGCCTGCACGTCCGGAGCCTGTGCTCCGCAATGGGAGAGGCCACAACAGTGAGAGGCCCGCGTACCGCAAAAAAAAAAAAAAAAGTGTCTGACACTGTTGAGATTGAACCTGGAAGCTTGACTTAAAATAAATATGCTCTCTAAAATATCCTTATCATAGTCTTTGTATTATGACCACACTAAGGGCTTGCTGCACTTTCCCTCTTTTTCGAGGCTCTTCAGTTAACTGAGGAAGTCACAGCTGCCATAGACACTGCATATGAAGACCCCAGAACAGGGAGTGGGGGAAACTTATGCCATTTATCTGCATAAGGAGAAAAGTTGGAGCAGCAATAAATAATCCTGCAGAAAGTAAGGTTGCATGTATGGAATGATGGACAGTGTTAAAAAGAAAATTAAATTAGTGTTCAAAAGTTTTTCTTAGACTAATAAGAAAAGTCCCACCATAGGTTAAAGAGAGAAATTTTTTTCTACCTAAGGTTTTATGTTAGAGAGCTATATATGAACACACACACACACACACACACACACACACACAACACGTACACACACACATAGAATTCCTCCTTGTCCTGTAGAGAAAATATAAACCACATTTCTAAATACAAAAATAAAGTGTCTAAAAGAAGTACTATGATTGAAAAAGTCTAAGATGGCTAATTTTCTGTCCAGTAGAAAAAAAATGATTATGTTAAGGTTTTTTGTTGTGGTTCTGTTAATGTCACCTTTATTGGGGGAAATTGACATCTTTACTATGTTGTATCTTCTGGTCCAAGAACGTGGTATGTTTTTCCACTTATTTAAATTTTATTTGATTCCTTTCATTGAGTTTTATAGTTTTCTGCATTATACATCTTTTTGGGATTTTTGGTTTTGGTTTGGTTTGCTTTGGTTCTATTGTAAATGGAATGATGTTTTTAATTTTAAATTTAAAATTGTTAATTGCTGGTATATAGGAAAGCAATAGACTTGCACAATGCCCCTGTATCCTGTCACCTTTCTGTAATCACTTATTAGTTACTAAAAAAAATTTTTTTGGTTGCTCTTGTTGATTCTTTGGAATTTTACACATAGATAATCATGCCACCTGAGAACAAAGACAATTTTATTTCTTCCTTCTTGATGTATATACTTTGTATTTCCTTTTATTGTCTTATGTTTCTGTTTTCAGAAGGATTGTTTTTTCAGTTTTTCAGTCAAGTGAAAAACCAAACTATTTAGAGGAACTCGTGATAGCACACTTCATTGCATACCATTATGGGCTGGTGAGGAACAAGTGGATGGGGGTGAAAAAAAATGGGAGGATAGGGAATATAAGATTCTACTTTATTACCAAAAGGAATTTCTTATTGACCATAATTAGGTCATATTTACATTTTTTGTGTGCATATATATGTTTTACCACACTTTTTTTTGTTATAAAAGGACCCACAAAATGCCAGGAAAAGAACCTATTGAATATATTCTTAGTGTTCAGAAATCCAAATAAATAAATGTTCGTGGCTGACATTTTATTGGAAACAGCACAAAATTCTTAATAAACTTTCTAAGCATGCTCCAGAAAGATAGACTTCTACACATACTGACATATTTATTAGTGGTATTCCAACATCCAGTCATTTGGGATACGAGTAAATTACACAATAGCAGGATACATTTTAGATGCTGGCAGTAATATGTTACACTATCTGAGTATGCCAACTTACCATTGAACATGGATATTAAGAGTATTTAATCTTGTTTATTCTTGGTGATTTCCTAAGAAACATAAATGTTTTGTTGTGATTGAAATTAATCTGTCATTTGACAAGTATCAATGAAATGTGAATATTTGTTTTGAACAAGACCTGAAAGGAAATTCAATTTGAAGATTATACATTTATTTTGTTAGAAGAAATCGTGCTAGTTAATAATGCCAACTATTTAAGCAGGTATATATTCAAATTGTTCAAGTAGCTGCACTAATTAATTTCAAATGGAATTTTATTTTGAAAATACTACTTCTAAAGTATTTTAAAAATTTAATCCAAATAACAGGCTCTTCTATAAATTATCTATTTCATGGCTTAAAGGTCTGAGGTAGAAAACAAAATGAACACTATATAACCCATTATATGTATTTTATGGCATGTATTTCTATGTTAAAAAGGTTTTTTTTCTATGTTAGCATGAACATTGGACCATTGTTTATCATTTGGCATCTTTAGGATTCCATTGCAGAAAAAAAAAAAAACATTTATGTTTTCTTGATATTTTAAACAGAAAATTATTTAAGTTTGGGAATTAATTGCTGAAGAGAGAAGTTAGCTCTAAGTGAGGTCTCCAAGAATGAGTCCAAGATGTCATGACAGTGCCTGATGGAGGAGCTGCTGCTTCTGACTCTGCTATGGGGGAGGGGACTAAAGAGACTCACAGGGCTCTCCTTGCAACTGCCTCTTGGCCTGTCCCCCTCCTGCTAGCATCTAGCCCCTGGAATGTTGTTCCCTAAGATCCTAGGTCTCCACAAGGTCTCCACCAGTGTATTTGTGGACAGACAACAACTAAGGAGAAGGCTACTAGACCATCAAAATCTCACATGAGTGCCTCTCATTGGTTTAAAGCAATTTGCCAATAAGAACTCTGAGATATGTGATTTTTAATATTATAGCCTCTTCAGAACAAGTAGGCACACTGGGAGAAACAATGGAAAATGAGAGCACTAATCCCACTATTTACATAATTGAAAGTTACTTTTTAAAATTTCAAATGCATTTCTTGGTCTTTTTAATAATAAAAGAACAAATTGAAAATACAAGTAGGCTAATATCTTGATGAGTAATAGGATGTTCCTTATGCATTTTATGCATGGAATCAGTTAAATAATGGTACTTAACTTGAAATACAATTTCTGGTTTTATATTATGAAATCACAACTAATCCTTATTTGCAGTCCTAAAACTTCTAATATATTATCCTCAATTTTGTTTAAATGGTAAGTTTAATCCTAAACTAGTAATTGAAAAAGTATAAAGGTGAATTGCACTCTCTCCACGTTTATTTTATTAAACTATAATCACATATAAAGTAAGAGTCTTTCCAGTATCTATGGAGTTTTGAAAATAGTAGAAAATGGAAGGAGTCTGAGGGAAGGAAAAAGTAGAAAAAAGAAACACAGTTCTGGAAATGGTTTTCAGCCTGCAGTGACGCAGGCCAGAGGGGTCTGTGAGCTAATATCATATTGTTTCACCTTTGCTAGCAGTTTACATGTTCATGACTTTTGTAGTTCTCAGGATGTAGTGAGGTGGGTTAGGATATCACAAGGCAGAATATCATGAAATAGATCATAAACACTGGGGTCAGAATGGTCAGGTTTGCATCTTGGATTTGACTACTTACTGGCTGTGGTTTCTTGGGGAAATTGCTTATAATCTTCTGTGCTTCAGTTTCTTTATCTGTAAAATAAGACAGCTAATAGAACCTAAAACCGGATTGTTGTGAGTGTTAAATGTTGCAATCCATATAAAATTCTTATAATAGTGAGTATTCAATAAATCATTTAAATTTATCATGTACATAGCAATGCTAAAGCATTCAGCAGAGTAATAGTAATTCAATATGTTTGTCTTCATTTCTGGTTAAGAATGATGAAAATAATTCTGTGATAGACCTCGAGTAGATACAAAACAGATGGTCATATATATGTTTATTTTGTAAGCAATTGGATTCAGAAAAATTACAAAAATTACATCAGGTAACAAGCACATATTCACACCCATATATGTGTGTGTGTGTGTGTGTGTGTGTGTGTGTGTGTGTGTGTGTGTGTGTGTATCATAAAATAGATGGTAAAATAAATTATTATAAGTGATTAAACAAATTATTTGACACTAGTTTGGATTGAATGTTTGTGTCCCTGCAAAATTCACATGTAGAAACTCTAATCCCCAAGGTGATAGTTGGAGGTGGAGACTTTGGAAGGTAATCAGGATTAGATTAGGTCATGAAGGTGGAACCCCCATGATGGGATTCATGCCCTCATAAAAAGAGGAAGAGGCACAAGAATCCTCCCTCTTTTTGAAAGGTTGAGTGAGGACAGAATCAGGAAGAGGGCTCTCACTGGAAGCTGACCATGCTGGCACCCTAATCTAGCACTCCCAGTCTCCAAAACTGTGAGAAATAAATTTCTGCTGTTTAGACCATGTAGTCTGTGGTAATTTGTTATAGAAGCTGAAGCTAATACAAATCCTAAGTTAATCTTAGTAATTATAATTATAGTCAAGAGAAACAGTTAAGTGATTAGTCATGAATATCTACAAAGGTGGTAGGTTAATTTAGGTATTAATTTTCATGAGATACATTGAGGGTTAAAATCGACATTTTTCTAAAGGATATATGTAGTTTTCCTTAGGTTTAAAAATGGAAATTTATAAAAATGTAGTAATTCCATAAAATTGATATGTATAAAAGTTGAATTCCACATTGCTTTTGTTATATAAATTATAAAATAGTGAGAACACAGTGAGAAAGCTTTCGTGCAATCAAAAATCTATATATACATATATTCAAACGGCAACATAAATAATGATACTACATTCTTTTAACACTGGTGAAAGAAGATTAAATTTTTAAAAAGCTTAAATGAATTAAGAAATTTTTAAGACATTGCTCGTAAATATGTATGTGACAGATTCTTGAAATTCTAGTGGGAATCAAAATTTAATTCCAAAGTCAGAACTTTGTCCATTCTTTTATTTTAAAAATCTAGATCTCAGATTTCATAATAAGTAAAAGATTAATACCTTTAAGAAATACATCTCATAGGTATCATTATTCTTCTGTATTTTCCCAATTTTTGTAATTGATTCATCTCTCTCTTTAAAATCTATCACTATAGAATGTTGTTATTATCTTGAATTTGCACATATATATGTTTCTTGATCTTTTTTATAACTGAATTTTGATGTAATTCTGTTAAGGTTTTGAAGCATGTTTTGGTCTGAGTACATACTGTTAAAATGTGACCTTTTGCTTTGATTGTTTAGCTGACTTTAATGCTGAGATGGGGATGACATCAAATGAAATTTTTGTGTGGAAATAATGACAGATGGTTTACTTGGGATTTTGTAGACACAGCACTGCCAAACCTGCTGAGGAGTCTTTGGAACCTAACTAATTTTAGAGAGGTTTTATTGATTACACAAAAACAGGGCACATTCTAATCATTTTCACAGCATTGTTTTGCCTGAGGTACCAAAATCCATTAAACAAGAATTATAAACTTTGTTGTAAACTGGATGCTTAATTGTTCCTTGATGTATAGTAAACAGAAGCTCTAATAATAAGAGTTACTAAGGCATATTTAAATCATCCACTTTAATTTTAATCCCTCATATGCCTGAATCTCTGAGGTGCAGCTGTTCATGAAGCTAAATTACTTTTTTTCTGATAGGAGTTTCATTTTAGGTATGGTCCTTCCTCCCCCTAAGGCATCTTAATGGTTTCATTTTTATTTATTTTAACAGTAGTATCTTTTTTTCTGAACGGAACATAATTTACTAGCACCTAGAAATGTTTATTCAAGGTTTCCTATAATTTCACAAGGGGATAAGAGTTTTCCAAAAAACATTATTTGGAGTTCAAATTTATTGTGAGTGTACACAGACATAGACACTCATTTTTCACATGGATGTATCCTTGCAGAATCCTGACTGGTTTAAGCATGCTGAAGTGCACTTGATAAAATAATACTTAGTATGTTTTAATAGAACATATATCTCATTCTTATGAATGGGTAATTGATTTGTTTGATTCCATGAAAAACTGATTTACATATTTAATTTAACTTAGTTTTATTTTTTTATTGGAGTATAGTTGATTTACAATCTTGTGTTAGTTTCTGCTGTATAGCAAAGTGATACATATATATATATATCCATTCTTTTTTAGATTCTTTTCCCATATAGGTCATTACAGAGTATTGAATAGGGTTCCTTGTGCTATATAGTAGATCCTTATTAGTTATCTATTTTACATGTAGTAGTTTGTATATGTCAATTCCAGTCTCCCAATTTATCCCTCCCTCCCTTTTCCCACCCTGGTAACCGTAAGTTTGTTTCTACATCTGTGACTCTATTTCTGTTTTGTAAATAAGTTCATTTGTATCATTTTTTTTAGATTCCATATAGAAGGGATATCATATGATATTTGTCTTACTCTGTCTGATTTACTTCACTCAGTGTGACAATCTCTAGGTCCATCCACGTTGCTGCAAATGGCATTATTTCCTTCCTTTTAATGACTAAGTAATAGTCCACTGTATATATGTACCACATCTTCGTTATTCATTCCTTTGTTGATGGAAATTTAGGTTGTTTCCACGTCCTGGCTATTGTAAATAGTGCTGCAATGAACATTGGGGTGCATGTATCTCTTTGAAATACGGTTTTCTTCAGATATATACCCAGGAGTAGGATTGCTGGATTATATGGTAGCTCTATTTTTAGTTTTTTAAGGCACTCCCATACTGTTCTCCATAGTGGCTATACCAATTTACATACCCACCAACAGTGTAGGAGGGTTCCCTTTTCTCCACACCCTCTCCAGCATTTATTGTTTGTAGATTTTTGATGAAGGCCATTCTGACTGGTGTGAAGTGATACCTCATTGTAGTTTTGATTTGCATTTCTCTAATAATTCGTGATGTTGGGCATCTTTTCATGTGTGTTTTGGCCATCTGTATGTCTTCTTGGAGAAATGTTTATTTAGATCTTCCACCCATTTTTTGATTGGGTTGTTTGCTTTTTTGATATTGAGCTGTATGAGCTGTTTGTGTATTTTCAAGATTAATCCCTTGTCAGTTGCTTTATTGCAAATATTTTTTCCCATTCTGAGGGTTGTCTTTTCTCTTTGTTTATGGTTTCCTTTGCTGTGCCAAAGCTTTTAAGTTTAATTAGGTCCAATTTGTTTGTTTTTATTTTCATTACTCCAAGTGGTATATCGAAAAAGATCTTGCTGTGATTTATGTTAAACAGTGTTCTGCCTATGTTTTCCTCTAAGAGTTTTACAGTATCCAGCCTTACATTTAGGTCTTGAATCCATTTTGAGTTTATTTTTCTGTATGGCATTAGGGAGTGTTCTAATTTCATTCTTTTACGTGTAGCTGTCCAGTTTTCCCAGTACCACTTATTGAAGAGACTGTGTGTTCTCCATTGTATATTCTTGCCTCCTTTGTTATAGACTAGGTGGCCATAGGTGCATGGATTTATCTCTGGATTTTCTATCCTGTTCCATTGATGTATATTTCTGTTTTTGTGGCAGTGACATACTGTTTTGATGACTGCAGCTTTGTAGTATAGTCTGAATTCAGGGCACCTGATTCCTCCAGCTCTGATCTTCTTTCTCAAGATTGCTTTGACTATTCAGAGTCTTTTGTGTTTCTATACAAATTGTAAAGTTGTTTGTTCTAGTTCTGTGAAAAATGCCATTGGTAGCTTGATAGGGATTGCATTGAATCTGTAGATTGCTTTTCACAATTTTGATTTTTTCAATCTAAGACCATGGTATATCTCTCCATCTGTTTGTGTCATCTTTGATTTCTTTCATCAGCATCTTATAGTTTTCTGAGTACAGATATTTTCCCTCCTTAAGTAGGTTTATTCCTAGGTATTTTATTCTCTTTGATATGATGGCAAATGGAATTGTTTCCTTAATTTCTCTTACTGATATTTTGTTGTTAGTGTATAGAAATGCAAGATATTTCTGTGCATTAATTTTGAATCCTGCAACTTTACCAGATTCATTGATGAGCTCTAGTAGTTTTCCGGTAGCATCTTTGGATTTTCTATGTATAGTATCATGTCATTTGCTAACAGTGACAGTTTTACTTCTTCTTTTCCAATTTGGATTCCTTTTATTTCTTTTTCTTCTCATTGCCATGGATAGGGCTTCCAAAACTATGTTGAATAAAAGTGGTGAGAGTGGATATCCTTGTCTTGTTCCTGATCTTAGAGGAAACGCTTTCAGTTTTTCATCACTGAGAATGATGTTTGCTGTGGGTTTGTCGTATATGGCCTTTATTATGTTGAGGTAGGTTCCCTCTATGCCCACTTTCTGGAGAGTTTTTATCATAAATGGGTGTTAAATTTTGTCAAAAGCTTTTTCTGCATCTATTGAGATGATCATATGGTTTTTATTCCTTAATTTGTTGATATGGTGTATCACATTGATTGATTTGCATATACTGAAGAATCCTTGCATCCCTGGGATAAATCCCACTCAATCAATCATGGTGTATGATCCTTTTAATGTGTTGTTGAATTTGGTTTACTAATATTTTGTTGAGGATTTTTGCATCTGTTCATCAGTGATATTGGCTTCTAATTTTCTTTTTTGGCAATATCTTTGTTGTTTTTGGTATTAGGGTGATGGTGGCCTCATAGAATGAGCTTGGGAGTGTTTCTTCCAATATTTTGGAAGATTTTCAGAAGAATAGGTGTTAACTCTCCTCAAAATGTTTGATAGAATTTGCCTGTGAAGCAGTCTGGTCCTGGACTTTTGTTTGTCGGAATTTTTTAAATCACAGTTTCTATTTCAGTACTTGTGATTTTTCTATTCACATTTTCTACTTCTTCCTGCTTCAGTCTTAGAAAGTTGTACCTTTCTAAGAATTTGTCCATTTCTTCTAGGTTGTTCATTTTATTGGCGTATAGTTTCTTGTAGTAGTCTCTTACGATCCTTTGTATTTCTGTGGTGTCAGTTGCAACTTCTCCTTTTTAATTTCTAATTTTATTGATCTGAGCCCTCTCCCTTTTTTCTTGATGAGTCTGGCTGAAGGTTTATCAATCTTGTTTATCTTTTCAAAGAACCAGCTTTTACTTTAATTGATCTTTGCTATTGTTTTCTTCATCTAACTAAACATAATTAAAATAAATATCCTTATTTTACTTTGGGACAGTGGAGAGATAAAAGTGGAGCATAGTGGACTTTTAGGTCAGTGAAGATACTCTGTATGATACTTTAATGATTGATCGATACACATCATACCTTTGTTGTATGTATGACATACATGCTATGACAAACCTGTAGAATGTACGGCACCAAGAGTGAAACCTAATGTAAACTATAGACTTTGGGTGATTATGAAGTGTCAATGTAGGTTCATCAATTATAAAAAATTTACCACTCTGGTGTGGGATATAGGTAATAGGTGAGGCTCTGCATGAGTAGGAAGAGGTATATGGGTAATCTCTGTACCTTCTCCTTAATTTTGCTGTGAACCTAAAAGTTCTCTAAAAAATAAAGTCTTAATTTAAAAAATTAAATGGAAGAAAAGTAATTACTCTAAACAAAATAATGAACTCTTTTGAAGGGTGCTCATAACATAATGATTAGCTTGAGCAAAAATGACTATAGGAGAGTAACCTGAATCATAAGAACAAATTCAAGTAAAACAAAACAAATAAGATGTACCTGAAGAGATGAACCTTGTCAATTTCCAGTGATAAATAAGCTAAGGTAAAGAAATTGCTGGATAGCACAATTATGGGTATGGTTTTCTTGATGAGGTTTTAAGAAATTCATCTTGTGGAGTAAAAATAAACTATCTCTTTCTGTAAATTAAGGGCAATATCAGAAGTTTAACCAAGGAGTGTGGTAATGTGCATAGGACTGTGTAATACCATCATTCTTTATAGCCATTTCTAATACTTACTGCATTATAATTCTCAATTCATACCCACAGTTCTCATTTGAGACATTGATTGCACTTTTGGTAGGGAATATGTTTTATTCTTAATGCCTCCAGAACCCAGCATAATTCCTGGCAAATAATAGCATTAAATACATAGATTGAATAATACATGGATAAATAACATGCATATTTGGGAAAGCTTAAACTGGTATGTTGAAATAATTTAAAAGAAAAAACCATTGATGAACATTTGAAAGAGGAGACTGACACAAATATCCGATATACATTGAAAAAGGCCAACAAAAAGATAGTCTAAGTAGCAACAGGACTCAAGATAGGTAAGGGAAAAATTACTGAGATAAATAAAAAGTCCTTTTGGGGGGACTTTCTTTATGCTGGTTTCTAAATCTAGACAAGACAAAGTCTTTTCCTTGTCGTTCCTAAATTCTTCCTGTCCTAAAAAGAGAAACCAAAAGCTCACTTGGTTCCATCAGTTTTCTTAGCATACTAGTGCCAATCTATTGAAATCTTGATATTATTATTGGATATACTTTCAATGCTGGAAAGAAATGTTAAAATTCTATTCCTTATAGGCTATTTTAATGTGTCTAACTGGATATACATTAATTAATAGACCTCAGATAATTATTTTTCTGATTTTTTTTCACATAAATTGAAATGAAATGGTAAAAAGGATCACTAAATACTACCATCCTTCAGTTCTGGAATATACAGTTTTCCCTCGGTATCCCCAGCGGATTGGTTCCAGGACATCCTGTGGATACCAAAATCCACAGATGCTCAAATCCCTTATATAAAATGGTGTAGTATTTGCATATAGCCTACTCATATCTCCACATACTTTAAATCATCACTAGATTACTTATATAGTACAATGTAAATGCTATATAAATAGTGGTAAGTGCAATGTAAATGCTATATGAATACTCTCCAGGACAAGTTTTTCTTTATGAGAATTTCTGGAATGTTCTTTATTTTCTAACATTTTTTTATCTGAAGTTGGTTAAATTCAAGGATGGGGAAACCTAGGATAAGGAGGGTAGACTATACTTATTTACAACTATTATTTTTAGTAGCTGATCCAAATAGCTCAACAAAAAAAAATATTTAAATTTCAAATCAAATGCTACCCACAGTGACTAACTTGGTGATAATAGTATCATATATATGTTTTCAAATTTCTATGAATTTAGTACACTTATAAAATAATATAACATGACTTCTTGTACTTACAATATTTCATACAAGATCAGAAATGCAAAAACTATTATAAAGTACATTTATTTGTCTGTGCTTCAGATTTTGAACTGTTTTCAGAAATCTAAGTTTCTAGGTTTTCCTAGAGGCATGTACAAAACATTTTAATCCCTACTGATGCTAAGGAAAGTTATATCACCTAAGGTTAAACAAAGGAAACTGAATGACTCACAATCCATAAGAAATAAGCATTGAATTTACTTTAGTTATCTTACATGCTTGCATGCTTGGTTTAGATCCCTGCCATTCAATGTATTATTCTTCGTGGAAAACACACACACACGCACACACATTAGAACTGTAATGGTTTGGAATCTCATGTTTCCACCAACATTTGTTCAAGTTGTTGCCTACTATGCATGTGTGAGGAATTTTATATTGACAGAGAGTCTTTCAAAATTAAGCAAATTAAAAATAAATATGAGAATTAGAATTCAGCTACTGTAGTCACATTTTCTTAGAATTACCAGGTTTTTATTCTATTCTACTCTATACTATTGGACATTTTTTAAGTAAGGAAATTAAAAAACATTTTGAGGTGAGCTGTATGTTCCAAGTAATTCAATATTTAGAACTTGTTGGAGTCACTCAAGTGAAAAATTGACGTGACTTGTTACTGTCACATAACTTACTTTTAGCTATTCACCCTCATCCCCTTTTGTTGAATATAACACTTCTATATATTTAATATCACATTTTTCCTTTGCCCAAGTATTACATGATATTTGTTAAAAGACAGCCTCTTGAAGAACCATGGAGACCTTTGACCAACATAAAAACTTAGCAGAAGGTCACATACTCCATGATGGGCTGGGGACAGACTGATTGATCAATGCCAACAGAATCCAAAACTCAATCATCTTAAATGTTAAAGGACAGACAATCAGCCTCAAGCATTGGGTATCAGATACATAGGAAAAACATTGCATGAATCATAAAATTCTTGAGCTCCATTTTATAAGAATTTAAACTGTCAGTGAAAATAGAAAATATTTATTTTCATTGATGTATAGGAAAAACAATTATTAGAAGTACCAAATACTAAAATGATGTATTTTAATACTCCCTCAATATATCCGCAGTCATATAGGGAAATAATATTTGTATTAAATATTTGCCACTATTTTAGATGCTATTAAATATCACAAAACTGCCTTTTTGAATTTTTTTTAAGTATTTACTCAGGCTTTGTTGTCTTAAAGGCACTGTGATATATTTTGGTTAGTAGATAAGGTAGACCCTCTCTCCGCCTTCATGGAACTTACATTATAAATATAATAGACATTTAAAAATTACTACAGAAGGGAGGCTTGAGTGTGATATGAGTAGGAAAAAAAAGTGGCCTAACAAACGTATTATTGCTTTGATTTTATGAAATTGGCAACAAGAACATGGTTTAACTCGTAAGCTCAGAAAGAGCACACATCTTTCAGTGAGGAGAAAGAAACAGCAGACTGTTTGCACAGATCATCCAAATAAACCTAGTTACCAAATGTTGGAAGTTGTTTGGGGCACTATATTGAGATATACAGAAAACCAACGATGAAATTAGTTTGGCAAGCAAGAATAAATGTTCAGTTTCATTAGGTCCCATTTGTTTATTTTTGTTTTTATTTTTGTTACTCTAGGCAGTGGGTCAAAATAGCATTATCTCACTTTGTTCTTCCTGTCAGAGATCTCAAAATAAAGTAAAATGTATCCTTGTTATTGTGGATAAAGATAGTTTTATTTTTTAAAGTAAAAGCTTAAGACAATTCTTAGGGATTTTTGGCATTAGCAATTCCAAGCAGATTTTAATACAGAGAGTTGCTAATATAATTCTCCATTTTTATTTAATGTTCTGTACATTGTAATATTTTCTGAATAATACTGTGTTAATAATATCTGGATAAGCTACTATTTTGTAACTGTTACATGTGACTATACTTTCTCATTTCTCTAAAGATAATTTCATTGGAAATATTTTGTGTAAATATTTTGTATCAATGTTAATGATGCAGCCTCCCCCAAATTAATTTATATTCATCTGAAATCTTAAGCACCAATGAATGCTTCTGGGGTAAAGTTAAGAGCTGAAGTCAGGTGGCCAGGAATTTTATTTTGACTGTACTGCTTACTAGCTATACAACTTTAGAAAGTTAATTTAACTCTGAGACTCTGTTCTATTATATGTAAAAAAGGGTTAATAATATCTATCTCTTTAGGGTCATCTCCCATTTGGGCTTTAATGGACTGCCAAAATACAGATGGTTGTTGAATATTATCTGGATTACTCATTCATTAATTTTTTAAGTCATTCATTCATTTAAAAAATATTTTCTGAAATCCTACTTCTATATTGAAATCATTTTGTACATTTTGGATACATCAATGAACAGATGAAAATCTCTGCCCTCCATGAACTTATATACTAGTGATTGCCAGACCAAAATATAAAAGCAGCTAAACACGTTAAGAATCTCATAGAAAAAGCACAAAAATCACATTTGTAAACTTTAACTATGCTATTTGACTGTGCAGAATTATGACATTTCTTTAATAATCAAATTTGGAAATCTGCCCTGGTTTAAAAAGTGAAGGTTCAGTGTAATTATTTATTTATTTTTAATTTTTAAATTAAAAATTTGAATATTAAAGTTTAATTATTAAATTACTCATTTAGAATATTATGAGCGTTTCTATTGTTTCTTGTTCCTTTTTTCATCTTTTTTGATTCTTAGCTTTCAAACTCTTGTAGTAGGTAAATGATGAACAAGTTGAGTAATTCATAGGACAGCTATTGTTCTACAGTACTTTTAGCAATCTACACTGACGGACTACTACTTTTTACTAACCATTCATATTTTTCCTCAAACTTACTATCTCTTCAACAGAAAGGAAAAGAGAGGGGGAAGTAATTAAATACGTTAAGTAAATATGTTAAGCCCCTACTATCTGTATAATGATTTAATGCCTTGAAATGTCCATAGCAACCATGGGCACTATGCTCCCATATTAGCATTATTTAAAGATAAAAAACAAAGACTAAATTGGTAATTGGCAGTAAACGATTGATCCCTGGTTGATCTGATACCACAGTTTATTAACTTTATTACACAGAGTTGAATATGGAGTTATTAGAGAAAGGCAGCATCTTTTCTGCATATTATTAGTCACACAAATAAAGAAAGGGAAGTTTACGCAAGAATATGACTGATGCATTTCTAGGAGTAACTGAGATTTATATGAATTTAAACCTACCTTTACAGTCAGTTATGAAGCACATGATGGTAGAGTTAAAGCACATGATGCGTGCTTTGATGCCCAGAACTTTTACTGTCTGATCATTAGATATCAGTGTAATGAGTATGTCAAAGTGATTCAACTATAACTCACCGTGAAATAGTCAAGGTATCACCAATTCAGATATGAATGTTTTCTGCTTGTATTTTCCAATACATGCTTCTAGACCCATCAGGATATTGACCAATAACTTTTACAAAACTTTTCATTGCTCTTTTGTCCAAATACCCAGGGACCCAAACTCTTAAACATTTCTAAGCATCAGCCTCATCAGTCATTTTGACAGCCATTGTGCTGGATCAGAGACCCGTATAAAGTCACATTATGGATGAAAAAACAACTCAGTAGACAACTGTTGAAAATGAAAACTTTCCCTCATTCTTACATAGTTTACCTACTTGAATTTTCATGCTTCAACAGAAAAGAGGGAAATCAACAAGTACAAAGGCAGGTAAAAAGTGAATATCTGGGGAGTTGAGGAAGATGGCGGAAGAGTAAGACACAGAGATCGCCTTCCTCCCCACAGATACACCAGGAATACATCTACACGTGGAACAACTCCTACAGAACACCTACTGAACGCTGGCAGAAGACCTCAGACCTCCCAAAAGGCAAGAAACTGCCCACGTACCTGGGTAGGGCAAAAGAAAAAAGCATAAACAGAGACAAAAGAACAGGGACGGGACCTGCACCAGTGGGAGGGAGCCGTGAAGGAGGAAAGGTTTCCACACACTAGGAAGCCCCTTCGCGGACGGAGACTGCGGGTGGCGGAGCGGGGAAGCTTCGGAGGCGCGGAGGAGAGCACAGCGACAGGGGTGCAGGGGGAAAAGCTGAGAGATTTCCGCACAGAGGAACGGTGCCGACCAGCACTCACCAGCCTGAGGCTTGTCTGCACACCCGCTGGGGCAGGCGGGGCTGGGAGCTGAGGCTTGGGCTTCTGTTGGAGCGCCGGGAGAGGACTGGGGTTGGCAGCGTGAACACAGCCTGAAGGGGTTAGTGCACCACGGCTAGCCGGGAGGGAATACGGGCAAAGGTCTGGAGCTGCCAGAGAGGCAAGAGACTTTTTCTTCCCTCTATGTTTCCTGCTGCGCGAGGAGAGGGGATTAAGAGCGCTGCTTAAAGGAGCTCCAGAGACGGGCGCGAGCCGTGGCTATTAGCGCGGACCCCAGAGACGGGCATGAAACACTAAGGCTGCTGCTGCCGCCACCAAGAAGCCTGTGTGCAAGCACAGGTCACTGTCCACACCTCCCTTCCGGGGAGCCTGTGCAGCCCGCCACTGCCAGGGTCCCAGGATCCAGGAACAACTTCCACGGGAGAACACACAGCGCGCCTCAGGCTGTTGCAACGTCACGCCGGCCTCTGCCGCTACAGGCTCGCCCCGCACTCCGTGCCCCTCCCTCCCCCCGGCCTGAGTGAGCCAGAGCCCCCGAATCAGCTACTCCTTTAACCCCGTCCTGTCTGAGCGAAGAACAGAGGTCCTCAGGTGACCTACATGCAGAGGCGGATCCAAATCAAAACCTGAACCTCGGGAGCTGTGCGAACAAGGAAGAGAAAGGGAAATCTCTCCCAGCAGCCTCAGGAGCTGCAGATTAACTCTCCACAGTCAACTTGATGTACCCTGCATTTGTGGAATACCTGAATAGACAACGAATCATCCCAAATTGAGGAGGTGGACTTTGAGAGCAAGATATATTATTTTTTCCCCTTTTCCTCTTTTTGTGAGTGTGTATGTGTATGCTTCTGTGTGAGATTTTGTCTGTATAGCTTTGCTTTCAACATTTGTCCTAGGGTTCTGTACGTCCGTTTTTTTTGTTTTGTTTCTTTACTGTTTAAAATTTTTTTTTCTTAATAATTATTTTCTTTTTAATAACTATTTTATTTTATGTTACTTTATTTTATTTTATCCTCTTTCTTTCTTTCTACTTTTTCTCCCTTTTATTCACAGCCGTGTTGATGACAGGCTCTTGGTGCTCCAGCCAGGCGTCAGGGCTGTGCCTCTGACATGGGAGAGCCAAGTTCAGGACACTGGTCCACAACAGACCTCCCAGCTCCACGTAATATCAAACGGCGAAAATCTTCCAGAGATCTCCATCTCAACACCAAGACCCAGCTTCACTCAACGACCAGCAAGCTACAGTGCTAGACACCCTATGCCAAACAACTAACAAGACAGGAACACAATCCCACCCATTAGCAGAGAGGCTGCCTAAAATCATAATAAGGCCACAGACACCCCAAAACACACGACCAGACGTGGACCTGCCCAACAGAAAAACAAGATCCAGCCTCATCCACCAGAACACAGGCACTTGTCCCCTCCACCAGGAAGCCTACACAACCCACTGAACCAAGCTTAGCCACTGGGGGCAGACACCAAAAACAACGGGAACTACGAACCTGCAGCTTGCAAAAAGGAGACCCCAAACACAGTAAGGTAAGCAAAATGAGAAGACAGAGAAACACACGGCAGATGAAGGAGCAAGATAAAAACCCACCAGACCTAACAAATGAAGAGGAAATAGGCAGTCTACCTGAAAAAGTATTCAGAATAATGGTAGTAAAGATGATCCAACATCTTGGAAATAGAATAGAGAAAATGCAAGAAACATTTAACAAGGACCTAGAAGAACTAAAGAGGAAACAAGCAACGATGAACAACACAATAAACGAAATTAAAAATACTCTAGCAGGGATCAATAGCAGAATAACTGAGGCAGAAGAACGGATGAGTGACCTGGAAGATAAAGTAGTGGAAATAACTACTGCAGAGCAGAATAAAGGAAAAAGAATGAAAAGAACTGAGGACAGTCTCAGAGACCTCTGGGACAACATTAAACGCACCAACATTCGAATTACAGGGGTCCCAGAAGAAGAGAAAAAGAAAGGGACTGAGAAAATATTTGAAGACATTATAGTTGAAAACTTCCCTAATATGGGAAAGGAAATAGTTAATCAAGTCCAGGAAGCACAGAGAGTCCCATACAGGATAAATCCAAGGAGAAACATACCAACACACATTAATCAAACTATCAAAAATTAAATACAAAGAAAACATGTTAAAAGCAGCAAGGGAAAAACAACAAATAACACACAAGGGAATCCCCATAAGGTTAACAGCTGATCTTTCAGCAGAAACTCTGCAAGCCAGAAGAGAGTGGCAGGACATATTTAAAGTGATGAAGGAGAAAAACCTACAACCAAGATTACTCTACCCAGCAAGGATCTCATTCAGATTTGATGGAGAAATTAAAACCTTTACAGACAGGCAAAAGCTGAACTCTCAGCACCACCAAACCAGCTTTACAACAAATGCTAAAGGAACTTCTCTAGGCAAGAAACCCAAAAGAAGGAAAAGACCTACAATAACAAACCCAAAACAATTAAGAGAATGGGAATAGGAACATACATATTGATAATTACCTTAAATGTAAATGGATTAAATGCTCCCACCAAAAGACACAGACAGGCTGAATGGATACAAAGACAAGACCCATATATATGCTGTCTGCAAGAGACCCACTTCAGACCTAGGGACACATACAGTCTTAAAGTGAGGGGATGGAAAAAGATATTCCATGCAAATGGAAATCAAAAGAAAGCTGGAGTAGCAATTCTCATATCAGACAAAATAGACTTTAAAATAAAGACTATTACAAGAGACAAAGAAGGACACTACATAATGATCAAGGGATCGATCCAAGAAAAAGTTATAACAATTGTAAATATTTATGCACCCAACATAGGATCACCTCAGTACATAAAGCAAATACTAACAGTCATAAAAGGGGAAATCAACAGTAACACAATCATCGTTGGGGACTTTAACACCCCACTTTCACCAATGGACAGATCATCCATAATGAAAATAAATAAGGTAACACAAGCTTTAAATGATACATTAAGCAAGATAGACTTAATTGATATTTATAGGACACTCCATCCAAAAATAACAGAATACACATTTTTCTCAAGTGCTCATGGAATATTCTCCAGGATAGATCATATCTTGGGTCACAAATCAAGCCTTGGTACATTTAAGAAAATTGAAATCGTATCAAGTATCTTTTCCGACCACAACGCTATGAGACTAGATATCAATTACAGGAAAAGATCTGTAAAAAATACAAACACATGGATGCTAAACAATACACTACTTGATAACGAAGTGATCACTGAAGAAATCAAAGAGGAAATCAAAAAATACCTAGAAACAAATGACAATGGAGACACGATGACCCAAAACCTATGGGATGCAGCAAAAGCAGTTCTAAGAGGGAAGTTCATAGCAATACAACCCTACCTTAAGAAACAGGAAACATCTCAAATAAACAACCTAACCTTGCACCTAAAGCAATTAGAGAAAGAAGAACAAAAAAAACCCAAAGTTAGCAGAAGGAAAGAAATCATAAAGATCAGATGAGAAATAAATGAAAAAGAAATGAAGGAAACGATAACAAAGATCAATAAAACTAAAAGCTGGTTCTTTGAGAAGATAAACAAAATTGATAAATCATTAGCCAGACTCATCAAGAAAAAAAGGGAGAAGACTCAAATCAACAGAATTAGAAATGAAAAAGGACAAGTAACAACTGACACTGCAGAAATACAAAGGATCATGAGAGATTACTACAAGCAACTCTATGCCAATAAAATGGACAACCTGGAAGAAGAAATGGACAAATTCTTAGAAATGCACAACCTGCCAAGACTGAACCAGGAAGAAATAGAAAATATGAACAGACCAGTCACAAGCACTGAAATTGGAACTGTGATTAAAAATCTTCCAACAAACAAAAGCCCAGGACCAGATGGCTTCACAGGCGAATTCTATCAAACATTTAGCGATGAGCTAACACCTATCCTTCTCAAACTCTTCCAAAATATAGCAGAAATAAAGCCATACTTGAATACAATTAGTGTATCAAGTTTTTTTACAAAATGGGCTGACTTATTCTAAAACCCTGCTTATACATAGATTCCCACCTTTATGCCAAAATATGTCAATGTTTATGATTCTTAATTAATAACATAAGAATTTAAATAAAGATTATGTAATTACAAAGCACTGTTATGTACCTCAATGTTGAAGTAACTCAAATAAATTCATTTTTGCTGACTTTGTAAGTGCCAGCCCCTATAATCATTTCCTAGTTATCTGGACCATGAATTAAAATAGTTGACAATATAAACAGCAAAATGATCTCATTCATGAACATGATTTAAAATTTTTAGTAGTGTTGTGATTTTCAAGCCATCATTAGTTTAGAGGTGTCTCCTTAGACTTGACTAGCTCACTCCTTTAAAAAATATTAGAAACTAAGTTACTACTACTTTTTTATCATCTTGATTTATTATTTGACTTTTTAATGTTTATTATTTTCTCATCAAAGTGACAGTAAATCCCAAAAGAATGTTTTTTCTGCATATCATATATATGATCATGATTATCCCAACAAAGGCTTTTTAAGTATAGGCACATGGTTCGTTTTTGTTGAAATATAATTGATTTACAATTCTGTGTTAGTTACAGCATCTATGTTAGTACTGCATAGTGATTCAGTTGTTTTGCAGATTATATTCCATTATAGGTTATTATAAGATATTGGGTATAATTCTCTGTGTTATACAGTAAATCCTTGTTGCTTATCTATTTTATGTAGAGCAGTTTGTATCTGTTAATCCCATACTCCTATCCCTCCCTCCTTTCCTTCCTCCCTCTCTTCTTTGGTAACCATAATTTCGTTTTCTATGTCTGTGGGCTGTTTCTGTTGTATATACATTTATTTATATTACTTTTTTAGATTACATATATAAGTGTTATCATATAATATTTGCCTTTCTCTGACTTATTTCACTAAGGATGATATTCTCTAGGTACATTCACGTTGCTGCAAATGGCAATATTTCATTATTTTTAATAGCTGAGTAATATTCCATTTGTATGTGTGTGCGTGTGTGTGTGTGTGTGCATATATAATCTTCTTAAGCCAATTGTCTGTTGATGGGCACTTGGATTGCTTCCATGTCTTGACTATTATAAATAGTGCTGCTGCAAACATTGGGATGCATGTATCTTTTAGAATTTGTGTTTTCATTTTTTCCAGATATATACCCAGGTGTGGAATTGCGAGATCATATGGTAGTTCTGTTTTTAGTGTTTTTCAGGAACCTGCATACTAGTCTCTGTAGTGGCTATTTCAATTTACATTCCCACCAACAGTGTAGGAAGGTTCCTTTTCTCCACATCCTCTCCAACATATATTATTTATTGACTTTTTGATGATAGCCATTCTGACAAGTGTGAGGTGATACCTCATTGTGGTTTTGATTTGCATTTCTCTAATAATTAGCAGTGTTGAACATCTTTTCATGTGCCTGTTAGCCATCTGCATGTCTCCTTTGGAAAAGTGTCTATTCAGGTCTTCTGCCCATTTTTTAATTAGGTTGTTTGTTGTTTTGATATTGAGTTGTACAAACTGTGTATTTTGGATATTAACTCTTTTGTCAGTTGCATCATCTACTAATAATTTCTCCCATTCAGTAGGTTGTGTTTTTGTTTTATTGATGATTTTTCTTTGCTGTGTAAAAGCTTTTAAATTTCGTTACATCGCATTTGTTTATTTTTGCTTTTATTTCCTTTGCCTTGGGAGTCTGATTTAAGAAAATATTGCTATGATTTATATCAGAGTGTTTTACCTATGTTCTCCTCTAGGAGTTTTATGGTAGACACATGGTTCTTGATTTATCCATTCACTCATGTGACAAATGTTAATTTCACTGACGATCAAGTAATGTGTTAGCTGTGAAATTCATAGCAGAGAACAAAAAGTACAACCACACCTCACAGATTCACTTTCATTGGATAATGTGAAGTTGAATTTGCATGTATGTTATGCAAATTTTATGTTCACCCAAACTGATTCTTTTGAAAAAAAAATGGGACAAACATGTACAGAATGAAAGAAGGGCCCTGTGATTTGGAAAACTTTGTTGACCTGAAATAAACAGACTGTCAGATATTTCTCTAGCAAAGATGGGATTATTAGGGGTCAGCAGAGAATCGCAATTTGGGGTCTACAACTATGGTGAGCCACGTGTGAGTCCCTACACAGCAAGGGAAGGAACACACTTTGATAGAGGGGAAAAAGGAAATTGGAAAGCTTATAATAAACAAAGAGTCCATGGCTTTTCATTGGCTGAGTCCTTGCCAGGAAAGAAGAGAAGTTTTTCTTCTTCCTGTTGGACTCTCTTATTATTGCAGAGCATGAGCGCTCCCCATTCTGGTCTCCCAATTCTATTTAATTGAAGTTTCTGTTCTTTTTTTTTTTAAAATATTTTCCCATTTTCATCAAGATCTTTGTCTGAAAGCATCACTGATCAAAAGTCAGGTTTTCTGGTTTCATTGGCTTTTTGTCCCTCAGTGCCAGGAAAGACCTTTCCTGGGTGTAGTGTCTCATGTTGGACATTCAAATAACAAGGAAGGATAGGAGGGAGAACTCTCAGACACGTTTTATCTAAAGTTTACATGTGATCAAGATCATAGACATAGGAGATCATCTGAAGAGGTATGTCATCATCAAAGTTTGGTGACAAACTACCAATAGAGCTGGTCTGGATATCATGGGAAAGCTGTCTCATCAGCTGTCATTGCTTCAATTCAGGTCACCGGATGATGTGCAGTTCTAGTCACGGTTTGGTGCTTTCTTTAGGTGTGTCTCGTGAATCTAATAGTCTATTCCCTTGAGTTTAGTGGCACAAATGTTGGTTAGCAGTACCTGATAGGGGCCTCTCTTCTGCAGGTGTCTTTTCTAATAGATGAAATCTCCAGGTTACAAGATGAGCTGCTTAAGGTTTTCACCTCCAAAGAGTGCACTGTGAAAGGATTGCTCCGCCAAAGCATGGTTATTTTTAATAAAAGCAATTAGGCCTTTGAAATTTTGGAGTGTCTCTCCTTTTATCAGTGTTGGGCAAAAGAAGTAGGAACCAAGTACATTGGGTGTCTGGTGACTATCTCAGAGGGTGAGAGTTTATGAGTTTCAAAAGAAGTGGATCTGAATGTAGAAGAACTAAAGGCAATGCTTTTGTCCAAGATGTTTGGAGGGCTTCTACAAATTTTGTCAATTGAGTCTTAGTAAAGCTGCTGTTGCCTTTGACTCCACCAGAGGACTGAGGGTGGTAAGCACCGTGAAAGTGAAAAAACCAGCCAAACATCACAAACTTATTGAAATACCTGGCTAGTAAAATGGGTTCTTCAATCACTATGAAAATAAAGAGGAGCTCCCCAGGTAGGGATAATCTTCTCCAAAAAGACTTAAGCCATAGAAGAGGTGGTAGCCTGTCTTCAAGAGAAGTCAGTAACTCAAAGGAATTTCCTTCAGATCCTCACAGGGAGTTAGGAGGTGATCCATCAGCATTAAGCAGTCATGAGGGAGTTCATTGGATGAAGGGGAGAAGAGTGGCAGGGTTAAGGTTATTATGATTTAAAAGAGTTATATGAGGAGCAGTTAACAAAAGGACTTCCCAGGAGGTGAGGCAGCTGCCTGAGAAATGAGAAGAGAATCAGGAGGGCTTCTACTGCATGAGGTACAAAAAAATGATTAAAGGGAATCCTGCAACAATTTTCTCAGTGGTCTTAACCACTGGATCCGGTCCCTGGCAATAATACTCTGTGGGTCAATGGTGGTCTTTACATTTTTGAGTGAGTACCCAAAGGACATTCCTTCCTTTTTTATATACTAAAAGGAAAAGCGGAATCTCATAATTGGGATGCTCAAGGACAGGTGGGTTCATCAGCCTCTCCTTTAAGGCCTTCAAAACAATGTTGTCCAGTTGTTCCCATAAAATTGGGTTGGGGTTGTTATTGTTTAGAAAAACATACAGAAGTTTGGCATATGAGAAGAATTTGGAATCTAGTTTCAGCAATAACCAACTACCCTGAAAAAATCTCACAGTTGGGGCTTAGTTTTGGGTTTGGGGAAGCTTAGGACACCATGAAGTCTATCTAGATGTAGGTGTATCCCTTGTTCTAATATCAGATGCCCTAAATATTAAACCTGGGTTTGGACAAACTGCAGTTTTTCTTTGGTGAACTTATGTCCTTTAAAGCTAAAAACTTTAGGACACAGATACTGTTTTTCTATGAGGAGGCTTGAAAAGGAGAGAAAAGAAGCAGGTCATCCACATATTCCAACAAAGTAGAACCATTGGGAACTTTATATCATCTAGTTCAGCCCTTAGGATTTGTGAGAAAAAAGGACTCTCAGTAAAACCCTGAGGCATTACTGTCCAGGTGAGTTGTTTTTCTTTCCAAGTGAAGGCAAAAAGGCATTGGCTAGCCTCATCAACTGCAATACTAAAGAAGGTACTGCTAAACCAATTACAGTAAAGAATTTGTTTCTGTTGGGAATGGATGTTAGCAGTGTATGAGAATTAGAAACAACAGGGTATCAAAAAGTAATAACGTCACTTATTGCTCAAAGGTCCTGGACAAACCTCCACCCTCGGCCCTTAGGTTTTCTCACTGGTAAAACAGGAACATTACAGGGGCTAGTACAAGTGGTTCTGAGGACTTTAGCCTTAAAATCTTCTATTATGGGCTTTATGCCTTGAAGGGCTTCTTTATTTATAGGATATTGATTAATTCTGGGAAGAAGTTTTGAAGAATCTATTAGAATCTTAGTGGGAGGTGCACTGTGAATTTTGCCAATTTCAGTTGAAGATTTTGTCCATAAGGAAGGTGGTCACCGATTCAATGAGACAAATTTTCAGTGTTTCCAGAGTCAGCTTTAGTACCATCAGGGATGAAACAAAAAAAAGATGTCAAAGTGTTATTTAATTCACCTGGTCTGTTACTTTGATGACTGTTATCAAATTCTAGAATTATTTCCCCCTTCTGGGAAAAAGAAATTCTGGTATGATACTTCTCTAAGAAGTCTCAACCTAATAAATGGATAGGGGCTGAGGAACTCAGGAGAAAAAGATGTGTATCTCTCAAAGGGCCTAAACAAAGGTGCATAGGTTCAAAGACAGGAACTTCTTGAGGTTCATTTGAACTGTTTTAGTACTCTGAGGCAGGGACTGTTTTATACTAATGGTATTGTTACTCTGGTGTCAGATAGGACTGGAAGGGATTCATCCTCAATATGGAGAAATGTTTCTGTAAGCCAGTTAAGATGTAGGGTTGGGAAGAGCCCCTTTTGATGAACAATTTACCTTCAAGTCATTTCTCTCTTCTTGTATTTTACTATAAGCAGTCGAAAGAAGCCATGCTGCACCTCCAACACTTTGCTTAGAAATAGCTTCAGCTAAATATCCAATTTCATTGCTTACAACTTCTTCCTTCTACAAAACTCCAGTACAGGAACACAATTCAGCCAAATTATTTGCCACTTTATAACAAATATTGCCTTTCCTCCATCGTCCAATAACATGTTCCTCATTTTCATCTGAAACCTCATCAGAATGGCTTTTACTGTCCATATTTCTACCAACATTCTGTTCAAGATTACTTACGTATTCTGTGTGAAAATTGAGACTTTCTCTACAGCTCTCTTCTTTCCAGACTCTCATAGTCTAGCCCTGAGTGGTCTGCTCATGGCAATATAGACATTTTCTAGCACACACTTCAAAACTCTTCCAGCCACTACTCATTTCTCAGTTCCAAGGTCACTTCCACATTTTACATGTTTGTTATAAGAACGGCCCACGTGTTGGTACCAATTTTTGTCTTCGTCTGTTTGAGCTTCTATAATAATACATCATACACTGGGTGGCTTTAAAAAAAAAACACGGACACTTATCTTTCACAGTTCTGGAGGCTAGGAAGAGCAAAATTAAGGCTCCAGCAGATGCAGTATCTAACTTCTTTTTGCTGTAACCACACATGGCAGAAGGGTAAAGGGATCCCTCTGGATCCTTTTTTTTTTTAAAGGATACAAATTCCAGTCTCCAGGGCTGGAATAGCACACCAGTGACTATACCAGTCACCTAATTACTTTACAAAGGCCCCCATCTCCAAATACCATCACACTGGGCATTAGATTGGAATCTAACATGAATTATGGGGGGACATTTAAATACAGCCGTATTTAAATATTTTTGTCACTCAGTAAAACTATTATAAAAAACTAAGACTTTGTTCAAGCCAGGGCTATTTAAATATATCTTTTATCATTTTTCTTCTTTACCATCAGTCTCTTCTGGAACAACAGTTGTATATATATATCTATATTTATTGTACATTCTTAAATTTCCTTTCATAATATTATAATTTTATGGGTCTCTTTTTTTTTCTCATTATATCCTCATATATTTGCTTACTTTATCTTGCAATTGGTGCTTACCTATAATTGGGCCTTCAGCTACCGCCTTTCTAATATTTAGTTTAATTACTTTAATACTTTTTTCAACAAATCTATTTTTTAATTTCCAAGTATGTTTTCTCTTTCTCTGGTTATTCTTTATTTATAGTAACCTGCTCTTGAAATTACATACAATATCCTCTTAACTATATCTAAGGCTACTAGTTATTAGTTTTAATTTGCCTTAAGCTTTATTCATTTTCTGTAGCTCCAAATAGTGTGTATTCATCTACTGGGCCATAAACATGCCTTTAGTTAATTAATTAATTAATTAGAACCATTTCTACTTTTACTTTGATGAATCCACAGTGAGAATTGCCCTCAGAGATAGGGCAACCCTCAGGTAGTACTATGTTCCAGTAGCCTTTTCCAAAGCTTAATGCTTGTTGTATATTTAAGCACTGTGACTAGATGAGGCTCTAAAAGGCTAGGTATCTTGCTCAAAGTCATAGTGCCAATAAATAATGGAGCCAAAATGCAAGCAACAGCACTTTAGTTCCAAACTTTTTGTTTAAGCTCATTGCACTATACAGTCCCTCACAGAAAACATCTGCTTTTGTTTTTGTTACTAAAACTGTGTTTGATGAGAAAGGGACGAATAATGTTACTTATCAAAGATATCCTTCATTTATGATAACATAATACTTTCTCCCACAAAAAACAGTTTAAAAATTTATATAGAAACTTCCTGATGTGAATTTTAATTATGTATGCATACAGAATGCCATGGATATAGGTTTTCAATGATCCAAACATCAAACTTATTAAATAATTATACAAAATTTAAGAATTCATTTAGGAATTCAGTTTTAAGCTCAGTTTTAAGGCAAAAAGATATGCTTTGTATATCTATGGTATTATGATTGAGATTACTTCAAATTTTTGAGAAATGCAAAATTTCTACATATAACATGGTTAATGATTATATTATCAAGCATAATGAATTACATTTAAAATATATTTCAAACAAGTCAATTAAGTGTGAAATAGAAAAATAGTTATTGTAACCAAAATGTAATATACTTTGTATGAAATTAAGTTAAAAAAATCTATTAAACAGTACAGTCTCTGCAAATTAGAGAATAAAGGACATATGTGCTTTCTGTGTGTCCTCCAACTAGACATAGCTATTAAAGCTTAAATCTGGCAATAGGGACATGTTAAAATCTGGCTAAGATCTGTCACCAATTAAGTAAACAAACCACCGGGCTAGTAGTAAAACAGTTAACAATGGCACAGCCTTCTCAGTTGTAAATAACTGTCAAGAAGTCCACTTGAAATGTTAGTCCTCATTAATAAGAAAAGACATTTCAGCCCTTATCTTGGTACATCTACCTTTTTCTATTCAAAGCTATTAAAACAATCTCAATATAATTCCTGAGATTAGATTTATGCAAAGTATTCAGTAGCTTCATGTTATTGGAAAGTGTACAATTGGAAAATAACAATTTGGCGATAAATTAAACATGACAAGATATTTGGGGATTGTGACAAAGAGTGATAAAACGTTATGAAAGGATCATATACACCCACTCTTCTATGACACCTTGAGAGTGAAAAATAAATCTAGGGCAAGTATCTTCATAGGGCCTTGTAAAGGGAAATTGGTGTCCATCTGCCAATAGTCGTAAATGGTGAGATAGAAGGAGGTGTCTGGTACCTAGAGAGAAAAGGAGAGAGTAAACAAGAAAAGCAATTCACACATTAATTCCTAATAATATATTGGGTGAATACAGTAAGAGATTATCAGACAAGGTACTTAAATGAAAATTGACTTTAAATTCAGGAATTTTACAAGTATCTAGATCATAATCATTTGTTTTATCGTTACTTTCAAAGTTTTGTCTAAAATAGATTTGGATTAATTGAACCACACACAGCTACATTTTCTCCATGAAAAACTCTACTAATAATTCTGGAGAAAAAAATACTGTCTCTTGAGGTTTCTATATCCTGCTGAGATAAAAGACTTTGAAGCAAAAAATCTTCCTCTAAAACAACTATACATATATCTGTCTTTAGATATATGTACGTTATCTGTATCTATATCGACATCTATATCTTTATCTATATCTCAAGAGGTTAGCTAAGTTACTGCATGGTATTGCTGCCTCAGCATCCCTTTGGATTGACCTGGAAGCCTACAGTGACCTTATACTGACATTAGCCCCTCATATAGGCACATGTTCTAGATAACATTCCTCAGTCATAGCAAATGTAAACTCCTAATATGATTTCCTTTATTTGTAATCAACAGTTTCCCCTGCCTTCCAGGGCCTTCTCCTTGTACACCCTTTAGATAAGACCCCTGTGGAGTTTACCAAAAACTCCACTCTTTTGGTTTGGATTGACCAATTTGGCCTTAGTCTTGGATCACCAAAGCACTTCACCCATGGACCCTAATAAAGGCATGTACTCCAGGTCCTACAATAATGGCTTCAAAATTTTTTAAAAAATTTTTTGATAGTTTGTTACAATAAATCTAAATGCAAGATTAATTTTACATTTTATTTTTAAAAATCAAGTTTTTCTGATTTTAAGAACATTTCTTTTATATCAAGTTTCCTAGTAATTCATTGAGTATATAAAAAGATATCAATTAAATATATGTATGAGGCAGAAAACATTACCTTTTTGCTTTTTTTTGGATGAGAATAAATTTGTAGTAGAAATCATAACCTGGTAATTCATAAAAGAAATTGAAGGAGCTGTTAAGAAAGCTATTTATTAAGCCTTGAAGACACACACACAAAAATGTCTTTGTTAGAGTTGTATAGAGGAAGAACTACTGATAGGCACAAAAAGAATGTAAAGGTAGAAATTCAAACATTCCATGTTAACTTTTCCTTTGGTACCTACATCCTCAGTTGTAATACTCGAAAGTTTAACACCCTCTGGCAAACCAAACTAAGGATCAACTGCTTCCTTGGTAAACAGAGTTATCTGTATTATGTAATATTCTGCTTCAATCCTCTCATAACAAAGAAAAGGTATGTGACTCTGATTTCAAATTGGTTCTGAATGTAAAATGATCATAGAGGCCAAGGATAGACATGGAGCACTGAATGCAGCACAATGTACTGGGCATCAGCGTTTGATGCTTTATGGAAACTGATCGTAGGGAGAAAGAAGCTAAACCCATTCTATGTGTCTGTCTGTCTCATAGGATGAAATATCCTTTCAGTAATATACTATTAATCCTGGCAAGATTCTTCCAAAAGTAATTTTTAGAGGATTTAAGAGAATTTAATGTGGCTTTCCAGTGACCACAAAACTAGTAAACCCATATATGCTGTTGCTGTGATCCTGGTATTAAATGTTCATAGTAGCATATTTTTCATCTGTTGTTAAAATCTGCATCAATAAGGCTGTCGACCTATTCAGAAAATTCATAGCTTATTCTATGCTGGAGAGAAAGTACATACTCGTACCTGGACCAAAATATTCACATAAACTTATGGTCTAAATTTAACCACTTGCTAGCGCAATGAAATCATCATCTTTATAGTTACTAGCCTAGTGTGCAGAATGTGTATATCTGTTTTACTTGGACAGAATTCAAACTGCATTTTTTAGAAAATGAGGTTTCAACGTTTTTCCTGTAACAGGAAAGACAGAGCTCCTCTAGTAATAAATTATCTTCCCGGAAGACGCACTAAAATAGAACCGTTAAAGTAAACTGTGAGTGGACATTTCAAAATAAAGAAACTCAATTCCTGCCAGGCATACAAAGAAAATCTGTATGTCTCCTCTAGTCTTCATTCATTAATGGACCAAATAGATTCATTCATTAGATGAGATAATTGCTGCTCTGAAAAACATGGAGTGTAGCCTTGGTCAAATAAAGACAGGTGATTAGAGGGGGGTGTTGGGAGAATGAGTGAAGGTGCAAGATATCAGAATGAACTTAGGGAACTGAGAGCATCATGAGGGCAAGCCTTGGATGAAGCATGACTGCAATAGCTGCCAACCTGACCAGAACATGGGGAGGGTAGGTAGAATGAAGGAGGCCAAATGTAGAAAGACGTTAGGAATAGCATTTGTTAAACTTAGTTTGTCATCAGAAATACCAAAGGATATGTGTTTAAAAATACTGATCCTGAGGTGTACCCCCAGATCTAGTATCAATTTTAGTTTTTTGAACTTAGATAATTATGCTTATTTCCAAAGTTGGAAATCACTGAATTAAAGTGTTCACGCTCTACTCTATCCATGATATGCACAAGGGAATCTGTCCATTGGAATGGAATGAAATTAGCCTAACTTTTCTGCAGCTAATGCTTCAAAAGAATATCCAAAATTAAAGCACAGAAATGGGTGGAAGAGGAAACAGCAAAGAAAGGTACTGATATTAGATTAAGAAAAAAGAGGAGCTGGTGGGGGAGAAGGCTGGATCTTTTGGGAGCAAAGATGTTGAGAATTTAATCTAAAATTTAAACACCTTTGTTCATCATTTATAATTCATATCCAGGGACAAGAAGGAGTTTAACATTTAAAATACTCAAAACTTTTAATATAGGGGTTCTATATTTTAAATGCAAGATCCAGATTTTGTCTACTATATTAAATGTTAGGAGAAAATAATAAAGGCAATAAAACAGTTATTATTTGGGGAGCAGGGCATAACAGGGACTCATCCCACAGTAGAAACTGTCAGATATAAAGGAATATGGGACTCCAAGAACACTCTTCCTGGAGATATATTTCCAGATATTGCTTCCAATATAGAGACAAGATGAGTAGAATTTTCTAATATGCAGGGACAGAAGATGAGAGGGTCATTGGCACAGCAGGGTCTGAAGAAATTGGGGGTATTACAGAGACCAAGAAGAAAAGCAGAAGGTCAGGATCAACAGAGAATCTAGGTGCAGCCTCTTTATGTAACCAAAGTGGTAACAAAAAGTCCAGGTAAAACATGTGAACATTGAGATTGTATAGAAATAGAGTTCCTTGGTAGACCAGGAAGCCTAAGGCTTATGATTGGGCCAGATAACTAGGAAAAACTCAGGCTTGTAAAGCAGATATAAAAAACAATTCAAAACAAAATCACAACATAATAGCTCGATGATCAGCAGCACAAAGAAGCAGAGTATATTAGTGTCATGCTCCAGCTAGAATATTCCATCGTTTAAAGGAAACAATGAAAGTTTCCTGACCAGACCCATTTAGTACTTTAATGCACTGCACAGCAGATAGAGATGAATGATTATTATGAAGTACCAAAAAAGGCTGGAATCATCTATGTTAGATTAATCGCTAACAACTTTATAGTTGCTGGACAAGAAAGACTCTGCAGGAAAACTGGCAGGCCATTGTCTACACAGTCAAGGGTTATGCAACTTTTGCAAAGTGCAGACGGCTCCTGTGTTAAAAATTATCACATAACTAAGTTACTTTCTTCATAAAGACTTAATGTATAACTGATAGGAAGAGTTGAAAGTATATTCTTAGATGACCGAACACATAATTGTTTGTAAATACCTTTATAAACAAATTGACATTTTAATTAAATTTTGACTTCAAGAATCTATTTATTGTTATATTCCTTAAACACAATTGAACCAGATATATGGTGAATTTAAATTTCTTTGTAAAATATATGTTGTATCTTTAAATAAAATTGTACCTGATTACATGACTAGGTGTGTGCTTTCAATTAATCCTTTGTTAATTTTCACGAACACGTAGATTTTTTCATTTATCACATAATCTTAAAATGCATGGCAGAGTTTATGTTATAGAAGATAAGGAACATTTCTTAACTGTTTTTATTTCTTTGTAATTTTAAGAGCATAAAACATTTTGCCTTAGACTTTTTGTGTGTGTAAAATTGATAACATTCTTTTGCTCTTCTGCTTAGTTTAATTAACAAGGCCGTATTTACTTTGAATAATGAATTTGTACTTTTTTTCTCTTGATTAAATTTTCAGAGAACTCTGCCAATTTACCCAGGAAATACTGTTTTTAGAGATGCTGCAAGTTTTATTTTAAAACTAATATTTCATCCCTTTTGTCAAGCAACCGTAAGGAAGCAGGTAAGTTGGCCATCAATTCTCAGTAATGTAGGGTTTTATAATACTTTGTAATTTGTATCATCAAAACAATATGAATTATTCAATTGCCATGTCTAATTCCTCCTCTTAGTCAAATGTAAAAGATACGTCGTGCTGCAGCTTCATTTCTGAATAGTGCTGAGGCTCTCTTCCCGGTTTCATTTTGTGTTTGGATGCCCCTTTCATTCTGATTCATATTTCCAGAGATATTCACAAATTAACAAGCTCTTTGCAGTGGTTGCATAGATAGCTGAGGATCACAGTCTATATTATTCCCCATGGAGGCGTACCTCTCAAGATAGTAAGTCAAGGTATTTAATTTGTTTGCCACCTAAGTTCTGACTTTTGAATATTTAGGTGTATATGTGGAGTCCATTTGTACTCATGACCCTGCAAATATCAGAGGCAGTTCTGCACTACTGTCCCCAAAGCTCGGTTGTTAGAAAAGAAGTAGAAGGAATTTTTTTACTAAATCAAGAAAAAAAACAAAAAAAAAGGGACCCAACATCAGAGATCAGTGGAAAACAGAAGAGCAGTGAGCTCAAAAACACAGAAGTTGGGCTTCTCTGGTGGCGCAGTGGTTGAGAGTCCGCCTGTCGATGCAGGGGACTCGGGTTCGAGCCCCGGTCTGGGAAGATTCCCACATGCCGCGGAGCGGCTGGGCCCGTGAGCCATGGCCGCTGAGCCTGCGTGTCCGGAGCCTGTGCTCCACAACAGGAGAGGCCACAACGGTGAGAGGCCTGCGTACCGCAAAAAAAAAAAAAAAACCAAAAAAACCCACAGAACTTGAGGGTTTCCAACCTTGGTGTAGCAACATCAATTTTATGTGAGAATACGTTGTCCACCTGGTGCTGTTAAAAAGGAAGTGACTTTGCTGACATAGAACTACAACATTTGTAGGAGATAAGAAAGAAAAGAATTTATCTAAGCAATTTTGGAAAACGGTATTTTGACTCTCAGATAAATGACTATCAAGACTACCATATTTCCATATTGACTACCCAATACATAAGAGATACCACCAATCAGATTTACCAGAGTCTAAATGTTTATTTAATTTTTAATCACATTTATTTACCCAACACACATTTATTATGTATATTAAGCATGGAAAGAAAAAAGCTGAAATTTGCTGAGCACTTGCTTTGAGCCAGGCATTATGCAAATGACTAGAGGCATTATCGCATTTAGTGTTTTACCATCACTTTGAAAGATTTGCTAGTATTCCAAACCCTATCAGTGGGAAAACAGGCTGATGGGTAAGGAATCCAGATTACATGACTCCAGAGTGTGTGCTCTTAGACACTGCTCAGCCTCCCTTCTAATCCTCATAAGTTGCAAACTCTGGCAAGTCTCATTTTCCTTATACAGGGTACTTTCCTTAGTTAGAGTGATTATATGTCTCTGTAAGGGCAGTTCCAGTGCACACGTGTCCTCTGTAGGGCTTAATTGTTAATAACGCCCCCTCTTTTTCCTCTCAACAGTGTAAGATTTGGTTGACAAATCATATGGCCACCCTAAATTGTCTTCAGCAACATCTGTATCTTTTACACCTGGGTCAGTGTGGGGTGCCTTGTCCACTCAACATCAGTTAGATGCTCTTCATCTTTTTTTAGAGCTTGACCAAATATTTTTATGGAAAGTCCTCGATTAACAATATATATAAACTATAATAAACTTTTTAAAATAATATTTTGGTGGTATAAAATAAGACTGCTTCATTAAGCAGTATTTTAAAAATAATTTCCCAATTTCATATGTCTCTATAATTCATCCTAATTAACAAAAAGTGTTTTTACCCCAATGCATTCACATATAAAAATTTAAGATTTGTATGTGGTATTTTTTTTCATTTATTTACTCATATATTATGTTTTTCAGAAAGGTTTTTAAAGTAGGTTAAATGACAGCCACAACTAGATTATTAAATCTAACTAGAGAAAGGAAAGGAGTTCCCAAGATAAACAAAAATATGATTATAATAAGAATCAGGGTCAAAATGTTCACTTTGAGTTTTGTTTACTTTTGATCTTTAAATTTGGAGCTTCCAAAAAAAATTAAAAATAGGACTACCATACAGTCCAGCAATTCCACTTCTGGATATTTACCCAAAGAAAACAAAAACATTAATTCAAAAAGATACATGCACCCCAGTGTTCATTGTTATTTACAATAGCCAAGCTGTGGAAGCAACCTGAGTGTCCATCAGTAGGTGAAGGATAAAGAAGATGTGGTATATATACACACTGGAGTACTACTCAGTCATAAAAAAGAATGAAATCTTGCCATTTGCAACAGCGTGGATGGATCTAGAGGGTATCATGCTCAATGAAATAAGTCAGACATAGAAAGACAAATACTGTATGATTTCAGTTATATGTGGAATGTCAAAAATAAGCAAAACAAAAGAAAACAAAAACAGACTGATAGATACAGATAACAAATGGATGGTTGCCAGAGGGGAGGGGATGCTGGGTTGGGCAAAATAGGTGAGGGGGATTAAGAGGTATAAGCTTCCAGTTATAAAATAGCTAAGCTGTGAGGATATAACATACAGCATAAAGAATATGGTCAATAATACTCTAGTAATAGTATGGGAACAGATAATTTATCATGGTGACCATTTCGTAATGTATGTAAATGTCAAACCACTATTTAGTATTGATACATCTGAAACTAACATCATGTTGTGCATCAACTATATTTCAATTTAAAAAAAAAAAACCATAAAATTACAAGTTGAAAAAGATAGCTAAATGCCCAAGTTTTTATTAAATAATTTTTTTAACCTATCTTTTAAAAATTGCCTTTTGAATCTTTACTCTGTTGTTAAAGATATTTCACTCTAGAAAAGAATCAAGTTGTTACCTGATATATTTTGTTTATATGAAATATTTCAACCTTCAGTATCAGTGCTCTTTATGAACATAATTAATATGCTGATTTAGGTATACTTTTAATACATTTCAAGTGTATTTTGAAATAATTCAGTTAAATAATAATTTGTTTATGAAAAATAAACAGTTTTTATTTGTATGTGAATGCAATACCCTGCATTATCCATTTTTATAGATATTTAAAATGTAAAAGAAAGGAAGGAAAGACAGAAAGAAAAGTGAGAATGAAAGGAAGAAAAGAAATGAGGGAAGAAAGAATAAAAGAAAAAATAGCTGAGACAAAGGAAAACACAGATGTGTAGCACTAAGGAAACAGGTTCTCAAAGTAGTAACAGATGTGTAAATCTACACAGATACATCTAGCATAGGTAAAAGGGACATTTCTATACAATTTTATAGCTTATTCTGGAATACTGGCAACACTAAGAGATAATTGAACTGAACATTTTGTTTATTAAATGCACATGGAGAACATGAGCAACAGAAATGACATTTCCCCTGAAAACATCCATATAAAAAGTGCACCATCTCAGAAAGCTTTGACATTCATCATCAACAAGAGAAAATAGCCCAAAATTTTCTGAGAAAGAAAACTAATATTGAGTACTACCAGATATTAAAATATATTAAAATATAATTAAGTAAAACTTACAGAATCTGGTCTTACCAATACATAAGAAAAAATAATCATCCTCACTGGTAACTAAAAAATGCAAATTAAAGATGATACCATGTTTTCCCTTTCATAATTTTGAAGATTTAAATGAATTTTAATGCTTAATGTGAAAGGGGGGAATTGCTCTATCAAATTCTATAGATATTCAGAAGAATAATGGAGACAAAAATCATTTAAAATGCACATAATGTATGATCCAAGAATTACATTTCTAGGAATTTATCCTCTGCAAATGTACATATATACAAAGATATATGTACAAGACTGTCCATCACAGTATTGCTTATAATAATAAAAAATCGAGAATAAAGTAATATTCAATGGTAGATGATGCATTAAATAAATTTGATTTATTTATTCAGTGAAACGTATGCTATAATTAAAAGTGATATTGTTTATTATATCAATATATAATTATGAACATTCTTTATAAAACATTTTGTAATGATTTTATAATGTGTATGTTTATACATTATATATATACATATTCTAGAAAGATATGTAGCAAAATTTTAATATTGATTATCCCTAAGTGATCAAAATATGTAAGATTTTAATTTTTATTTTCATTCTTTCTATGATATAGTTTATTTTGCTCCAGTGAGCATGTATTACTTGTATAATCAGAAAACATATTTATAAAAATAATCATTTTAAATTTCTAAACTATTAGCTTATAGTGAAATGACAGGTAACCTATAAACATAAAACTATATCAATAAAATATATAACGTTCATAGAGTGAAAGTCTGCAATCACTTATTATATATGGCCTAAATATTTTTTAAAGTTTCAATAAGTAGCTATGAATTAAAATGTTTCCAATAATGGTTATAGGAATGGTAGAATTATAAAACGTATTTTAATTAAATCTCTCCAATAGAAAAACTGTAAAAATGAATTACCTACATTATACATATTTATGAACATAAAAAATAGAAGGACAATGAAAAAACTATTCCATTTTGTTTGGTTAAATGTCATTTTACTCATACTTGCTCAATTTAAAAAAATCATATTTGATTAAGGTGGTTATAATTTATCATTTCATACCAGCTAATCTCTGGTTCCATCTGGCACACTATAGAAAACTTACTAAGAAATAGCTTTCTTATCCTAATATGATGAACATTATCTAGTAATAAAAAGCAAAAAAAGTAAGAATTCCTCAAGTTTTTGCAGATGTTTAAGGGGCAATGCAGTGGTCATTCGAGAGCTTACCATTTTAAAAACCCTTACATATTCGTAAGGATTTGGTGATAAGCAGCATATTTGGGAAACCTCCACTTTCTTCTTACAAACAGAGACCAAGTAGAAAGGCATGGTAACAAAAAAAAAAAATCAATAAATGTAAAGTCTATTAAAAATATGGTTTGGGACTTCTCTGGCGGTCCAGAGGTTAAGACTCTGCACTTCCACTGGAGGGGTCGAGGGTTCGGTTCCTGGTCAGGGAACTAAGATCCCACATGCCAAGCAGCGCAGCCAAAAAATTTAAAAAAATAAATGTTCCAAACTAAAAACACAAATATTGTTTAAGTCTTTTAAAAAAGAAAAAAAAAATATATATATATATAGTTAGTTTCATACCTTGGATGTATGTGTATGCTTAAAGATTATTAATGGAATATATTGATCACTTCAGTTCATTCATAAAAGCTTTTCTTGATAATGAATGTATCTGTGTGAATGACAACCAAAAGTAAATAAACTTTAGATTAAGACAAACATCTATTTATTCTTATACACAGATCAAATTCATACAACTGTACAAAATGCCAAGTATTTACAGCTGAAATTACATATAATAAATATAGTTTTTGCTTCAGACATGAGTGTAACTCATAGTAAAAATTTTTTATTAACTAATCAAGAACCATGCATTTTATTATGCATGTAACATGGCTTAATAGTATGCAAGTCGTTAAAATCTGTTACTGAGGTATGATGCACATGTACTTCTACTTACTGAGGTTTCTATAATTATGGCTTTTTCAAGCCCTATTATATTCTGGGCATCATAGGCTATATTTGATTAAGAAAAACAGCAGCTGTCTGGTCATATACAGAGTGTCTCTTAGTAACACGAAATTTTTTGGGTGAATCATTTTATTTGTGTTGGGCGCCAAAGGGAAAAAATATTCTCATAGCCATGGAAAGTCACTAATTAGAGCTCTCAGTTATGCTACAGGACAATAAATTCATCCCAGTTCTATAGATAGATTTAATTTCACAAACTTTTTGTTCACTCTTAGGGGAATCAAAACAATTAAATCAAAGAGAAAGAAAATAATCTACTGCAGTGATCATAAAAAAAACATCAACAACAAAAGTCAAGGAGCCACCTTTTTATTCTGTATATAAACTATATATATTGTACATAGCAATGCATTTTGGGCACACTAATTCTAGAATCTTACCATCTCCCTAAAGTATCTGGACTTTCTCCATGGCTGACTGGACATGTGACTTGTAGAAATTCTTGACTTGGTTCCAATAGGTTACACAGCAAGAAGCTAGAGAAGATGGTCAATATGTCAGCCAGTGCTGGCTCTTATTATTATTATTATTATTATTTTTTTTTTTTTTGCGGTATGCGGGCCTCTCACTGTTGTGGCCTCTCCCGTTGCGGAGCACAGGCTCCGGACGCGGAGGCTCAGCAGCCATGGCTCACGGGCCCAGCCGCTCCGCGGCATGTGGGATCTTCCCGGACCGGGGCACGAACCCGTGTCCCTTGCATCGGCAAGCGGACTCTCAACCACTGCACCACGAGGGAAGCCCAACTGGCTCTTATTTTGATTGTGGCACTAATGACATTTCTAATTCTTGGTTCCAAAAAAGGAGATATATCTGTGTCAAAGGATTTCATGGAACAAATCATGGTTGAAAAGTATTGGTCCTCCCCCTCCCACCCCACAAATCTAGACAGTATAGGAGCAAGACAATAGGTAGCGCAAAGGTTGGGAGGCTGATGAGACCAGAGGTTCAGGAACTTCAGCTCTCTTGCTTTGATCCTGTATGGACATTGTCTCTTAATTCTCTGAAATCCTCCTTTCTAAGTAGTTAATTGTCATAGAGGTATCAAAGCTAACCAGGGAAGGACCAGAAGTGTAAAGACCATAAGACCTAAGGAAATGTCTGGTTCTGTAGAGGCTGCAGAACCTAAATGTAAATAATTTGTAAATAGTTGCCAAAAAGCAAAGCTAATTCAAGCTTTGCTTTTTGGAACTTTCTGGATTTTTTTTAAAAAGAAGTATAGTCGATTTACAATTTATGTTACTTTCAAGTGTACAGCAAAGTGATTCAGTTAAATATATATATATTTTCAGATTCTTTTCCATTATAGGTTGTTACAAGATATTGAATATAGTTCCCTGTGCTAAACAGTAAATCCTTGTTGTTTAGAATGTTTAAAAATATTTTAGATCCACATTTGGTTGAATCTGTGGGTGGAGAACCGGGATTTGAAGGGATGACTGTAGGCTATTTCATTAACCAGTGGGAAGGAGCTTCAGATATTACAAAACTTGGTCTCATTGCTTCAGCCACAATGTAGGACTGAGACAAGTGAAGTAAAAACAGCCACTCCTGGTGTTGGTAAAGCCTCCAACTGGAGTAGGCTGACACTGGGAATCAATAAATCAATAAAAACATGAACAAATATTTGGGCCTTTTGAAAGTCATTTTATGTGACATGGTAACATGAAGGGGCTGAACCTAGATCAAGAAACAAAACTGAAACAGCACCTAAAACACTGATCAGTTTAAACTGGTTTTGCTTTCTTAAAATAGATTGTTGAGTAATGAAACCTGGAGTCATTTTACAGACATAGCACTGCATATGTGCAAGACAGGAACCCTTGTCTCTAGGATGACCCTGGAACCAAGAATCTTCAATCTATGGAACCTAAGAATAGAAATGTTGCCACCGGAGCCCTTTACGAAGGGAGAAGTGCTTCAGTAAGGAAAATCTGGCTTCCAGCAACAGGAGTAGCTTATATGGACTGATTGGAAACTAGCCAGTCAACTCCCGAGTTTGAAATTCCTCGAACTCCTTAAATTTTGCCCAGAACCCTGGATCAGGGAGACAGCTTTGAGAGTCCTGCCTTCTATCTCCTTGCTGGTTGACCTCACAATAAAGTTCTCTCTTAGCTCAAAAGCCAATGCCTTAGTGTTGGCTTCTATGCACCTCGGGCAGTGAGACCTTGCTTGGTGACAACTTTGGTGATCATAAAGGGACTTAGGTCTTGCGACCGCCTGCCCCAGGCACTGTAGCTCCCGGCAAAGTATGGGCCGTCACCACCAGCCCTGAACGGCCACCTAGACCAACTTTGTCCAGGGAGTCGGCTGTGAGGTTCCTGCTTCCCTGCTGCTGTGCTCCAGGCTCTTTGTGCTACTTTCACTTTTTAGAGAAGGAACAGCTCCTGGATCAGACGTCTTTTGGTGAGTTAACGTTGTCAAAACGCGCCTGTGCCTAAATTGTCTAATAACCTCCTCAGGATTGTGGGTTAGAGTCCCACCCTAAGGGAGACAACGTAAAAGGTTGTGGCCGCTGAGGTACTCAAATGATCAGGTTACTGTCCCAAACCCTGGATTAGAGTCTCAGGCCTTTGGGTCTCTTTGTCTGTGTCTCTTTTATTTGTTAGGATTGGATAATAGGGTTGGCTCTTGGATGACTGTAGCGAAATATTATTGGGCCTGATATTCTTGAGGGCTCTCTGACTGAGGAGATAAAAGGTTTTGCTGGAAACCTTGCCTTATGGAGCTGTTGTGGGGGAGAGGTTATCCATGCCTAATATAATTGCCTGGCAGTATTGATGCAGGTGTGTATCCTTAATAAAACCAGCCCTGATTACCTTGCTGGGTGAGAGGGTAAAGGAGAAAAGAGGGAATGTCAAGCAGGAACATTCTCTACCCCAAAAGAACATAGGCTGTGCCTGGGTTAAATGAATTTTGTACAATTGGACACATTTTGGATTTTTCCTCACGGATCATTTTAACTATTCTTTTTATATGAGCCAAACTAGCAGGAAGTTAGCATTGAACTGTTCTCAGGGGTGTGTGTGTGTGTGTGTGTGTGTGTGTGTGTGTGTGTGTGTGTGTGATGTTAAAAAGGACGGATCATTTTAACTATTCTTTTTATATGAGCCAAACTAGCAGGAAGTTAGCATTGAATTGTTCTCAGGGGTGTGTGTGTGTGTGTGTGTGTGTGTGTGTGTGCGTGCGTGTGTGTGATGTTAAAAAGGAAAGTTTGCCAGGAGGAACAAACCCTGGAATATTGGTGGTGCTAAAGGTCATGGGCTGTATGGGGGGCCTTAGCCTGGATGTATTCTACCTGGAAGTTGCCCAGACTAGATGAGTTTGTCTGTGATCTCTGCTATGGAGGTAAAATGTTTTGGTCATCTATCAGAAATATTAAATCCCAACATGCTCAGAAAGGAAGTGAGGACTTCAGTATTTCAGTAGACTCCTGAATTCCTCTCTCAAATCCAGTTCTAAGACAGCTTCCTCACTTTGCTTTTGTCCCCTCTTCTACCCTCCTCTTCATCAAGTAAGTTTTTCAAGGTGGTCACTGAGGCAGAGCCTGGACATTCATAGGCCCCTCTGCAGTAGGCAAGCCTGCCTTCAGCCCATGACAGGGAAACTATTAAAAGCCTGTGACCAAATTGGCTACAATCTTGGAACTGCTTGGACAGATTCCTTGGAAACTGAGTAGCATGTGTGACTTTCAGGCTACAGTTCTTGACAACCATCTCTAATGGATAGCATTTCAGTGGTCCCTTTGTGAACCCTCAAATCCAGGCTGGGCTAGTCATCTTTGAGACTGTCCATTCTCCACTGTGGCTCCTCCAGGGAATTCTTACAGCCAAGTTGTAAGACTTGTTTACACTACTGCCTTTGCTTCTTCCCAGAAACCAAACTAGGAGATGGGATTGGTTTCTAAATCTTAAGGGTCTTGTTTTCTATTGAGCCTGTTTGGTTTCCCTCTGCCTTTTTTGAGGGAGTCAGGGAAGGCCATTTTCTAGAAATTTGCAATCCATAGACTGTTCTTAGCTCTTGGGTTTGAAACCTCAGATATTGACTAAGCCTTTGACTTAGGGGTTTATGGCTAGGGCTCTCTCTCTCCCTCTCTCTCTCTCTCAACACCTATTCTCACACGGGCCGGAAAACCCCTCACAACCAGCATTGAGGTGGACAGTAGTTGAGGGGACAAGCCACTAGCGTGCCCAGGTGATTCCCACAAAGGAACAAAGTGTGCTCTGAGCCACAGATTTGCAAACCTTGGTTTGCTCTCCTTCATCTTTCACGAATGCTAAAGTTTTCCAGGTGCAGCCAACACTGCAGCATCACACAGACCTCGAGTTTCCAATAAGACTGCTGATTGACATTGGGCCCAATCCATGAAGGCTGGGAAGAGGTGGCAGGCATTTGCTAAAGGCAATTGTTCAAGTCTCTTCCGTGTTCTAGCTGGCCAAGGAGTAAACTATTTTGAGCACTACAGTGGAAGAAATCCAGTCAGCCAACTGCAGAGCTCAGCTTCACTACTGACTTGTTTTCCTTCAGAGGATGGAGACCCAGGTGGAGAACTCTTGGCTGGCTTACCATCAGCTCTGCCTTGCACTGTGGTTATCAACTTCCCTTGGATCGAGAGTAGGCAAGCACAAGTAGTAGGCTCACAACATTTGACCTTGACTGGTTTTTCTAAGTTTCTCTGCAGAATAAGAATTTGCAGAAGAGATGTAAAATTATGGTTCAGAGGGAAGACCCTCAGAAAAAGCCTGTCAGGGCTGATTCAGAGCTTAATGATGATCTCAATTTAGTACATTTGGCTTCTCCTTCAGTGCCTCCCATTGTTCTTCTACTGCATGAAGGGGGAATCCCTACAAGTAGTACCAAATCTTATACCAACAATCCTCCTAGGGCTACAGGTCTGGTCCTAGTCCTGTATCCTTACTTATCAGATAGTCAAAAGTGTGCAGTCTCCCTTCCCCAGGGTACTCAATTCAGCCCAGGGGGGACTCTGCTTCAGGAAGGGCAATATCCCTTGAATTAAGTTCCACAGGTCTAGACGCCCAAGGTCAACACAGGGGATTTGTATATGTGCACTCTGCGTTTTTTACTTCTCATCTATATAATTGGGAAAAAAGTTAAAGTAAAGCTTTCTGCATGTGCCTGAATGCCCAATTTCCTTGTTGGGGTGAGATCTAACAAAATTCAATGACTTTCTCACCAGAAAAAGTAGACATTAAAGTACTCTCAGATCAAGGCTATACCCTCCAAGCTGGGCTAGTACAATTGGGAGACAAGCCTCAGCCAGAAGTCCCTGAAAAAATTTTACAAAAGGTAAGAGCAGATGTTTGGTAAGAGTCAAGACAGCTAACCCGGTAGTAGTAAAACTCCATTCAAGCACCAGGGCTTCAAATTTAAAGCAATACCTTTTAAAGAGGCATTTGAAGGAATGGGTAAATCCTCTGATAACCACCTTTTTTTTTTTTTTTCGGTACGCGGGCCTTTCACAGCTGTGACCTTTCCTGTTGCGGAGCACAGGCTCCAGACGCGCAGGCCCAGCAGCCACGGCTCACGGGCCCAGCCGCTCCGCGGCACGCAGGACCTTCCCGGACCGGGCCACGAACCCGTGCCCCCTGCAACGGCAGGCAGACTCTCAACCACTGCGCCACCAGGGAAGCCCAACCACCTTTTTTAAATGTCAATTTATCTGACCTTGTCAATCCCTGTAACACTCCAATCCCACCAATACAAACATCCGGGACTTGAGATCATCATTTTGTACAGGATTTGAGAGACATTAACCAAATAGTAGAGGACATACATCCAGTGGTGCTGAATTCTTATACTTTGCTTACAACTTTATCTGGAGATATTTGCTGGTTTACAGTTCTGGACTTAAAAGATCCCCTTTACTGCATGTCTCTAAGTCCTGAGTCCCAGGAATTGTTTGCTTTTGAGTTGGATAATCCAGAAGCTAATATAAAATAACAATATTGTAGAATGGTACTACCCCAAGGATTTAAGAATGCCCCCACTATCTTTGGGGAAGCCTTGGCCAAGGACATAAGGGATCACCAATTAAATGAGGAAGTCTTAATCTAATGTAGATGATACTAATTGCTAGTGAAACTAAGGAAGCCTCAGACCAAAATGCAATCCACACTTTAAACTTTCTGGCACATCAGGGATATAAAGTCCCCAAGGGAAAAAGCACAAATTTCTCAAGCAACTGTAAAATATTTAGGATCTGAGTTATCAAAAGGACAAAGAAACTTATTGCTGGATCAAAGGGAAGCATTAGCTAGGGTGACTATACCCACCACCAGGAGACAATTATGAGGATTCTTAAGAACAGCTGAGTTTTGCCATACTTGGATCCCTAACTTTGGACTCATGGCCAAATGCCTGTATGAGGCTCTTAAAGAAATGACAATGAGCCATTAAGCTGAACTGTGGGATGCTATAAGGTATTCCATACCATACAGATAATTCAAGTCTATTCTAGCAGACCTGACCTGACTGATCAACCTTTAGAAATCCATATGTGGAAATGATTATGGATGGGGACAGCTTCAATGGCCCACGGTCTCTGAAAGGCTGAGTATGCAATAGTAACTCATTAGGAAGTCCCAGAAGCAGAAACCCTCCTCCAGGTATATCTGCCCAGAAGGCAGAGCTCATAGTCCTCCTGAGGGTCCTGTACCTTGGAGCTAAGAAAAGGTAAACATCTATATAGATTGTAAGTATGTCTTCTCCGTCGAGTATTTACATGGGGCCATTGTGGGAAGAGGTCTGCTAACATTAAGAATAAAAGATATTAAACATTCAAGAGGTGGTATTGGCCTTACTAGACTATTAACAGTGCCACAAGTAGCCATAGTACATTGCCCAGGCCACCAAAAGACTGATAGCTATATATAGCTAAAGGAAATAATTTGGCTGATCAGGTCACAAAACAGGCACTCAGAACCAAAAACCCAGATCCTAAGGCCCTAGCACTGATTCTGAGTGTGAATCTATCTGTGTTTAAGCCTCGGGATTTAGAGATGGATCTAGAGAGAGCAAACAAATAGGGATTTCATGCTGACTCTTGAGACTTAGATGGTGATCAGTACCAAACAACCAGCTTATAATGAACAAGGACTAGTGCTTATACCCAAGCATTTAATGGAAAGAATTATCAATATTACTCACCTACATCAAGGAACCCATTATGGGAGGCATGCAACCTATTGCTGGCTACAAAAGTTTATGGTTGGCTCACAAAGGCAAAGAACCATGCAAAAGTTAATACCAAGTTGCTTAATCACCAGAAACAATCATAAAACTGGGCCAACCCCAATAACAAAAGGAGTGCAAGCCTGAGGGACAAAATCAGGAGATGATTACTAAATAGACTTTACTGTTATGCCAAGAGCCTTAGGAAATTAAGTGTTTGATATCTGTAGACACCTTCACAGGATGGGTAAAAAAATTTTCCATGCCAGACAGAGAAGATGTCTGAGGTACCAAAAGCCTTAATTTAAAAATGATCCCTCCTTTTGGCTTGCCTCTTTCAATTAAAAGGAAAAATGGAGATGCCAAGGTAACTCAAGTGGTGTCTGGGGCCCCTAGAATACAGTGGAAGTTACATGCTTCACGGGGACCTCAGTCTATGGAGAAGACTGAAAAGATGAATCACACAATAAGGACAATAGTTAAACTATGTCAAGAAACCAACTTAACTGGGAATAAGATCTTACCAGCTGGCCTGTTTAGGTTAAGAGTAGCCCCTAGACCAAGCTCCAATTGAGCTCTTATGAAATGTTATATGGGAGACCCTACCTTAAATCTACCATTGCAGTCTTAAATGATCATATGCCAAAGGAATTAGATACTATAAAATGTGTACTGTGTCTAGGAGTTTATCTGCTATATATAAATAGGCTTCTAGTTGGTTGATGTTTCCCACAGACATTCCCCTGAGCTACATAAGCTCAGGGGATTGGGTCCTCCTCAAAACTTGGAAAAATCAACACCCTAAAGATCAACGGCAAGCTAAGTGGAATGGACACTTCCCAAACAGGGTGCACTCTCCATAGACAGGAGGAAATAGGAGAACCCAACATCCTAACACCTGAGGGAAACCCACTACCGACTTCTTGGCCCCGAATTATACTTGTGAATCCTTAACTGACCTTAAATTACTTTTCAAAAAGAAACATAACAGCTAAGACTCTCCCCAGCTGGGAAGATAAGATGTAGAAATCTCAAAAGTAGACTGCTTCTGCCCAAGAGCCCAGACCAGGCCAATATAAACCCAAATTCAATGACTACATGTTTTCATGTATTCTGAAAGGAATGAGGTCTGTTTTTTGAAGAAATATTGGAATTTGGACTCCTAGTTCTGTGTATTTTAGGATTAATCTTATTCATAACATTTTGTACTTATTATCCTGTACCTTTAAAAGGGCTTCCCCCACTTGCATGATTGCCCAAGACTTAAGAGTTCAAGGTGGGACTCATATATTTACAAGTAAGTGCCAAACAATTTCATTACTCATAAAAATCCACACCCCCTAATCAGCAGGAAGTAGCTAGAGTTGTCAGTGCCTTATTTCCTTCAGCGTTGAGGAAATGTACAAAGTAAGGAGGGAATTGAAACAACACATAACATATGGGTCAACTTAAAGTGGTTTTGCTTCCTTAAAACACATTCTTGATTGCTCAAACCTGGACTTATTTTACAGACACAGCACTGAACATGTGCAAGACAGGAATCCTTGTCTCCAGGATTATCCCAGGACTGAGAATCTTCAGTCCACAGGACTTAGTAGAAAGGTCACCCCCAGAGCCCTTTACCTACAAATGGAGACTACCTTCAATAATGAAAATCAGGCTTCCAGCAACATAAGTATCTTATAAGTACTGTTTCAAGACCAGCCAATCAGCTCCCAAGTTTGCAATTCTCTAACCCCTTAAATTTCACCCCAAACCCTGGATCAAGGAGACAGATTTGAGAGCCTTGCTTCCTGTTTCCTTGCTTGTTAACTTTGCAATAAAACTATTTATTTTCAAGAGCCAGTACCATAGTATTGGCTTTTATGAGCATAGGGCAGCGAGCCCTTGCTCATAACAAAAATATTACAAGTACTTCGATTAAAGTGCTAATGGGTGAAATGGAGGCATAGAGAGGGAGTAATCTATTTTACCTGTCCCAGGCATAAACAAGGTTCCCAGTTTTATAACTTTTGAAAGATGGGAAGAGTTTTAATCATGAAGTGCAGCGATTGGGGGATCAGTCTGAAGTACACTTACTAGGATGTTGGCTCTGTCATAACTGGCTGGGTGACTTTGGGCAGCTCGGTTAAGGATTTTATCAGCTTCCTCTTTATTTATGGGTACAGCAATAGAACTTGCGTTTCAGGTTTCAGCTCACATTAAGCACAATGTACGTGTTAGAGTTACCAGCCACTAAGATGCGGAAGACTGCAGATAGAGCAGGTTTAGGGGGTGAAAAACAAGGGTCTAACTTTACACATACAGAGTATAAGTTGTCTATTATATACTCAAGTTCATAAGTACAGAGTGAGATATATATGAATGAGTCCAGAAAAAGTGGGATGAAAAGAAGAGTCCTGGGGCATTCCAATATTAAGAGATCAGGGAAAAGAATAATTAGTAAAAGAAGCTGAAAAGTAATATTCAATAAGGTAGGGAGAAGTAAAAAAAAATTGATTTTAGAAAGTGAAAAAAAATACCTAGGAGGATATTAATGTTAAAGAGTTCTTAGAATTGACAACAGATTTCTGCAATATTATCTTTAACCTTGACATGAGCAGTTTTATTGTAGTGGTGTGAGTGAAAGCCTAGTTGGAGTAATTTTAAAAGAAAAACAGAGTTATTATAAATCTTTTGAGTTTTGCTGGAAGGAAGAACAAAAAAATGGGTTAATAATTGGCAAGAGAAAGAGGACCAAGAGTGTTTTCTTTTTATCTCTTATTTTAAAAATGTTTTTAGGTAGGAAAAACAGCAACTTATATGCATGTTGATGAAATTAATTCAATAGAGAGAAAAATGATATTATGGAAAATGACTGGGCTGACAGACCAGAGGAGAGCATGGAAACTAATGCTCAAAGGAAAGGACTGACCTTAGATATAAGCATTGATAATTTACATATAAGCATATGGGTACATATCAGGGAACAAGTTTTCCAAATATCTGTTCTGATTGATTCACCTATTTTGCTGCCAGCTTTTCATTAAGTATTCTAGGCTCCTTAAATACCAGAATCAGTATATAATTGAATCTCCAAATACAGGAATGGGCATCATACTGAGTTAGCAGATTATTCTCACAAAGTGAAACTGAATATATGGAAACCTGAACATATAACTCACTTATAAATGTATTCAGAGTTACGTTTACCACAGTTCTCTAAGCCATTATGAGGTTTATCCATGGGGTCCTGTACTTTCATATACTTCAAGTCAAAGGGTTCTGACAAGTTTTTAGAAAACACTCAGGAAACAAAATGAGTAGCTCCAAGAGCAAGTATAGAAGCCAGAGCATGTTGGATAGCAAACAGTGGGCACTCAATAAATATTTGTCAAACAGGATTCTATTTGGGGGTTCTGCTTTGACGTTCCAGGCTCTGGTGTCAGGTTCATAATGTCAGCAAATGTAAAACTGAATACTTCATTTTGCTGACGAGATTTATAACTGCAACTCTAATGCAGCCAAATACCACCTAATGTGCATTAGCTTTTATAGTAAGCATAATAATTACCCTATAGGTGTCCAATTTCTAATCCCAGAACCTGTGAATATCTTGTTGTATATGGTGGAAAAGACTTTGCAAGTATGATTATGATTAAGGATTATAAGAAAAGGTTCATAATTATTCATGTGGGTCTGATGTAATCACATTGAGAGAGCTAGGAGGGTCACGGTCAGAGGACATGTGATGACACAGCAGAGGTAGGAGTGATGTGGCTACAAACCAAGAAATAAAGTGTGTTTATCATTACTGTGTGCAGTGATAGTAACCCTGATCAAGGCAGAGGCAGAGATAGTTTATTCTATGCTGTGACACATCAGTTTTAAAGATTATAGAATAGGGGGTAATGTAGTTCTTCTGTGATAAAATGAAATCATTGATAGAATTCAGTGATGATCATTTGGAGGAAATATGAGAAAGTTTGAAATTAAAAACTCAAGTGCATAGAGTTAAGTCTAATTTAATGCAGAATCACTGGAGAATCACAATTTCACATGAAAAATAAGGAAAATGATAAATTCAGGGAAATTCAGTTTAGAATTATGAAAATCAAGAACCATTGTTAAATATATCACTGTATAATTAGAATCAGTGAAAAATGACAGTTAAGCCTCTTGATTTGCTTTCTGGACTGAAAAAAAAATTCCCCCCCTTTTTTTTTTAAAACCACAGAACTTTATTGTCTCATAGTTTGGGGGGCTATAAATTGTCAGCAGGGCCATGCTCTCCCTGAAACCTGAAGGGGAGAATTTCTTGCCTTTTCCTAGCTTTTGGTGGTAGCCATCAATCCTTGGCATTCTTTGGCTTGCAGCTGCATTACTCCAGTCTGTGCTTCTGTTGTCACATGGCCATCATCCCTCTTAGGTGTGTCTCTTATAGGGACACCAGTTATATTGGATGAAGGGTCCACCTTACTCCAGTATGACCTCATCTTAACTAGTTACATCTGCAATGACCATGTTTCCAAATAAGGTCTCTTTTTCAGGTACTGGGGGTTAGGACTTCAACATATCTTTTTTGGGGGAACTCAATTCAACACATAACACCATCCAATGAGAAAAAGAATAGTCTCTTCAACAAAAGGCATTAGGACAACTGGATATCTACGTGCAAAGGAACAAAGTTTTTAATGTAATTTTATACATTATGCTTTTAATGTAATTTTATAAACTGTAAATGAATAGGAATGTTTATTGTAGGAGGATTTTAATATAGGACCAAATTGACAGTTAGTATTTGAATAGTGCTTAGTATAGGTAATCAGTCATAAGAGCAAAATTTCCCAGTTCTTAGGATTGTGTATGTCATGAATATTCTTGTTCCGTACATGTACTCACAGAAGAGAAAAACCTTCTCTTACTGAGGCAAATTGACTTCTCAAAGTGACTTCCATTTCTGCCTTTTCATACAGGAAACAATAGAGCCTCATTACCATTTTACAATTTATTCTGTAAGCACATTTCTCTGTCAGTTTCTTAAGAGCTTAACTGCACTCAGCTTTCACTGGCTCTTTGAAGTTGGTAAGAATGTAAACAATGTCAAAAATGAGATATAGTTTTTATATAATTAATCCATTTTCAACTGCTTATTATGCTTCATATCAGAAGTACAATTGCTTAGGAGAAGCAGAGCATAGATATATTTAGATTTTCATTTAAACCAAAAAGCGTTGTGCATTAACAATGACAATATCATTTATTAGAATCAAAAGGTGACAGTGTTTTCCAAAGACTTTTATTCTCATAAAATAGTTAAAATCTCATTATCAAAAGCTACATGAGGGAAATGACATTTAAATACCATTTTTAATAGAGGGGAACGTCCTCAACTTGATAAAGAATGTCTTCAAAAAAGTTAACATCCTATGTAATGTCAAGAAACTCAAAACTTCCCTCTCTAAGATCAGGAATAAGACAAGGAAGGCTCCTCTCACTGCTCCTATTCAATATGGTACTGTAAGTCCCTGCTGATGCTATGAGACAGGAAAAGGAAATAAAATGTGTGCAGATTAGGATGGAAGAAATGAAACTGTCTTTGTTCGCAGATGACATAACTGTCTGTGTAGGAAATCTCAAGTGCACACTGCAAAGCAGGGTAACCCTGACTCAAAAGTTGGTTATTTTTGCCTCATTTTATGCCCACTCCACACAGATTTCTCAATTTGCTGACAATGTAAGTATTGAGAACATGAATTTTTAAGGCAAATGCCACCAGACATTTTTCTATGGAGCACTAGGCAGGGTTGTCCAGGAATCCAGTTTCTTCATTATTTCTCAATGCACATTTTCCAGTTTTGTACTATTCTAGTTACATTGAAATGGCTTTGATTTTCTCTTTCTAGGTCAGGACAGTTTTAAAATTTTGCTCTCATGAAAGAAAATGGAAGATGTATTCTATCTTTTTTTATTCCCAAGGTTGAATCATACTAAAATGGAAAATTTTCTCACTCTCTGCAACTTTACAAGAGAGATATAGGTACTTTGGAATCAAAGAAACGAGAGAACTACTGAAAGAATTATCATAAAGGTTCCCTTTAAGTTTTATCTGGCAGAGCCCAGGCCACAGCGCATGTAGAACAATAATTATCTTCCCTTGAAGAATAGGGCTACTATTGAAGGACAGCAGTGCCAAATCCTCATGGAGTTTTACAGAAATAATATAGCATAGGAACATGAGGATTAAAAATATGCTGACGTCTCCCATTCCTGCTCTGTCAACAAATTTAAGATGTAATGAGAAAGAAAGGCATGAATGAGTCTAAAATATTATACAGAGGTTTGAGGGAAATTTAGAGAATAAGGTCATGGAAACCAAAGGAAAAACTAATTTCTGCAAAGAATGAAAGTTTTGTAAGTAAACTTAAATCAAGGAGAAATATGCTTAAAGGAGATTGTAGACTTGGTCGTTGATAAGGCTTATGTGACAGAATGAAGGGGGATTTCACCAAGGTAAAGGTCAAGAATTGAAGAGTATCATTTAGCATGGATTTTGAACACATGTGCTCTTCTCTGATTTCTCCTAAAACTTGAAATGCCTGTAATGAAATTTTTAAATGTATGAACCTATAAGTATATAGAATAGTAAAGATGACAGCAGGTGAGAAGTATCACATGTGTTCTGGAGATGGAAAGCAGAACAATAAGGGGTAAATGATTTATTGAACAGATAAAGCTAAGAGTTAAGTGCCTGCAGGGGAGGGTTGCAAGAAGAAGCAAGCTGTATTACAGGAACCATCACTGAACACTTCCTATCCTGGAGACATAAAGAACCTCAGTGAAGTAGGTGTAACAGTTTCTAATAGTCTGTTGAAGGAGGAGTTGGATTGTCCAAGATCCTCCCCAAACCAACAGACATCTGAATAGCCCTTCTTGACAAGGCAATGGATGAATGTTCATTCTCAAAAAAAAAAATGAGTCAAAGTGATCCCAGTCTCAGGAAAATGAGGGATAGCTGAGGGTGAGGGTGAAACAGTTTCCTGACTATCAAGGAAGTAGATGAAACTTCAAATTAAACTGTATATTTGTTCCCATCCTGTTTCTCTTATCAGTTACCTCTATGAAAGCAGACAGATGTGTAGCACCAAGCAAGAGATTCGGAAGTTCAGCTTTGTATAAATGAACTGCCTTAAAAAGACTCAGCAAAAAAGCAAAAACAGCAGACAGTAACCACAGCAAAAAAAAAAAAACTATAGACAAAGCAACTTGAGATTCCACAATAAAACTTTATTATGAGAGAAATCCATCATCCAACAAGCCCACTTCTCCACGCATACACAGGAACACACACAGAGCCTCAAAAAGCTTTTTAATGTCTCACTCTAAATTATGATTCAAAAGCCAAATATCAATAGACATTTCATGAAAGCCTATAACATAATAAAGTTGAGACAATCTCCCAGAAAGTAGGAAAAAAGGCAGAGATTAGAAAATAGAAAATGAAATGTTATGGTAGGGGTTGCAAGTTCAACTAATGTGTGTTTTAGGAAGAGTGAACAGAAAAATGGAAGAGTATTTTGAAAATTTCCAAAATAATGAATATATGTGTCCAGATTAAAAGATCCCACCAACTGTCCATCATCACAAGTGAAAAGAAAAGCCTTGTATTAGTAACTATTATTCTAAAATTTCAGAACAGAGGGATTTTTTTTAAATCCTAAAAGTAGCAAAAGGAAAAAAATCCCAAAAAAGTAGATTTCATATAATGGAATAGAAATAAGGTTGTTATTAGCCTACTCAAGAGTATTACTGAGACAGAATACAATAGTTCATGCCTTCAGAGGCTGAGAAGAATTGATTACCAATCTATAACTCTATATCCAAATGTCCGCAAAGGTGAGGAAGACAACATATTGTTCTCACATGAAGATTTACAAAATCTTACTTCCCACGTAAACTTCCTCAAACTACTATGGGGTAAGCAGCCTACTAAAGGAAGAATAAGTCATAGATGATGAAAACGTAAGACTCAGACAACTGGGAACTGAGCCCTGGAGAGAGGTACAGGACAACAGGCAGAGGCGGTGAAGGGAGGTTGTTTTCATGGCTGTGCAGTTGGCTAGAGGTCACCCAGGGTGGACTGGAGTAGCTTCAAACGAAGGATAGGAAACAGATTATTTGATTACTTCAACTGTGATGAGAAGGACTTTTGCAGTTTCTTTCAATATATTGGGAGAATGAATGAAGGTAGGGGCAGAATTACACAGCTATATTTTCATAAGATGGTAGGAAATACATAGATAATTCATGAGAGACATAATAATAGCAGTATAAGCATATAATTTAGCAACATAGAGGAGACTATCAGAAGAAACCAATAAATAATTGAAATGAGTTTGCCTCTGTGCACAATTTACCCCACTAGGCTGGAGCTTGGAGCAGGCTAGCTAGCGGTTTGGGTTTTAATTATTAGTATTATTAGGCTGTTAGTGTCATTTGATTTTAGAGCATGTATTACATTGATAAAATCATAATTCATTATTTTAAAAGTTATAAGAAAGTAATATCTATTATCATAAATCGCTTTGATAAGATACCTTAATAACTTAGTAGTTAAGGAAGGACAGAGTAACTGGAAATATGGAGCAATGTTAAGAGTTGATATTTTGGTTTCAGGATGGAGTAGATGAAAATGCATTTGTGTCTTTAAAGTAAAAATTTCAGTGGATTAGAATTTGAATTTCAATCGATGATTTGAATAAAAGAAGACATAAATAATGGAGCTAGTTTCTGGAGAAGAGGGAAGAAAATGGGCTCAAAAGTCATGGGTACAGGAGTTACACCCTATAATAGTAACAGCCTTCATTAATGTTTATTTTGTGCTAGTCATAAAATATTTCATTTTATCATCACAATAACTTTACGATCTAGTCATTATGAATCCCATTTTACAACATGAAACCTGAGTCTCAGAGGTTAAGAACAAGGTAGAACAAGGACTTGAACAGTCTCAATCCCAAGTCTGGGAAGCTAAGCTTTTTAAGCCTCAATTTCATCTGTAAAATGTGGGGAATAGTAGTACCTCCTTTACTGGGTTATTTTAAAGATGATTAAAATATGTAAAGTGCCTAGTGCCACAGCTGAGTGACAGTGAACGTTCAGTATTAGCTCTCCTTATCATTTTTATTATTGCCATCAATATCCCAACGTATCTGCAAATTGACAATTACAAAGAACCTTAGTCTGGTGAATTAGAAGTGAACTTGTAGCTACATTCACATTATATTACATGGCTAAAGTAACATTTTCAGGATCATACCAGAGATAAATTTCAAGTAAGCTTCTGTTCAGTAAAGACACAAAAAGGAAACAAGTACATGCAAATGTTTTCAAGTCAGACATTTTAAGACATTTAAGCAATCACAACTAATCTGATACCTTTGCCAAAAAACACAAAAAATTTTGTATAAAACCCATGAATAAGTGAGAAGATGGATTTCCAAAATATTGGCCAGTTACAATTGAAAATTAATATATGCATTTAGCATGAATACTTAAAATGATGTGGGTATACATGTTGCAGTTGGGTATATAACATACAGAAAACGATGCAGTAAGTTAGCATACCAGTATTACTGTCATATGCTCATTGGCCTGTGAGTGGCCTCAGTACCTCAGTACCTCTGAAATCATATCATGGCTCCTCTTTCTAATTCCATCATATGTGTTTAACCTCCCTTCACTTCTTAAATTCTTACTTATGTGTCAATGTCATAAAGAATGAGCCTACACAATATCCCAAACAATAAAGCTATGTAAAACATTAGTACATTACTAATAAGTTACATGATGTGTACCTACAGCGCCTGCTTTGTCTCCAATTCATTTGTTATGTAAATTGCATCCACTTATACTGATGAATCAACAGCTTTTCAGAGCTACAGTGGGAAACACAGGCTAAATCATAACTACTTGGCTGCAAAAAATAAAGCTGTCAAGGCCAAAATTATTTTGTGAAGTAAATTAAGTTTTCTTTAATTGCAAATACAAATTATATTAGTTATATTATTATAATACAGTATTTGCCTCTGACTTATCAGTGCATTTAAGTATTTAAGAAGGATTCTTTACAAATTCTTTCTCTCTCCTAGACAATAGGTTGCATTAGCTACTCAGTAAAAGAACATGCCATCAGCTTCACTTTTAATAAATGGTTTTAGTTTCTTTAATACACATTAACTTGTGCCAGTGTTATAAAAATTAATACCAGAGAGTCACATTTGGAATGCAAATCCTGGCATTTATCAGGCAATGACCCTTGGCTTAATATTTATAGCCTCAAAAGAAAACTAAAAACGTGTATAAACCATCTGGTCCAACAACAGGTGTACCTAGAAATTAGGAGTTGCTATTCTACCTGTGCAGGAAGAGCCTGCCTTACTGAGCTGAGGTCACTAGTCTGTCTGGCAACATAAAATCAGTAACCTCAGGGGAAGTTAGAACCAACTCAACATGGTGCTTCCTATGGAAAAGAGGCTGAGCTGGAACATCTGATGGCTCTGTGTCAGCTTTTCACTTTACTAAATTACACATTATTTCTCTCCTCTAACATGCTGAAGGAAATGAAAGATGTATGGGGTTGTCAGACATCTGGGACTTGGCCATTCATTAGGCAAGAAGTGTTACATCACATCAGTGATTTTGCCTGCCTGAAATGACCTGCAGCCTGCAATCACCAAGGAGGGTACCACCTATCCCTGTCCTACACCATTTAACATGAGGCTAGGTTTCATTGCTATGACTATTGACTCCTGCACTCAGGATTTTCTGAGTGTGTGTGCACCTCTGTGTGTGTGTGTGTGTGTGTGTGTGTGTGTGTTCAGTTTTAAAAATCCTAAATTTTAGTAGAGGTGTTCCAGCTGTAACTAAAAATATAGTTTTGGAGCACAGATGAATGATCAGGTCTAAAAATGTAGATTTTGTATTTTGTTAACCCTTCTATTGACCGAACACACCCTGTTCACTCTTAAGTGAAACCTGTCAAGAAAAGGTATAAATTTTGTATGGAGCAGCAAATACATGACAGGGCTCAAGATTTACTTTACTTTTTGAAAATCAAAATACTTTGGAAAAACTGTAAAGCGAAAGAATACATACCTTCTCTTTAGAAATAGAAACAAGTTGAAAGAGAAGTAAAAAGGGAAGCATGAAGAAGGAGGGAGGATATAAATGATGTACACGTTCTCTGCTTATCCAGGATAGGATGCATCTTTTAGTTTGAATTGTATGAATTCTCTGAACATTAGAAATACCCATTTTTAATATAAGCACATAGTTATATTCCGCTTTTAATTACCTTTTTTTTTTTTTTTGGTTTGTATCACTCTTGCTCTCTATTGCTATATATAAAAACAGAAATTGATTATATTTTAAAGAAGAAAAATATTTCAATCCTCATTGTTTATATGTATGAATGTTTTTAATTATTACTAAAGAATCATCAAAATTATATATTTAATACCATACTCTAGACAGGGCCCCAAAACTCAATCATGGGAAGAAGAAACCCATTACTTTCAGTAAAACTGTTGCTTGAGGAGGTAGCACTAGACTATCCATGAAGAGGTGAGGTTTGAAGGTAAGAAGCTTCCTTTACCACACTTGTCCCAAAGGGAAAGCTTTAAGGAAACTACAGGAAAAAAGTGAAATAGCAGAATGTTGCACACATTATGTCAAGAAAATGAATACATTATCCAGGAAGTCAGCTGTGATAAAGTACTAAGATTTGGAGTCTAAATAGACATTTAACTGCAGAAATCAAATGTGTTTGTATGGAAAAGTGGTCAAAATTCAACCCGTACACCTTGGGGTAATCAAGAAATAAGTCATTATGATCAAGCTTGCCCTCATGATTTATTAAGATTTCTATAGTATAACAAGGCCTATTAAAGTATTTTTAAACCAGGAGTGGTGTATTTAAAAGGAGTATTCCTATATAAGTTGTTTGTTATAATAATTAGTACTTCAAGGAAAGGAAAAGATACACTTTGGTTAGATAGTTTAGCAATCTAAGTTTAACATAAAAGATATAACTATGCTTTATAAGAAGTTTATGAATGAGTATAAATCAGCAAATGAGTTTTCAATTTAATCAGATACATGAGATAACTCAGGAAAGGAAAAAATAGAAAAAAATTTAAATTTCTCATTGCAATGAAAGCAAAAATAAGGAAAAAATTAAATTAATTGTTCATCTTATGACATTTAAAAAAATTGAAGTGTCAGCAAATTCTTTAAGTTTTTATTGTTTCCAAGTCTACTCTGATTTTCCTTATGGTAAATTATATGAGTAGAAATTCTCTAGGGGGCTTCCCTGGTGGTGCAGTGGTTAAGAATCCACCTGCCAATGCAGGGGACACAGGTTCAAGCCCTGGTCCAGGAAGATCCCACATGCCGCAGAACAACTGATCCTGTAAGCCACAACTACTGAGCCTGCTCTCTAGAGCCCACAAGCCACAACTGCTGAGCCCATGTGCCACAACTACTGAAGCCCGTGTGCCTACAGCCTGTGCTCCACAACGAGAGAAACCACCACAGTGAGAAGCCTGCACACCGCAACAAAGAGTAGCCCCAGCTTGCCCCAACTAGAGAAAGCCTGTGAGCAGCAATGAAGACCCAACACAGCCAAAAATAAATAAATAAAATAAATAAATTTATTTTAAAATAAAGAAAGAAATCCTCTAGGAGTGTTGGTTGACACTTCCTATTACCATAGCTATAAATTTTCTATATAAACACTTGAATAGTCTTTCAAAATTGATGTTCTGGAATACCAAGGGAACAATGGTCTCGAGATTGTCTTAGGAATAATGTTAAAGACAGCATTTAAAATAGAAAATTTATGGATTTTCAATTTATAATTTAGAGCTGAAATTAAGATTTATTATTTGTTGATGGGTAATATGAAAATAACTTAGTTCCAACCTGAAGAGTACATAGTGTTTAAACAAAATAACAGCATGTAGATGGAACTTGTCATTCCAGTGGATGACTCAGTGAAAACTTCATAAAGTAAATTGGAATCTAATAGGTAATCCTAGCATAGATTATTTATTATTGAGAAAATGGCTGTCAATTACTATGCAAGGCATACATAGGCTTCACCCATTTGCAGAGATGTTGTACTGAAAGCAAGAGCATCACTTGCTTTCAGATACTATTCATACACTCCACCATTCCTCAGAAATCTTCTGGTGTTTAGCAAAACGAACAACAGCATCTATACTTATTAGAAAGTTTCTGAAATTCAACACAATCATTGGTTTCCTTCCTTAAAGCTTCATATGACTACAAAAGAGAATGCTGTGTTTCTCCTTTTCATGCTACTATTTTCCACTTAAATTTGTTGGTCTCTTTTACTATCAGCGATACATATTTAAAGAAAGGACAGAGAAAAAAGAACAGTGAAATACTTTGGCACATTTAACATCCTACACAAGGTAATATTGTTCATTCTCAGTCAAGAACCCTTGTCCTTTAAAATAAATACACAACAATATAACACCACAAACATCAGATGAAAAATTTAATAGAGCTTAGAGGCTTTTAATTTCAGTAAAAACATATGATTTCTTTTGAAAGACTATGTTGATAGTTATTCTCATAGCACTTCCTGCTGTCTCACTGTGTAATTTAGCACAGGTCTTCCTAATCCCTCATTTCCACATAAGTAAAATATAAAACTTTATTTAAAGATGTGAAAAAAATCCTTTGATGCAAAATGATGCTTGTTGAAGTAATAACTTGCTAAAATCATGTAGATATTTTGAGGGATCTCTATAAAGTTGTAGAGAGCACTGAAGTCTATAAGAAAATTGTAGAATGTTCATATTTTTAAGGTATGGTGACTATGTTTAAAACTATAATCCTATGTTTTGTTTTAACAGAAAAATATCAACTTGAATAATCCTCATACTGTCTATAAAATTGGGTAAAAATCAGACTGACTTGCTAACGATGCATACATCTTCTTGACTGTCCTATGATTAAATGAGACAACCAAGAATTCAGTAAAAGATTTAAATACTCTAAATTTAGTGCTAAAATATAGAATATAATGCTCATTGCTAGGCTATTTTCTCTCCCTCATCTTCAACTTATTTTTTTTCTCTATCTTCCTCTCTTCTGTATGTGTATAGCATTCTTTCTGAACCTAACACAACACTCACTTCTAGGAATTCTTCCTTTAATCATGAGACACTTTCTAAATACCTCAAGCATTTATGAATTTCATAGCATATTATCACATGATATACTCTGTAGTATATTGATAGATATATACACATTCACATGTCTATATGTATATTAATATGGACATCTAGATCTAGATCCAGACATATATATACACATACACTCTCCAAAAAGGCTTATAAGTTACCATATTATCTCCTAATTACTATTCTAGAATATGCACAAATGGATACATACAAAGACAGAACTTAAACAGTGAATTGACTATGTGATTATTTATTTATTCTTCATTTCTAACAAAGTGACAGAACTGATATAAAAAGAAGTGATAGAAGTAATCTGTTTTTATTAACCATAAACACATCACCAAACTGAGAATAAACTAAGAGGAAATGGGCTTAAGCTACAGCAAAAAAGTTTGTTTGCTATTAATAACAATTCTATTTAGAATAAATCATATTTATGAAAAAAATCTATACAATGCATGATCAGGCAGATAATTTTCTCTGTATAGTTAATTTATTATACATTACAGCCTGCAAAATTTATACATGTTGAAAAATGGAAATACCTATAAAAAGATTGATATAAGGCAACAACTAGAAAAAAGTAATAAATATAGTAGATATTAATGCAACTATATCAATAATCTAATTGGTGAATTTAGACCATTTATGTTCAAATTCAACAATGTAAAAAATACTTATGTACCACAACAAAGTGAGATTTCTCCAAATTATGCAAGTCTGGCTCAACATTCAAAAATCAGTATTGCAATCTATCACATCAACAAGCTAAAAAAGGAAAATCACACAATCATATCAATAGATCAAGAAAAAGCCATTTGACAAAAGCCAACACCCAGTTATGATGAAAACAGTAAAGTATGAATAGACTGGAAACTTTCTAACTTAATGAAGAATATTTACAAAAATCCTACAGCTAACGTCATATTTAATCATTAGAAACTTGAAGTTTTCCCACTAAGATCGGTTACAAAACAAGAATGTGCCCTCTCACCACTTCTTTCCAACATTGTCCTAGAAGTTCTAGCAAATAAGAAAAAGAAGTAAAAATTAGGCAGATTTGGAAGAAGAAATGAAACTGTGTTCACAGACAACATGATTATCCACATAGAAAATCTAAAAGAATCGGGGGGAAAATAAGACTCCTGGAACTAAAAAGTGATTATAGCAAAGTTGTAGGATATAAGATAAATATACAAAACTCAATCACTTTCCTGTATACCAGCAATGAAAAAGTGAAATTTGAAGTTACAAACACAATACCATTTACATTAGCACTCCCCCAAATGAAGTACTTACATATAAATCTAACAAAATATGTACAAGATCTATATGAGGAAAACTGCAAAACTCTGATGAACAAAATCAGAGAAGAACTAAATGAATGGAGAGCCATTCCATGTCCCTGGACAGGACGCCTCAATATTGTCTGGATGTCAGTTCTTCCCAACTTGATGCAATCCCAGTCAAAATCCCAGCAAGTTATTTTATGGGTACTGACAAGTTAATTTTAAAGAATGTATATGGAGAGGCAAAAGACCCAGAATAGCCAACATGATATTGAAGGAGAAGAACAATGTTGGAAGATAGACACTACCTAACTTCAAGACTTACTATAAGTAAAAAAGAGTATGGAGTTGGTGAAAAAACAGACAAATAGATCAATGGAACAGAACAGATATTACAAAAATAGACCCACATAAGTATAGTCCACTGATCTTTAATAAAAGAGCAAAGGCAATACAATGGAACAAAGATAGTTTTTTCAACAAATGGTGCTGGAGCAACTGGACATCCACATGCAAAAAAAAAAAAAAAAAAATCTGGACCCAGGCTTTACACCCTTCATAAAAATTAACTCAAAATTGATCACAGACCTAAATGTAAAACAAAAAACTGTAAAACTCCTAGAAGATAACGTAGGAGAACACTTAGATGACATTGGATATGATGATAACTCCTTAGGTACAACACCAAAGACACAATCCATGAAAGAAAGAATTGACAAGGTTGAATGCATTAAAGGTAAAAGTTTTTGCTCTACAAAAGGCATTGTCAAAAAAAAAAAAAAGGCATTGTCAAGAGAAGGAAAAGACAAGCCACAGACTGGATGAAAGTATTTGCAAAGGTGTATCTGATAAAGGAGAGTTATGCAAAATATACAACGAACACTTAAAACTCAACAATAAGAAAAAAAACGTGATTTAAAAATGGGTCAGAGATCTTAACAGATATTTCAACAAAGAAGATGACAAAATAATAAAGACAGATGGCAAATAATCAGATGAAAATTTGCTTCACGTAATACGTTGTCAGGAAAATAAAAATTAGGACCACAATGACATACCATTATACCTATTAGAATGACCAAAATGCAGAATATTGACAACACTAAATGCTAATGAGGATGGGGAAAAACAGAAATTTCATTCATTGCTGGTAGAAATCCAAAATGGTACAGACACTGTGGAAGAGAGTTTTGGATTTCTTACCAAACTAAAAATACGCTTAGCATAAAAACCAGTGATCATACTCCTTGATATTTACCCAAACGAGCTAAGCTGAACATTTAAATTCACACAAAAACCTACATATGCATGTTTATAGCAGCAGTCTTACTCATAATTGCCAACACATGAAGCAACCAAGACAACCTTCAGTAGATGAATGCATAAATACATTGTGATACATCCTAGCAGTGGAATAATATTCAGCACTAAGAACAAATGATCTATCAAGCCATGAAAAGACATGGAGAAAACTCAAATTGATATTATTAAGTAAAATATTATTATATGAAAAGGCTACCTACTGTGTGATTCCAACTATATAACATTCTGGAAAAGGCAAAACTATGGAGATAATAAAGATATTAGTGGTTGCCAGAGATTAGTGGTAGGGGAGTAAATAGGCAGAACACAGAGGATTACACATTTATCCGAACTCAAAGAATGTACAACACCAGGAGCGAAACCTAATGTAAACTATGGACTTTGGGTGATAACGATGTGTCATATAAATTTTCACAAATGTGCTGCTGTGGTGTGGGATGCTGATAATGGGGAGTCTATGCATGTGTACAAGCATGGACTGAATGGCAATCTCTGTACCTACCAACATTTTTTGTGAACCTAAAACTTTTCTAAAAAATAAAGTCTATAAAAAAGATTCACATACTTCAAATACTTTTCTTGAGACTGTCAGTATTTCAGTGGGGGAAGCTTTCCTCTAATGATCCTTATTGTTAGGATACATTTTCACTGGAATAGATCTGACTTAGATGTCACCACATAAGTATCAAGGATAGGACAGAAAAGTACATTGTCTTAAATGTTACATCATAACTTTTAGTATATAAATATTTGTTTCCAGGCACCCAATTTATTGTTCATATAAAAATCAAACAGTTGAAGGAAACTATCATGAAGCAATTTTCAAAAATGTTTTAAAAATCAGAGGTCGAGTAAGAAATGATGCAGCTCAAGTAAAATTAACATGCTTTCCCTTTTTAAAACTCTTCTACACATGGTCGTTTTGTTGTCCAATATCAAAGAAGCACTCCATGATCAAGGAAGATAGTTAATAAAGTTATAAATTTACACTTTTTTAGTACCTGTGCTTTTAAAGGTTCTAGTCAATTCAACATTTCCATTCATTCTGAAGTGATCATTTGATGGCCACATATAGATAACCAAATCCATACAGGAAATGAATAAGGAAATTTAATGTTGATGGTTTTATTTTCCTGCCATTTCTTCCCCTATAAAGTCCTACTTTTCCTCGTTGTTAGAATTAAGTTGCTTTTCATTTCAAGTGAGAAACATTGACTTTGTCTCTGTAGAATAAAGGAATTCTTTTGAAAGCATACAGTGGTAGAAAACAAGAAACCATTGAACCAGAAAGACTTGAAAATGTCAGCAAACTTGGAATCTTAAAGGACCTTAACAGCAAGAGTTCACCTATGTTTCTCTAGGACATTGCAATTAACGTACCTTGATGCAAAGCATTTCAGTTCAAATCGCAAATTTCTGAGAGAGCAAAGCTGATTGGCCCTGTGTGAATCCGGCAAACCATTCATACATGGACAGCATGCCTTTGAGTAAATATAGCCTCTGGGTACTCATATCTATGTATTGATTGATTGGGATCATTATAAGAGAGGAGATAATTATGGTAAATCAAGTAAAGAGACTAATTGGTGCTTAAGTGGAATAACAACTTTTTCACACTTTATTATAATTTAAGTGAACCTAGATAACTAAATTAATGGTAAGAAATAAAAGCAATAAGTAAAACTAGCAGGGAATTTCAACCCTTCATTCCATCTAAAGCATTTACTGCTCTAAAGCATATTTTTAAAAATTAATTATATGAACACGTTTAATACTATATTTGCCAAAGACAAAAACCAACAAAACAAAAAGTACAAAATATTTTATGTGAAAATATGTATATATTATGGGCATTACAATTTGCCTAGTAAGCATCCATCTTTTCTCCTTCCTATCTGAATATCTATTTTGTTGTGTTTACACTCTCCTTTATTTAACCCATATTCACCATGAGAAGTTGACGTGATCCCCGAACACTGTGAGGCTGAGTGACAAGCCTAAGGATATCTGCACCTTTCTTTTTTTTTTTTTTTACTAGTGAGCAGTTTAGAATTGGCATATATCAGAATTCAGATCACTAGTAAGTCTTCAGGAAAGTTTTCTCAGCTTTCCTGAGAGTAACATGATGATGTTAAATCTGAATTATCACTGTCACCTTACTGCATGGAAAAAAAAGCCAAGGGGACTACAGGGAAATGGACCAAGGATTACCCACTTTGGGGAGTCCACCATCCCTCAGATGACCACTTGTGTAAGCCAACATATTTCCTTTCTGCTTAATTGTTTTTGACTTGAGTATTCAGTTACTTTCTGATGACACACATCTGACATACCTTTTCTCTTTACAGATTATTTGGATAATATAGCTGTATAAAGTCATGGAGGCCATGCAAAGTTATTCTCTTAGTAACAAGTATAATTATTCCTTTTTAGGGAAAGAACAATTTTTGTTGAAAATAGCTTTTGGATTCATGTGGGAAAACGAAGTGACGGTAATTACCAAGGAGTGAGAGAAGGGAGCAAGCCTGAGGGCTGCACGGAGAAACAGGTGAGAGTGTGGTCCAGCCCTGGGAGCCTGAAGGTTCCAGGGAGCAGTTCCCCCATGTATTTTGTGCACTAAATGATATGACACCTCCTTACAATCCCACAGACTTTGGCAATAAAAAAAGAAAAGGTAAATGCAATATGTTTAGTTATGTTAAAATCCTGTGGCATCATCAGAAAATCCACAAACAACAAATGCTGGAGAGGGTGTGGAGAAAAGGGAACCCTCCTGCACTGTTGGTGGGAATGTAAATTGATACAACCACTATGGAGAACAGTATGGAGGTTCCTTAAAAAACTACAAATAGAATTACCATGTGACCCAGCAATCCCACTACTGGGCATATACCCAGAGAAAACCATAATTCAAAAAGACATATGCACCCCAATGTTCATTACAGCACTATTTACAATAGCCAGGTCATGGAAGCAACCTAAATGTCCATCGACAGATGAATAGATAAAGAAGATGTGGTACATATATACAATGGAATATTACTCAGCCATAAAAGGAACGAAATTGGGTCATTTGTAGAGACGTGGATGGATATAGAGATTGTCATACAGAGTGAAAGAAAGAGAAAAACAAATATCGTATATTAATGCATGTATGTGGAACCTAGAAAAATGGTACAGATGAACCGGTTTGCAGGGCAGAAATAGAGACACAGATGTAGAGAACAAACAAATGTACACCAAGGGGGAAAGTGATGGGGGAGGTGGTGGTGGGATGAATTGGGAGATTGGGATTGACATATACACACTAATATGTATAAAATAGATAACTAGGGCCTTCCCTGGTGGTGCAGTGGTTGAGAGTCCGCCTGCCGCTGCGGGGGACACAGGTTCATGTCCCGGTCCGGGAAGATCCCACATGCCGTGGAGCGGCTGGGCCCGTGAGCCATGGCCACTGAGCCTGCGTGTCCGGAGCCTGTGCTCCACAACGGGAGAGGCCACAACAGTGAGAGGCCCTCGTACCACAAAAAAGAAAAAAAAAAAAAAAAAAAAAAAAAGATTACTAATAAGAACCTGCTGTATAAAAAATAAATAAAATAAAATTCAAAAAAATCCTGTGGAAGTCAGTGGGGATTTTCTCTGAGGTTTGAAAGGATTGTGAAAATTCGCCCGTATGGACAGGGAACAGAAACAACATCTGTACTATTAGTAGACTTTGGAATAACACACCGAAAAATATTAATGGTGGGCATTTCTTTGTTGAGTTTTCCTTGTATTTTTTTCCTCTGTTTTTCAACATTGTGTTGTTTTCACTACAGAAGAAGTAAATTTTCATGATCAGAAAATGTACTCAATGTTATAAATAATGTCTATTGACAAAGCCAATGACTACAAGCAGGGCGACACTGGTAAATCTTAGAGAAAGGGAGGTATCTTAGTGATGTTTATCACAATGCATGTGATGGATTGAAACATCAGGTAGTGTGTGACAAAATGATAAGTGAAATATATCTGATCTGTCTAAAGAATAGAAAGAAACCTCAAAGACACCAAGATGATGAGAGTAGTAAAAAGATCTGATAATTGGATATTATGATAAACTAGCACATAGTTCTATTTTTAGTTTTTTGAAAAACCTTCATACTGTTTTCCGCAGTGTTTTACATTCCCACCAACAGTATACGAGGGCTTTCTTCTCTCCACATCCTCACCAACATTTGTTATTTGTGTTCTTTTTGATGATAGCCATTCTGACAAGTGTGAGGTGGTATTTCCTTGTGGTTTTGATCTGCATTTCTCTTATGTTAAAGATGTTGATGATATTTTCAGGTGCCTGTTGGCCCTCTGTATGTAATCTTTGCAAAAATGTCTATTCAGGTCTTCTGCCCATTTTTTAATTGGGTTGTTTGTTTTGTGATGTTGAGTTGTGCAAGCTGTTTATAGATGTTGTATATTAACCCCTTATTGGTCATATCATTTGCAAATATTTTCTCACAATCAGTAGGTTGTCTTTTTGTTTTGTGGATGGTTTCCTTTGCTATGCCAAAGCTTTTAAGTTTAATAGGTCCTATTTGCTTATTTTTGCTTTTATTTCCTTTACTTTAGGAGACAGATTTTAAAAATATTGCCACAATTTATGTCAGAGTGTTCTGCCTGTTTTCTTCTAGGAGTTTCATGATTTCCAGCCTTACACTTAGGTCTTTACTTTTTTTTTTACTTTATTTTTATATATGGTGTTAGAGAATGTTCCAATTTCATCTAGCCTACAAGGTCTTAATAAGAAAAAATTCTAGTCCTCTGAAAGGTTTCTTGTTAAATAATCAGTAGAGCTTGATGACAAGGAATTACAAAATTTGTACAGGCTTTCTTTTTACTATACAAATTTCACAGAGCTTGAAGTGTTTCTATATGTTGAAGATAAATATTATAATAACTCTTTGCTACCTTGCATAATTCTATTGAAGAAAAAAGTTTCCATGTTAGAGGCACATGCTAAAGTGTTTTGAGTAAATCTAAACATTGTTAGGGTTTTGCCTTCAAGTGTTCCAGAGGCAGAATAGGAGAAAAAGAAATAGATTGAATAATGCGGAGGTATAACTAGTGAAGCTGGGAGATTATTATGCTATTACTATTGTTTAGTTAATATTTTCATCATAAGAGTTAAAATAGAAAACAAATAAATGATTTTTAAAAGACAAAAAAATCCTGAAAGAAATAATATTTTTCTACTTTAAACTTAAAAAGGATGTTTTACTTAAATGACTTCTATTCTCAGAGATAAGTGTTTTTCAGAGGAAAGGCAAAAGTTGCAGTAATAGAGGGGGAAAAAAACATGTTCCATTGATATAGTTTGTAGAAATTTAGATTATATCACAAAGGCAAATGGCTTTATAACGATAGCCATTTCAAAAATAGAAAAGAAGCATAAAGTGGTTATATCAAAATACTATCCTGATTTTTAAACTTACGTTTTGTTCATTTAACTCCCATATTGGGATTTTGATGGCAACTCTGGTTCATACCAAAGCAAAAATAAGTACAAAAAAGACAACAAAAAAACACATAAAAAGCATTTGTACTTGCTATAAATCAGATGTAATCTGATGATCCGATGCTGATTGGGGATCCACTGTTTATCCTCCCAGAGAAGAGCAGCACTGGATGTGGAGCAGGGATAGGAGGATTCGGGAGAGCATTGGAGATGAGAGTGTAAGGTGTGGAGGGAGCAGAGTTTTCAGAGTGGGGAGGTGTAGACAACATAGTAGTAACAAGACGGTCTTAATAGTGGAAACGTCCTCCGGCTTGTCCCTGGACAATATACTGTCCAGTATTCTAGGAGACTTGTAAACTCCTACAGAAAGAGGAGTTGAATTCCTTATTTGGGTTTGGAGTAAAGAAAGGAAACTTCTGAACATGGTGGAGTGTAACAGAACCAAGAAGGGAGTTTCCTTGCAGTCCAGTTTCTATAATCAAATATCCATAGTTACTTAAGCAGTTGTTCCAAATCAGCATTGCTGACTTTTCTTTAAGATGGATAAAAATGGACTACTGCATGTTTAATGTTTTCATCTAAAGCAATGTAAAAAATATCCTTAATTAATAAATGTTTTTTTAATTTTTATTGATTTTGGGTTTCTATGCATTACAATGTAGAATCTGAAGTATACGCACACACACGTGTGTAACAGACACACCTATCAAGATATAAAATATGTTCACTACTAAAGAATGTTTCCTCATTTTTTTCTATCTGCCAGACTCCTTTGTTCTGACTTCTGTCATCATATATTAGTGTCTTGTTCTTGAAATTTATTTAAATTTGAACAATGCAAGATAGATTCATTTTATATGGTTCCTTTTGGTCAACATACTGTCCCTGAGATTCAGGCAGGTTATTGTGTATAAAAGTGCATTTTAAAAAATTTTGTGGGTCTTCCCTGGCGGTGCAGTGGTTGAGAGCCCGCCTGCCGATGCAGGGGACACAGGTTCATGCTCCGGTCCGGGAAGATCCCACATGCCGCGGAGCGGCTGGGCCCGTGAGCCATGGCCGCTGAGCCTGCGCATCCGGAGCCTGTGCTCCACAACGGGAGAGGCCACAACAGTGAGAGGTCCACATACCGCAAAAAAAAAGAAATTTGTGTAAGATAACATTGTATGCATATACCAGAGTTGATTCATCTATTCTTCTTTTCACAGACATTTGGGTTGTTTCCAATTTTAGTTTTTCTTTTGACAGCAAGTAGTTGTTAATAGTTTGGTACTATTAGGAGGAAAGCTGCTATGAATAGTTACATGCCTTTTATAGCCAATGTGTAAATTTATCTTTTGACATATAAATAGAAATGAAATTACCAGCTCATGGAATAGGAAAATGCTTAGTTTTAGTAGGTACTGCCCAAGAGATTTCCGAAAGTGCTTTTTAAAATCAGTTTACAATCCCTCCTTCAAAGTACAAGACTTCCACTGGCTTCACATTCTTGCTAATACTTAAAACTGTCAACTTTAAAATTTTTATCCAAACATTTATCTGGGATGTTTAGTACTATTTCGTTGTGGTTTTCATTTTCATTTATCCAATGAATAATGGTATTAAGACTGATTTTATAAGTTTATTGCCCATTTGGAGATTCTTTTTAGTAAAGTGTATTTTCCAGAGATGTGTGTAAAATATGTAAATTACGCGTTTTCTTTCCTTCTTTGTTTGTGGTGGTTCTTTACATATTCTGGATATTAATCTTTTCTCATATATAAATTTGAAATATCTTCTCCCAGTCTGTGACTTGCCGATTTACTTCTGAGGACTGTATTTTGATGAACTGAAGTTCTTAATTTTAATGAAGCCCAATTTATTAATTTTTATGTCTAATACTCTCTGTGACCTGAATAATGTATTTTGGACTATACAATATCACAAAGGTATCTCCTATGTAAACTTCTATAATATTTATAATCTTTAAATTTTATATCTATAATCTATAATCTTGGTTGTTTTAGCTTTCATGTTTATGTCCATGATACATATAAAATTAATATTGGTATATTGTATGGTAGTTGTCAATTTTGCTCCTGCCAAATTTGCTAAACTGATCATTCTTTCCTTAAATGAACTGCATTATCTCTTTTGCCATAAATTAAGTGAACATAGTTGAGTGTTTCTTTATTTTTTGCATTTCTCAATTTGCCTAAGCTTGAACTAATTACCAAAGCTTTAAAGTAAACCTTGAAATATGGTACAATAATTCTTCCAATACTGTGCTTGTTCTTCAAATTTGCACTACCTATTCTAAGTCTATTGCCTTTATATATAAGTTTTAGGCTTTTGCAGTCCTTAAATTTTAGACTATGACATCTGGCCTTAAAATATTTTACTTTTGGGGGAGAGAATAATTACATAATTAATATGCTTAATATGTAGAATACTGTCTAATTTTCTATGTTTTCTCAGATTAGAGTAGTAGCATTGTATTTCAGCTTCTATTTAAATAGGGCTTGAAATATTTCTTAGATTGTATTCACTCTATATATTAATTTAAGGATATTAACAATATACAATATAGATCTCAACATACAATTATTTAATCAGTTAACAAGGTATCTATTTCCAATTTTAGGGTTAATTTTTCTTATAAATATTTTGTAGTTTTAAGTTTAGAGATCTTCTATGACTCCATTTTTTGAGATTTTTGTCTTTATGGCAACTTTTTTCCATTTTAACATCTTTATTGGAGTATAATTGCTTTACAATGGTGTGTTAGTTTCTGCTTTATAACAAAGTGAATCAGTTATACATATACATATGTTCCCATGTCTCTTCCCTCTTGCATCTCCCTCCCTCCCACCCTCCCTATCCCACCCCTCTAGGTGGTCACAAAGCACCGATGTGATCTCCCTGTGCTATGTAGCTGCTTCCCACTAGCTATCTATTTTACGTTTGGTAGTGTATATATGTCCATGCCACTCTCTCACTTTGTCACAGCTTACCCTTCCCCCTCCCCATATCCTCAAGTCCATTCTCTAGTAGGTCTGTGTCTTTTTTCCCATCTTACCCCTAGGTTCTTCATGACATTTTTTTTTATTATTATTAGATTCCATATATATATATGTTAGCATACGGTATTTGTTTTTCTCTTTCTGACTTACTTCACTCTGTATGACAGACTCTAGGTCCATCCACCTCACTACAAATAACTCAATTTCGTTTCTTTTTATGGCTGAGTAATATTCCATTGTATATATGTGCCACATCTTCTTTATCCATTCATGCGATGATGGGCACTTAAGTTGCTTCCATCTCCTGGCTATTGTAAATAGACCTGCAATGAACATTTTGGTACATGACTCTTTTTGAATTATGGTTTTCTCAGGGTATATGTATGGCAAATAATTTTGATGCTATTATAAATGGTATTTTCATATTTAATTTCAATTTTTTACTGATGTATAGCAATAAAATTGATTTTGTATGTTGACATTAAGTTTGATGAATTTTCAAAATTTACATCTAAATTCTGATAATTTCTTTATAGAATTTAAAAAAAATCATTTGTGAATAAAGACAAGTCTTACCATTTATTTTCAATGTTTATGCCATTTTTTCCCCTTGTGCTATTTACTGGCAGTGATTTTTGAGTACAATATTTCATTCTAACCTCAGAAGACATGCATTAATATTTTGCTATTGACTGTAATAGCTATAATTTATAAAACATAGATAGATTTAGCAATAGGTGTGATAGGTAAATGTAGATATAGATACCTCTCATCTGATTAAGGTAGTTTCTCTCTATTACAAGTTAATTGAGAAGAGTTATCTTATATGGGTGATGAATTTAATAAAATATATTTCCAGCATCTACAAGAAATAATGTGCTTCTCTTCTTTATCCTTTAAATGTGGTGCATTATACTGATTGATCTTCCAGTGGTAAATCCCACTTGCACTCCTGGAATTGTCTGCTCTTGGTCATAATTAATCTTCCTTTTTATATACTGTTAGATCCTATTTGTTATTATTTAGGGTTCTTACATCTATGCCTATGAGAGTTAGTGTGTATTTAATTATAATTTCTTATAATATCTTTTTTAAGTTTTAGTATCAAAACTTTTGTTGGTCTCATGAACTAAGTTTGAATTTGTGTAAGGTTAGCATTATTTCTTCCTTGAATGTTTGGAAAGATTTATCAGTGAAACGCGATCTTGCCATTGAAGGGTTTATTTTGTTTGTGGTGGAGGTGATTTGTCAGTTATGGATTCGATGTCCTTAACAGGTATAGGAATATTCAACATTTTTACTTCTCCTGGTAGTTTTGGTAAATTGTGTAGAAAATTATCCATTTGTCATACTTATGTATTTAGTGTCATAAACATGTTTTTATATCATCTTATTATTAATTTTAATATTGTTATAATTCCACATCCCTCCACAAACCTTCCTGCTCTTCAGGAAATAATAGAGATATAATTAGAGCATGACCTGAAGTATTCGTATAATTCATCATTCAAAACTCTCTAAATAATCCAAATGCCTGTTTGACCTTGGAAGACACTCAAATGAGAAGTGTTGCTAATTTGTGCATAGAAATTGCATATGTTTACGTGTTTAATGCTGGAAGAATTCCAGATACCATTTCACTGTCAGCCCTGCTTTCAAGCAGAACCAGTTCTGGCACATTTCAGAAAAAAAATCTGTCATCTTTTATGTAAATGAGTTTGTAGTTGGCTGTATCATAGTGTATTCAAATATCTCCTTTAAATATATTAAATATGTTTAAATACCTACCATTTTGAATACATACTTTTAAACTAATATTAAACATCTGCACCATAGCAAAAATTCAGGAGTTTAGTAAATGATGTTAAAGCTCAGAAAATTATTATATCATGGTGTTTTAGTTTAATATCTTAAATTATGGAAGATTTTTAGTAAATTCAAGGTATATCCCAGAGGATTCTTTGGATATGGGGAACTTTGGAACTTGAGATAATAATAGTAAAATAATAATTAACAATAAAAGAACAATATTATTGTCTAACATTTATTAAACACTTTCAATGTACCCAATATTTGCTAAACATTTTATGTAAATCATCAAATTTAATAAATTCTGAACAGAGGTAAATGCTGTTAATATTCACTTTCTGCACACGAGGCAACAGGCTTAAGCAAGTTCATTTGCTCATCTAAAGTCTCAAAGCTAGTATGACAACAGAAACAACAATCACTACTGCCTATCTACTACAGTGGTCATAACTCTTACAGACAAACAGCAGCAGAGCTGGACAGGTGTGCTTTCTAGAGTAATGTATTGCTTAGTCAATTAATTCCTCATAGTGGAAGAATTTATGATCTTTCTTTATCAGTTCCTTGGGAAAAAGAGAGACTAAGTAAGAAATCAGTTATCTATAAAAGAATAGTGACATTCTATAACTGATGAGTGAAAAAGGACCATTAAAGATAATCAGTTAAACAGAATTTAGCAAAAGCATCACTCTAGGCATAGGGAGCGTTAAGTTTTTAATTGAGTTGGCTAGATATGTTTCCCAATAGAAAATGCACGCAGTAGATGGTTTGGAAGAATGGGAAATAAACCCAGAGCCTCAGATGATTTTTTAAAAATATCCTAGATTGTTCAAGTTAATGTTAGAGCCAGAGACTTCTTACAATTTGATTTCAGAAATAGCTAATAGTTTTCTTAGAATTAAATCTGATGAGTAAGGCAAGGATCAGAAATAGTAATACTATTCAGTCATAAAAAGAAGATAGAGTTAAGGAAAGTAGAATGACATTTAAGGCCACTCAGTAGTGTTTTAATAGATGGCTCCACTTTTAGGATAAATCTATAGTCTCCCAATTCAACTATATTGAAACACAAAACGCATTCTGCAGTATATACAGTTCGATATTACTAGCAAAACTAATTGTACTTACATATAGTAACGTTTAACTTTGCATGTATTCTACTTCTCCTATTCCATGATCATTTTTGAAAATGTTACTTATCATACATAAATCTCTAAAAGCTAAAAAGAAATCAATAGTATCACATGGTTACATTGTATTTAGTCACAAAAAGAGCCTGTTCTCTTTCTTATAGGCCACAACTTACAAGGCATGTCACTCAGCTAAGAAAAACCATCGAATTTACCATGGTACCAAATCATCCTGTCATTTATAAGGATGTATGTAGAAAATTTTCAACTCTTTGCCAGTGCGTGTTAGGTAGATTGGGGTGCTAACAAAGATGAAGAAAAAAAGACATCATTGGCATTTCGGTAAAGAAAACTGACAGATCCCTGACTCCATAAGCAAAAGGTCATTCCATGCAAGTACTCAGAAATCTAGAATCTATCTCTTCTCTCAGTTTCTTCCATTTCACTCTTCAACAGAAATAATAACAGTGTAGGAAAAAAGTGTTAGAAGCACAACCACTACTTTTTGTTTGGTATTCTGCTTTAACTTAACCTGTCAAAGCAGAGAGACTGTTCTTAGTATGTTATCTAATATGAAATCATGGATGGAGCATTTGGCTTTGAATTTAAACAACCCTGACTTTGAATTCCAACTTAACAACTTTTGCATTATGAGATTTTGGACCAGTTACATGCTCTCAACAACTTGATTTTCATACCCTGTAAAACTGACATAAAAAACATTACCACAGGTTTATTTTTATAAGATTAAGAAGTGAACTATGTTAAGTAAGTCAAGCAAAGGAGGACCTTAAAAATTGCAAATATCATTATTTTGTTTGAAATTTACTTTATTGATTCTTAAAAACAATTATTATTTGAAAAGAATCCTCCCAAATGACAATAATTGAGATCAGTAAGGTCATTTCCTAGACAGTAAACCTTTCTGGAGATATTTTCCAAAATATAAAAAAGACAATCTTCATTCTTATTTTAGGTTACTTTTGAGCATGCCACCATTTTAAATGGAAAAAAATTAAATTGGTGCTCCTGAAATTGAGAAAATATAAAAAACTTTTAAAATGGCAAAACCAAAAGCTCCCAATATAACTAATTCCTCCTAGGCCCATACTTTAAAAAATAATGAAATTTTGGGGCTTCCCTGGTGGCGCAGTGGTTGGGAGTCCGCCTGCCGATGCAGGGGACACGGCTTCGTGCCCTGGTGCGGGAGGATCCCACATGCCGCAGAGCGGCTGGGCCCGTGAGCCATTGCCGCTGGACCTGTGTGTCCGGAGCCTGTGCTCTGCAGCGGGAGAGGCCACAGCAGTGAGAGGCCTGCGTACCGAAAAAAAAAAAAAAAAAAAAAAGACATTTTGAGAATAGTACAAGGTGGACAGTGGTGAGCCTTATATTGCCACAAACATTGGTTGATATTCTATACAGCTTGGAGTCACAGGATGCCTGCTCTGAAATTAGGATCAAATCTTGCTCTTGTGAAAAAAACTCTTGAGTAATGAGTTTCGACTTCAAAATCACATTTGAATGAGAAGGTGAACTTTTAATGGAACTTTGATAATATGCATGAATATATTGTGTTTACTTGTATTTTGTGTGAAGATTTTTTAAAATATTTATTTATTTATTTATTTATTTATTTATTTATTTGTTTGTTTATTTGTTTATTTATTTATTTATGGCTGCATTGGGTCTTCGTTGCTGTGCGTGGATTTTCTCCAGTTGCCGAGAGCGGGGGGCTACTCTTCCTTGCAGTGCTCGGGCTTCTCATTGCAGTGGCTTCTCTTTTTGCGGAGCACAGGCTTCAGTAGTTGTGGCTCGCGGACTTAGTTGCCCCGCGGCATGTGGGAACTTCCCGGACCAGGGCTCGAAACCGTGTCCCCTGCATTGGCAGATAGATTCCCAACCACTGCGCTACCAGGGAAGCCCTTGTGTGAAGATTTAATCAGAGACGTCGGAATTAAAGAACAGATGGAAGCTTTATTTAAATTTAGAGAGAATGAATACCACATGCTGGGCTCAATAAAGCAATTTAAATAAGTTTTCCATCTTATATAAATTTTATTTAATGATCTATTCAACTTAGGAATTCTAAAATAGCAAAAATACTACCTATAAAACCACTGACCCTATATGTTTCTCACATATGTATGAGCATAACAATATGTGCTGAGAAGATAGAAATTTTATGATGTTGTCCAAAGGATTAAACTTTCATTATTGATTGATTAGGTCTACCATAATTTTTTAAGTCTAACCTGCCCCAAAAAAATAAATAAATAAATAATCACTAATGAGTCCAGATAAAGGAAAGCAAGGATTTGAGTTCAATGCAAAGACTAGAATGTATTTTCTTTCTTTTTTCTTTTGAATTTTATTTTATTTATTTTTTTTATACAGCAGGTTCTTATTAGTAAGAACTAATAGAATGTATTTTCGACAGGTCCCCAGTGGAGTTGTCATGGGCTCCAACAGCCTCAAAGATTTAAATGCCAGATTTCTGTTTAATTACTATCCTTCTTTGCATTCTTAGTATTGCTCTGTGTTCCACTCCCTGGTTTAGTACCAAGAGTTAAACAAAAATCATTTTTACTTTGCCTCACCTTTTAATACCATAAAGATAAAAAATATAAAAATGATCTTTTCTCTTTCAACTACTTTCTTTATTACAGTGTACATCCCTACATGACATAATACAGGTGAAAGAATCTCAAATACTTACAGAGCTAAATAAATATAAAAAATAATGTGGTATTAGTCATTATTATTATTAATGTTAATAGTTTGGAGTTTAATAAATAACTAAGTTTATCGAAGTCAAAACCAGTAGATAAGGAGGGGGATTTTGATCATAGCAGAGGGTTAATATTAGACCAACCTTTGCAGAGGAAACCATTATATACTCTGAACAATACTTAAAAAGAAATATTTGAAGACACTAGAAAGTGACAACAAACAGGCAGAAACTTGAAGGTATTAGACCCTTGACAGAAGGGAACTGCACTGAGTGAGATCTACTAATACATGACACCTTCGGAGGGCGCTCCACAGTCCATGTTGCTCAGTGCACATATAACTTAAGCAAAAAACCTCAGACTTTGGCTTGAGTTGTCAGAAGATGGAGTTAGAAGGCAACCAGAGTGGCAGGGAGTTGAGAAGAGAAATCCCATAAAGGAAGGAGCTATAGCAGAAGGAGCCCACAAATATACATACAAGCCCTGCCCATATCCTTAGATTACACCTAAACTGTACATACATAAGGAAAACTTCAAGGTTCTCAGTAAAAAGCCACAGCAGTAGTCTAAAAGAAGTGAATATTTAGAGCTGCTGCACAATGACTGTTTTGGTTTTTGAGTTCAATAAATTATTTAATTACTAAACAAAGATCAATACAATTAAGAGGAAGATAAGAGAAGCTAGAAAAGTAAACACTTCCAGTTATGCAAAGGAATGGGGAAAAGTCGCCAATAATTAAAAGTAGTTGAGAGACTACGAACCTGAGGTTAACCTTATGTATATAGTGACCAAAGGAAAATATGATAATAAAATTGACTTAATGGGGAATCTATAAAACACAGAAAGCAAAACAAAACAAAAATGGAACTCTAAAACTAAAACATACAAAAAGTGAAATAAAAGTTTACAAGATAGGCTTATCACAGATCAGAGAGAGCAGAAGAAAGCTGAAAATCGAGGCAGATCTATTGAAATAATCCAATCTGAAGAACATAAAGGAAAAAACCTGTGTGGCAACATGACTTGAGATGTGGGAGCGTGAGCCAGTTGATGAGGGATCGACATGGGAGAGTGGACCAGTTTAAGTAAGTAGTCAAGCCTGCAGGGTGACGAGGATGCAGACGTAGTAAGGAGCGGCAGGTAGAATGAGTCAATCGTATGCGTATTGTAGAAAGTGTCTGTGTGGGATAGCTGTCCAGCATGAGATATTGAAGCCTAAATGAAGCATGATGGGCATCCTCTCTAAAAGACAGCTTAATACAAGGTGTTGGAGCCTGAGTGAGTGATTCTACATGGGAAGCAATCTGACATGGGTTGTCAGAGCCCTGATAGATATGGAAAATACCTTCCTCTGTTGAATATATTTACTTAGGACAGTGAAAAACAAAAAACTCAAATTTTGTTTTGATTATACTCGTCGAATCATGCTTGTTTAGTGTCCTGGTTACATATATGAAGTTCATCAAATCTTTGCATCGCTATTTACAGAAATGATGAATGTGGGTTTCAAAGAGTAACTTTCCCTGAGTAACACATGAAAAACCCAGGACTAGAACTTACTTCTCTTACATCACAGAGCAATGCCCTTTTCACTACTACCACACCGTGCTTTAACATCAGCCCTCCAGTTACTAATTATAAAATAACTCACTGTTAATAGATAGTAGATAGTAATAGTACTAGATAGTAAATGACTATTTTATGTTGTTTATGTTAAGTTTATGTTGAATATGTCGACTTTGTATTTTCAGCTCAAAGACTATGACAACTGCCCACTGAAGATGAGAACAAAACCTTTCTTTTGTATGATGCTTTACAAATACGAAAGACTTTTCATGTGCGTTGCCAACCTTAATGAAAATTAACATAGGCTAATTACATTTTATTATATTTTTATTAGAGAGATGCTATTTAATTAGATAAGAATTTATAAAATATATATTTCATGACACGTATACAAGAATATTCAGCTAATAGGATGTTTCCACCAGTTTTCTAGATTAGGCTGCTCAAAATGTGAGTAGTACAGAGGTGAAAAAATATGGACTTTGAAGTCGGGAAGTTTGTTGGATAATTTAGGCATACTAATTTACTAGCTGAAATGAGGTTTGGGTTGTTACTTAAGTTACTGACTACTCCTTTAGTCAGTTTCTCAAAAGAATTAAAAACAGGATTCTAAATATTTTGAAGGTGTCTTGAGAGGGCTATTTTGGAGTGGGAAATTGTTACTCGAAAAGTGTCAGCAATTCTAAATATCTTCTCCCTAGAGATTCACTTTTATAGTATTCCCCATCCACTTTTATCATATCCTCCTATCTTCCCATTCTTTCTACACATTTCACAAGTTTCCTACCTTATTGTCTCATCACCCATTTCCCGCCAAGTACTTTTTTGGCTCCATATTATTTTATGGCTTTATGATAAATTTTCAGGTATTTTTATATATCCATGTACTGGACAGCATGACTCAGACCAATAATGGTGGGCAGTTTTGCTGCTCATCCTTTGACATGCATCTGCCATGTATCCAGGATTCTCATCCTCCTTTGCAGCTGTTCAAAGATTCTCAATATGGTATATTTCAGTCCCTGTATATCAAGCTCAACTAAAACATCTTTAATATACAACTAAAGCACATTTATCTCAATTGAATTTATCTACCTCCTTAAGAAAATAGCAATCTGTTGGTCAGTGCTGAATTGTGAGAAACTGACTTGTAACCTACCCCCAAGGTATCAGCATTATAAATGATGAGTTTATTTGCTCATAATAAATAGTTTGTTTTTGTTTTTGTTTTTGCGGTACGCGGGCCTCTCACTGTTGCAGCCTCTCCCGTTGCGGAGCACAGGCTCTGGACGCGCAGGCTCAGCGGCCATGGCTCACGGGCCCAGCCGCTCCGCGGCATGTGGGATCTTCCCAGACCGTGGCACGAACCCGTGTCCCCTGCATCAGCAGGCAGACTCTCAACCACTGCGCCACCAGGGAAGCCCCATAATAAATAGTTTGAAATGGCAAAATTTTATGTAAGATATTAGAAGAAGCATGGTCCTTCCTGGTCAAATTATTGATTAGTAGCCACAATTTTTCTAGCATTGGTTCTGGAGGTGTAGGTGTGAGCACACATTAATTTTTAATAGACTCTAGTAAGGTGGACAAGCTTCTTTTCCCAGAGTAACTTGACATTACCTCTATTAACATTCTTGAAGTACTTCATCTGAGAAGAAGCATACATCCACTCATCAATGGAAATAAGGCCGATAAGGGGACAAAGTGAAAAAGAGTAGATGGGAGAAGCATGTTAATATGTATGTGACCTAGTGCTTCTCCTTTATTTTTATATTCATGTACCCAGTTCTGATTTATTTGCATTTCTTTATCTAGAATCATGACGCCTCAGGCCTGGAATAGCTTCCTCTTTGAACTAACATACCTGAGTATTACGTAGTCTTCACTTCTTTCATAATAAACCATCTTCACCCAAACAACCCGTCTGAATGCACTCTTTTTTTTTGTTTGCCCATGCTTGTGTAAATTAGATTGTAAGTTTAAGAAATTCTACACCCTTTTATTTAGACTGCACAACCCACAGCGATAAGATGCTAAGACGCTATTTGAAATAAATTAGTTGTTAGAAAATATCAGTGAAAACAGTGTAGTGCAATTTCATATGTTTAAAAGCATACACAAGGGGGCTTCCCTGGTGGCGCAGTGGTTGAGAATCTGCCTGCTAATGCAGGGGACACGGGTTCGAGCCCTGGTCTGGGAGGATCCCACATGCCGCAGAGCAGCTGGGCGCATGAGCCACAACCACTGAGACTGTGCGTCTGGAGCCTGTGCTCCGCAACAAGAAAGTCCACGACAGTGAGAGGCCCGCGCACCGCGATGAAGAGTGGCTCCCGCTTGCCACAACTAGAGAAAGCCCTCGCGCAGAAACGAAGACCCAACACAGCCAAAAATAAATAAATTTTAAAAAAAAAGCATACACAAGAATATATATTTACATTAAAAGGCATGTGCAATCTTTAATGTTTTCAGAAATACATTTTCTCCATTTTCTGCTTTTTTGTTCATGGGTACTATATCAACACGTTTTAATTCATAAGTATGAAGGTAAGGGATCTGAAAGCAAGACTGCAGTGTGAGCACTTTTTCTTCGCGATGCCAGAGCCGAGTCGGCAGAGAAGAAAGGAGGCTTGTAATGAGTCGTAAGTAGTTGTGAGAAAAGACATCACAGGCAGTTTCCTGACAGAAGCCTGAGATTTAATCACCCGAAGCTGCTTTTGCAGCCGCTGCCGAGGCGCGTTGGCTTCGCCGTCAGGGAGCGGAATGCCTGTCAAGCCCGCAGTGAAGCAAACGAATCGCTGGCAACGCGCTGCCTGCGGACGACGGAAGATGCTCACACGCCGTTTCTTTCCCTTCCGCACATTTTGATCGTGTGTTGTGTTATCTACAGAAAATACCGAGCCTGTGTATCACTACAAAGGGACATCTGGGGGAAAAGTTTGCTATTAAATCTATGGAAAGGAGGAAAATGCTTCTTCAGGGTTTAAGCTGATGGTTAGAATCTTGCCCCTAAGTAAAGCAAAGATCTATATTGATCATACATCAAGAACTTTTAAGCTTTACAGGAATACAATTAAAATATTTTCAATGAGATATCATCTCACACTGGTCAGAATGGCCATCATCAAAAGAGTCCACAAACAATAAAGGCTGGAGAGGGTATGGAGAAAAGGGAACCCTCTTGCACTGTTGGTGGGAATGTAAATTGATACGGCCACTATGGAGAACAGTATGGAGGTTCCTTAAAAAACTAAAAATAGAGCCACCATATGATGCAGCAATCCCACTCCTGGGCATATATCTGGAGAAAACCATAATTCAAAAAGAGTCATGTACCACAATGTTCATTGCAACTCTATTTACAATAGCCAGGACATGGAAGCACCCTAAGTGTCCATCGATAGATCAATGGATAAAGAAGATGTGGCACATATATGCAATGGAATATTACTCAGCCATAAAAAGGAATGAAATTGAGTTATTTGTAGTGAGGTAGGTGGACCTAGAGACTGTCATACAGAGTGAAGTAAGTCAGAAAGAGAAAAATAAATACTGTATGCTAATACATATATATGGAATCTAAAAAAAATGGTCGTGAAGAACCTAGTGGTAAGACAGGAATAAAGATGCAGACCTAATAGAGAATGGACTTGAGGACATGGAGAGGGGGAAGGGTAAGCTGGGACAAAGTGAGAGAGTGGCATGGACATATATACACTACAAATGTAAAATAGATAGCTAGTGGGAAGCAGCCGCATAGCACAGGGAGATCAGCTCGGTGCTTTGTGACCACCTAGAGGGGTGGTATAGGGAGGGAGGCAGGAAGATGCAAGAGGGAAGAGATAGGGGGACATATGCATATGTATAACTGATTCACTGTGTTATAAAGCGGAAACTAACACACCATTGTAAAGCAATTATACTCCAATAAAGATTTTTTTTAAAAATTTCATTTGGTAATGGAGAGGCGATGGTAAGAATTATATAGTCTATGCAACATTGTAATACTTCCAAATATAAGCAAGCCCTTAAGTCACACTGCTTGTGTGACCTTAAATAAGTAATTTCACCTCTTAGCTGGTTTCCCAGTCTAGAAAGTGGGAAAACAACCTCCCTCTCACTGCTTTATAGAAAAGTAAATTAGATCATCTATGTAAAGGCCCTAACATATGAAAGATACTTAAGACAAATGAGGTCCCCTTCCATTTCATAGAATTAAACCCCAGATTATCCATTCCTATACAGGGTCTCAACATCTATTTATTATAATCTTCAGAGTTGTTTGATAAGTACTTGCAGGATTCAGGTAATATATGAAAAACTGTGTGCTCCAGTGCTCGCCTCTGCTGGGAAAATGTGGCACTGGAGCCAGACAACAAAAGAGGGCAGAAGCAGGAGCCCATTTACAGCATTGGAAAGAAGGCCAATTAAATTTAGGATTTTCATTATATCTCGGTTCATCTTGATAAATGCAGAATTATGTGAAATTTTCAGTATCTAGAATTACCAGAATGGTTATATTTTTTACTTTAAAGGTTTATAAAGTAAAATAGTATTCATAATATTAGCTATCAGGCATGAGAATTACAATGTGCTCTGTATAATAGGTACTTTAATATGCTTTACTTTAATATACTATCTCACTTAATTTTCATAACTAAACTTTCACATATAGCTCTCTCTATATGACGTGTGTGTGTGTATTTGTGTGTGTATACATGCTTGCTCACTTGAGAGATGTTTTACTGAGCCAGAGAGTAAACCAGAGTATGTTTATTTTAAGAGTCCATGTTGTTTCTTTTACACTGTACTGCAGAAACCTTATAAATTAGATTGAGTGTGGTGACTGAAAGCAGAATAATGCATTAAGCGTGTCTGTACCGAATTTGATACAGAAATTAATTGAGCCCCTCTCCTAGTTTAGTGTGAAAATTTGTTGCTATAGACTCATCTGTACTATCATATTCACAAGCACAAGGAAAATTCATTTATATATATCTAACCATGTACTGTCCTAAAAAAGATTTTCATTTCCATTTAAACATACAAAATCAGGCTATGAAAAACACCATGTTAAGATAGGTGGAAGTGGTACCTACAGAAATAGTCTTCAACTTTCCCAAGAAAGTAAAAGAATAATGATAATGCAGAAAGAAAACTTTTTCTACCTGTAGCTGATGGATTTAGTTAAATTTTATGTGGGCTGGGATTAAAGAAAGTAGAGTGAGATAAAGGAATTTTCTGTAGAATTTAATTGTTTTTCTACTAAACACACCATGAACAGGAACTGTAAAAGTTTGTCATCTGCTAAAATTTTCTCTTTCACTGAAGTATAATCCCAGATTTACAAGACATTATGTGCTAACCTGCTTGCTCAAAAATGTCATAAATCTAAGAAAGTGTATTCAGAGGAACAATGGTGCATATGGTAAAACTGAAGTGGTGCAGTAGCTCTGTGGTTGTCAAAAGCCACCCTCAAGAACTGGCAATGCTTAATTAAGTACAGACTGAAAACATCTGCATCTCCCCTCCTACTGCTTCCTATGACAGAATCAAAGAAAGGCCCATCTTCACGGAAAGGGTCTGTGAAAATGAAAGCTGGTATTTATGAGTCAGGGATTGGCAAATAAGGTTTCATTAAAATGACACGAGTTAGGGCGTCCCTGCTTTTATCTATGAAGAATTAACTGTAGGGAATTACCTTCCTATTGCAATAAAACAAACTAGAAAAACTGGCAAATATATGAAAAAGAGATTTCATGCTTTGTCAACAGGAAGAAACTGAGAAAGAACTGAGAACTGAGAAAAAAAGAAAAGAAAAGAAAAAAGAACTGAGAAAACTAAAGCAAAGAATTGAGGGCCACATTTGCCCCACCTGACAATCTGGAGGCAATTTCTGAGCCATACGCTAGGAAGTAGAAACTGAACGTTATGTGATGGTCTTACTCTGTTGAGGAGACGGATTGGAGTTTCAGAAGGCATTTTTTCCTCTCATGTTTATACCCTTATAAACATGACTGCTCTTCTGGTCCTGAACAAGGTAGAGTATACACAGTCCACCTCACTTCTCCTAGTACTTATAACAAAAATGCTGGATAGCAAGATCTCATCTTTGTTTATGGCATGGATGGACCTTGAGGGTATTATGCTAAGTGAAATAAGTCAGATGGAGAAAGACAGATACTTTATGATTTCTCATATGTGGACTATGGAAAACAAACACAAACTCAAATAAATGAACAAACCAAATGAAAACAAACACGAAGTTACAGAGAACAATGTAGTTGTTACCAAGGTGGAGTGGTGGAGGGAGGACAAATGGGTAAAGGGTGTCAGCTGTATGGTGATGCATGGAAACTAAATTTTTCATGGCGAGCACACTATAGGGTATTCAGAAGTAGAAATGTAATGTTGTACACGTGAAGTTCATATAGTGTTGTAAACCAATGTTACCTCAGTAAAAGTGGATACAATTAATAAAGCAAGCGAAGTGACAGAAGACTCTGAAAGGTAGAGAAAAAAAGGAACCTGGATAGAGAGCTTGGGACTTGAGATGCAACACAGTGGGGAGGACAGTTTTGTTTAGATTTTGTTTGCCTCCAATTAAAGTAGAATTTCAGTCCTCCATAACTTCACCTATTATCTTTATCAATTCATATTATTTCTCTGTGATTTTTACACAAAGAATAACTCACTAATCAAGGGGAGAGAAGAGGGCCTTGGTGCAGGGTCTCCTAACGTAGAACATTATTGAATGGAACTTCAGTCAATGAACCTAAGAAAGCCCTCTAGGCCTCAAAGTGCATCAGTTTCATTTATAGCAAACATGCTGTCCAACTCAACAAAACTAAATAGAGTCCTTTTTTTCTCTACTCGCAGATTCATGCTGTAACACTATCCACCCTTCAAACACCCATTTCCCATAGTCAATAGTCAATAATGATGCATCCCACACCAAGCTGCATGACCATGGATATGTAAAGCTTTTTAAATCCCATGACCCAGCTGGGTAGATAACACAGCAGTTCACCACAGATGGGAAAAGCCCAGGCCTGAGGACAAAACTCCCCCACTGAGGAAGTAGCAATGCTTAGGATGCTGACTCAGCCTCTTATGGGTCACACACTATCCAAAGAAGATGATTGACTTTGGTGGAGGCCTAAATAAATTATGAGGGCACGTTGCACATGATACTTACTGGAGCTATAATGTTGAGTTTCTGAACTGATTCCAGCTAGAGCCAACTTCTGTGGTGTACTTCAACATTACACTGTTTCCTTTGAGTTATTTTCAAATATAGTTCCAAAAACAGCATAAATGCTTGGGCTCTAAACACCAGAGAGAAAGTAGTATAGTATAAGGAGTCCTAAATTTACAGAAAGATTGCTGGGTTTTCATGCCAGGGTGGCAATTTCACATGCCATAATGACAGTAGTGGAAAATCATCAACCAGGGAAACAAAAACAAAAAACCCACACAGATGAGAACTTCATGTAGAATCACACTGGTCCTGATATCTTGTTTCTGACAGATGTTGGACCCTCTCATATGATCTAGTTTTTTCATCTGTTGTGCAAAGGATGGCTCTATGGGACCCATGCAATCTCTGGTCAAGTGAAAGAAGGAATGAACATTGTGGAAGCCAGTATTGGTGCCCAGAATGCCAGCACCCACAGAAGGTCACCATTATTTCAACTCTACTGTGCCCACCCATGATTTCTGTATCCAGGAATAGCTCCTGCTGCCCTTGTTCTGCTGTCATCCCCTGTCAATTCTGCTTTTACTTATTGCCTTTCTTTAGCTTTCCTTTCCCCTGTCTCCTGCCTAAGTTTAGCTGGACTGCAAGGTCAACTTTATGACTGAAAATAAGAGAGATAATTTTTTTAAAAATTTGCTATGAAGGAGATGCACAAGAACCAGAGGGCCGTGGGTGGGTGGCCTGAGATCCTAGTATCCAGGGGGCAGAGATCTGGGGAGAAGGGAAGTCCAGTGAACATGAATGGAGCTCAGTGGTCAATGTTTGGCATTACAGGAGAAACAAAAAACGAAAGTAAAGAACCAGGCAAATTATGAGGGCAGAAAGCACTTAGTATAATCATGGCACTCAAAGACAAAACTATTCTTAGAAACAAGACAAAAGCCTTCTTCCCTGCTGTGGGGCACAGCAAGCCTGGCAGAAAGAACACCTGAGTGCTGAAGTCAGTACCTGACTTACTGCAGAGCCTGGGGAGATTACCATCCTAATAACAGAGGTCTGAAGCACCCAGCTATGTAGATTGAACATCCAGGAGGAGGAGTTAAAGGAAGTCAGTAAATCACAAGCATCCACTGAATATGCAGTAATTGATCTGTGTTTGTAATTGGGCTGTACATTAGGATCTGGAAAATATACTTGCTTTTATGTAAGAGTAAACATATAATATGGCAAGAATATATAAGGGCCCTTGTTTTTATGACTTGATTCATAAAGTTCTATTTTGTCAGTATAGTTAGAAAAGAATGAATTATTCAATTGTATCTCTTTACTTTCACTGATTTAAACAGGAAATATCCATCTAAAGTCAAAGATCATGCCAGAAATCTGACAGTTTTCCAAAAGAATAAATCCTTAGAGAATTCATGGGAGTTATTCAATGCTCTTCTGAGCAAAGGATGCTGTGAACTGAAGAAAAGTTTCATTAACATCAGGAGTTTCATTTTTTTTTTAATTGTTTCTCTCCACAGAAATCTTTAGTTAAAGGCGAAAGATTTATGCATTCTGAAGAGAAACCAGAGTATAGGAGTTTCATTTTTGCTTAAGTCGGTCATTCTTTCTATTCAGACAGAAGAAATCAGCATGCTCCTTTGTCCCCAAATGGAGAACTAATTGAGTTTTCTTTGAAAAATGACAGCAAAATTTGTTATTTAATTTTTCCTAAGCCCGTGTTTATTTTCAGTTCCAATAAAATAATAATTTTGAACACCAAGGAAACTGAATCAAGTGGAACAGAGCGTCCCTGTAAGAACATCAACTGAGTCTCAGAGGATTTATTTGTGGACCAGATGGTAACACATCTCACGCTGACTCAGTGTTCACTTCTGATAAAACAAACTAAATTGTGAAAGTCAGAAACTGCCAAGGTTAGCTTAGCAACACTGCTAAACACGAGGAAGCAATCCTGATGCACCTGAGACACTGAGGGATTAGAAAAAAAAAAACCACTCTTTTCACTTGTCATTTATCTCAGGAAAAGACTGAAATCTTATTGGGTTTGTTGAGGTCATAATTATTATTTGAAGGCTGAACTCTCTCTTATGAAACTCAAGTAATCTGATTGCATTGGAAAGGTATTAGACAAAAATCTTTTCTGAAATATACATATTTATACTTTAAATGTCAAAGGAGAAATAGGGAAATGTATGGCCATCAGGGCCAAAAATTAAATAGGAATAAATGAAATTGAATCAATATTAATTGTGTTTTCTCGATGTGAGGCACAGCAATAGGAATTTTGAAGGCTACTAAGACTATAAATCATAGTACCTGCTTTAGAAGCAGCTTATACTTTAATCTAGTAGAGAAAGGATATAAACCATCAAATTATAAATACCATACATGCTAGAAATTATAAATAATCTGTGTATAAAATGAAAGGGATAAGATGGGAAGTCCATGGTAAAGTACAAACAAAAGGAACAGTCAATTCAGAAGTAAAGAAATTATTTGAACTGTGGGTAGTTCAGAAAAAAAATTTTACAACAATGTAGAATTTGAACTGAGTCTCAGAGGATGGATGGTTGTAGCGGGGGGATCTTACTTTACACATTAGATGTGCAAAAAATGTATAATTAATTATGTTATTCACGTCAATGCAGTCCATCAGCTCCAGGCAATTACTGCTTCTATGTCAAGTTTGCATAGAAGAATCTTTGCTTCTGGTGAAACCCTATTACCTAAGTTGTCTCCTCTTTGAGGTTTCCAGAAATCAGCTCATTACCCTCTGCTGTGTGGCCACCTATCCTGGGCCCCTCTAGGGAGTTAGTAGTGCTCACCTATATTCTTGTTACCTGCTAATCTCCTTTCCCTCCCACTCATGGGCTTCCTTTCTTTTTCTCTCCCCACCCACCCTGTTCTCCCTTTACTTCCCTTAATAAATAAAAATCCCTCTCAAGATGTTTTGCCTTCTGGAAAAAAACAAAGCTAGGAAAACCTGTTCTATGACAAGTTTCTTCTTTCCCTCTGGGAAAATAAAATTTTCCTTAGTCAAGATTCTACATGCTTGGAAACCAGCTTAGAATAGTGAGGGGAAATTAAAAGCACAGCAAAATGTAAGCAATGTCTCAACAAATTATCCTGCAATTTGTGAGAAAAGGATCTGCTGGAAATTCTATGTTGGGGAACAAATACCCAAAGGACTGACTTGGACAGTAAGGTTTGAGAGACAATGAACAAATTAGTCTAATATCTAGAGATGATCAATTTAGATAGAAAAGAGAATTAAAATAGGAAAATATTTTTATAAATATTTTAAATTAATATTAAAGTTAAGTTGGGCAAAATTTAACAAACATTACAAAATTTAAAGAATACAAGGATAAAGGATTTATGTATAGCACTTTAGCTAATTAAGATCATTAGAATTTTAGTAGAATGATTTAATCAAAGCAATGCTTTAATTATTGAAGATAAGAAAACAGACTAGATTGAGGAAGAGAAAGACAGAAAGAAGGAAGGGTGAGTAGACAGCCTACACAGAAATGAGGTATTTACTTTTTTAGCATATTTCATTTATGGTAGTTGTGTGTCGAATGTGAAATCTTATTGTAAATTAAAGTGCCATTGAGTTGATTGGCAAAGTTAGGGGCAGTAAGTTAACGAGAAAAGGGAGTGAGAAATTAAAAGAAAAAGATAACATTGAGAAGGAATTTAGAATGCAAGTGGTGTCTTGGAATTAGTATGAAGAATATGAACAATTATTCATAAGAAAATTTAAAATATAAATGATATTGCAAATCATTCATTATTCTGAGAACTTCAAGAGACACGGAGGTCGTCACACTGAAACCCACTGTTTGGAGGAGACATTTGAAAAATGAACAAGGCAGAACAAAAAGCTCTCTTTAAATAAATTATGTCTCAAATGCCAATGCCATTGGAGTGTTGAATGATGACAGTGTTTCCACATTTTTATGCAAGATGCAAATCAATTGGGCAAAATTTAATTAATTTAAAGAAGTCATTTGGTTTAATATTGGCAGAATAAGTCACATTTTGTTGTTGTTGAAACTTTAGGAAGCAAGTGGGGTTTAGGAGATTGCATTAAAAAAGGAGTTTTAGAAGCCTAGTAGTAGAATTAGCACTTATTTAAAGAAAAGACAATAAACTTTATATTCTGTACACCTAAATGTTAAGGGATCTTAAAATGTTCCTTATTATAATACTCATGTAGAAATTAAAACTTCATTTGCTTTCTAAACTTGGCATAATAAAGAGTTCTTAATTAATAGACAAATATATTGTGTAGGAATGACAGTTCAGAAGCTTTGAGTACCATTGTGTCTCTGCGACCACTCAACTCTGTGATCTTAGCTCTTAGATCTTAGTTTCTTGGATCTTAGCCTCACTTCATAAGCCTTATTTATTAATTTCCAATATTCCAAAATAAAAACATTTAATCTAGAACCAAAGATCATAAGCCAGATATGATGGATCTTATAGTATGTTAGAGCTTCTACAACAAAATACCCAGACTGGGTAGCTTAAAAACAACAGAAATTTATATCTCACATTTGTGGAGTCTGGAAGTTCTAGATCAGGGTTCAAGCATGGTTGAGTGAGGGACGTCTTTCAGGTTGCCGACTTCTATCCTCACATGGTTGAAGGGATGAGGGATCTCAGTGAGGTCTCTTTTATAAGAACACTAATCCTGTTCATTAGGGCTTTGCCCTCATGATCTAATCACCTCCCGAGGGCCCCACATCCTAATATTATCACTCTTGGGGATTAGGGTCCAACATAGGAATTTTGGGGGAACACATTCAGATCATAAGACATGAAAAAAGCGATATTGTTTTGCCCATGGTGTTAATTTTAAAAAAATTCCAACACCAAAGAAAAATTTTCATGAAAATCTAGAGGTATAGCTCCTTTAGTTGTTATAGTTGTTTTACAATATTGTGTTAGTTTTAGGTGTACAGCACAGTGATTCTGTTATACTAGGTTGGCCAAAAAGTTCATTCAGGTTTTTCCATAGCTGTTAAGGAAAACCCAAATGAACTTTTTGGCCAACCCAATATATATTTATATATCACTGAATATATATATTCTCTTTTAGATTCTTTTCTGTTATAGATTATTACAAAATATTGAGTATAGTTCCCTGTGCTGTATAGTAAGTCCTTATTGGTTATCTATTTTATGTATAGTGGTGTGTATATTATGTCAATCCCAAACTCCTAATTTATCCCTCCCCCTGCCTTTCCCCTTTGGTAATAAGTTTGTTTTCTATGTCTGTCAGTCTTTTTCTGTTTTGTAAGTAGTTTTATCTGTATCATTTTTTTTAGATTCCACATATAAGCGATCTTATGTTATTTTTCTTTCTCTGTCTGGCTTACTTCACTTAGTATGATAATCTGTAGGTCCACCCATGTTTCTGCAAATGGCATTATTTCATTCTTTTTTACGGCTGAGTAATATTCCATGGTATAAATATACCATATCTTCTTTATCCATTCATCTGTCAAGGACATGTAGGTTTCTTCCATGTCTTGGCTATTGTAAATAGTTCTTCAGTGAACATTGGGGTGCATGTATCTTTTCAAATTATGGTTTTCTCTGGATATATGCCCAGAAGTAGTATTGCAGAGTCATATGGTAGCTCTATTTTTTGTTTTTTAAGGAACCTTCATACTGTTCTCCACAGTGGCTGAGCCAATTTACATTCCCAGCAAGAGTGTAGGAAGGTTCCTTTTTCTCCACACCCTCTCCAGCATTTGTTATTTGTAGACTTTTTGATGATGGCCATTCTGACCAGAGTGAGATGATAGCTCATTGTTTTGAGTTGCATTTCTCTAATAATTAGTGATGTTGGGCATCTTTTCATGTGTCCTTTGGCCATCTGTATGTCTTCTTTGGAGAAATGTCTATTTAGATCATCTGCCCATTTTTTAATTGTTTTTTGATTTGTTTTTTTGACACTGAGCTGTCTGAGCTGTTCGTATATTTTGGAAATTAATACCTAGTTGGTCACATCATTTTCAAATATTTTCTCCCATTCTGTTGGTTGTCTTTTTGTTTTCTCTATGGTTTTCTTTGTTGTGCAAAAGTTTTAAGTTCAATTAGGTCCCATTTGTTTGTTTTTGTTTTAATTTCCATTACTCTACGAGACAGATCCAAAAAAATATTGCTGCAATTTATGTCAAAGAGTGTTCTGCCTGTGTTTTACTCTAGGAGTTTTAAAAGTATCTGGTTTTACATTTAGGTCTTTAAGCCATTTTGAGTTTATTTTTGTATATGGTATTAGAGAATGTTCTAATTTCATTCTTTTACATGTAGCTGTCCAGTTTTCCCAGCATCACTTGTTGAAGAGACTGCCTTTTCTCCATTGTATATTCTGGCCTCCTTTGTCATAGATTAATTGACCATAAGTGCATGGGTTTATTTCTGGGCTTTCTATCCTGTTCCATTGATCTATCTATATGTTTGTTTTTGTGACACTACCATACTGTTGCAGCTTTGTGGTATAGTCTGAAGTCAGGGAGCCTGATTCCTCCAGCTCCATTTTTCTTTCTCAAAATTGCTTTGGCTATTCAGGGTTTTCGTGTTTCCATACAAATCTTAAAATTTTTTGTTCTAGTTCTGTGAAAAATGCCATTGGTAACTTGATAGGGATTGCACTGAATCTGTAGATTGCCTTGGGTAGTATAGTCATTTTGAACATTACTGATTCTTCCAGTCTAAGAACATGGTATATCTTTCCATCTGTTATTGTCATCTTCAATTTCTTTCATTAGCATTTTATAGTTTTCGGAGGACAGGTCTTTTGCCTCCTTAGGTAGGTTTATTCCTAAGTATTTTATTCTTTTTGATGGAATGCTAAATTGGATTGTTTCCTAAATTTCTCTTTCTAATCTTTCATTGTTTGTGTATAGAAATGCAATAGATTTCTGTGTATTCATTTTGTATCCTTCAGATTTACTGAATTCATTGATGAGCTCTAGTAGTTTTCTGGTAGCATCTTTAGAATTTTCTATGTATAGTATCACAGCATCTACAAATAGTGACAGTTATACTTCTTTTTTTCCATTTTGGGTTCATTTTATTTCTTTTTCTCCTCTGAGTGCCATGGTTAGGACTTCTAAAACTATGCTCAATAAAATTGGTGAAAGTGGACATCCTTTTCTTTTTCCTGATCTTAGAGGAAATGCTTTCAGCTTTTCACCATTGAGTATGATGTTAGCTGTGGGTTTTCATATATGGCCTTTATTATGTTGAGGTAAGTTCCCTCTATGAGCCTTTCTGGAGGGTCTTTATCATAAATGGATATTGAATTTTATCAAAAGGTTTTTCTGCATCTATTGAAATAATCATATGGTTTTTATTCTTTAATTCGTTAATATGGTGTATCACACTGATTGATTTGCAGATATTGAAAAATCCTTGCATCCCTAGGGTAAATCCCACTTGATCATGGTATGATCCTTTTAATGTATTTTTGGATTCAGTTTTCTAGTATTTTGTTGATGATTTTTGCATCTATGTTCAACAGTGATATTGGCCCATAATTTTCTTTTCTTGTGGCATTTTTGTCTGGTTTTGGTATCAGGGTGATGGTGGCCTCATAGAATCAGTTTGGAACTGTTCCTTCCTCTGTAATTTTTGGAATAGTTTCAGGATGGGTATAACTGTCCTCTAAATGTTTGATAGAGTTTGCCTGTGAAGCCATCTTGTCCTGGACTTTTGTATGTTGGGAGTTTTTAAATTACAGTTTCACTTTCAGTACTGGTGATTGTTCTACTTATATTTTCTATTTCTTTCTGGTTCAGTCTTGGGAGATTATACCTTTCTAAGAATTTGTCCATTTCTTCTAGGTTGTCTATTTTATTGGCATGTAGTTGCTTAGTCTCTTATGGTCCTTTGTATTTCTGTGGTGTTGGTTTTAACTTCTCCTTTTTTATTTCTAATTTTATTGATTTAGGCCCTCTCCCATTTTTCTTCATGAGTCTGACTAAATGTTTATTAAGTTTGTTTATCTTTTCAAAGAACCAACTTTTAGTTTCATTGATCTCTTCTATTGTTTTCTTCACTTCTATTTCATTTATTTCTTATTTTAAATCTTTATGATTTCTTTCCTTCTACTAGGGTTTTATTTGTTCTTCTCTCTTTGGTTGCTTTAGGTGTAAGGTGTAAGGTTAGGTTGTTTACTTGAGATTTTCTTGTTTCCTGAGGTAAGATTGTATTGCTACAGACTTCCCTCTTAGAACCGCCTTTGCTGTATCCCGTAGGTTTTGGATCATAGTGTTTTCATTTTCATTTGTCTCTAGGTATTTTTTTATTTCCTCTTTGATTTTCAGTGATTCCTTGGTTGCTTAGAAGCACATTGTTTTGCCTCTACCTGTTTGTGTTTTTTGCATCAGAAAATATGCTTGATGTGATTTCAATTTTCTTAAATTTACCAAGGCTCACTTTGTGGCCCAGCATGTGATCTATCCTGGAGAATGTTCTATGTGTGCTTTAAAAGAATGTGTATTCTGATGCTTTTGGAGGGAATGCTCTATAAATATCAATTAAGTCCATCTGGTCTAACTTGCCATTTAAGGTCTGTTTTTCCTTAGTGATTTTCTGTATGGACAATCTGTCCAGTGATGTAAATGTGGTGTTTAAGTCCCCCACTATTATTGTGTTATTGTCAGTTTCTCCTTTTATATCTGTTATCATTTGCTCCTATATGGAGGTGCTCCTATGTTGAGTTCATATAAATTTACAATATCTAAATAATATATAGATTTAATAGAATTCTAATAGAAATTACAGTGGTTATTTTAGAACTTGAATAATTATGAAAAATATGAACATTCTTCAGGAAAAACAATAGGCAAAATAAATGAAAATTGTTTTGAAAAAAATGAAATAGGAAAGTTTTTTTTTACTATATGATAGTCAAGCTTGTTATAAGGCATGGTAAGTGAAACAATGCTGTAGGGATGCATGAAAAGACACTCATATCAGACAAATCAGAAGCAGACCCTAATATGTATAAACATTTCACATATGATAAAGGAAATATCACAAGCCAGTAGAAAAGGAGTGGCATTTTCAATAAATTATATGTAGATCATTGGCATTTTGGGGGGTGAAATATACAAACAGGAAAGTGTCTCATCTCCCATCACCTATCAAAATTAATTCAAAATAGATAAAAGCAACATGAAATAAAAAATTAAGGAGCACCAGTATACATTATAAGGGAACATTTGGATGGGGTACATATAATAAACTTTAAATGAATTACAAAAAAGCATTAAAAAGGTAAAATTGTTACTTTATTCAAATGCACATAAGAATAATAGTAACAATATTAAGATAAAATCAATAGAATAAAATATAGCAAAATATTGGTTGATAATAAAAATATGTAGAATACTTGTGAAATTTGTAAGAAAAATCTCAAAAGGAATAAAACAAACTAATGTACAAGCAATCCATAGAAAACAAAATACAAACTAATTATTTTTAATCTTCAATAATATTCAGAGAAACACAAGTTAAATAGCATTTTTCACCCATAAAATGTTCTAAGATTTAAAGTCATCACATTCATAGATGGTATGGACAAGTAAAATGAACGTTCTATGAATATTAATTGGTTGAACTAACCTCAAAAACAAGTTTTAAATTATTTAGCAAACATTTTAAAGTAGTCATCTCCTTTAATGCCACCATTCTAATCCTAGGAATCTATCCAAAGGAAATAATCAAAAATATGAAAAAATTTGTATACATAAGTATGCCATTTTGTTTATTACATTTTATGATGGCAAAATATTGGAAATAACCAATATTATATAGTATATATACATATATATATACATATATATACATATATATATAGTATATATAGTATATATATATTATATAGTATAGCACCATTCAATTATATTTTAAAAAATGTGTACAAATAGGAAAAATATCTGAATGAATCACATCAAAATGTTCATAGGATACTCCCTATAATGGTATGTTCAATGTTTCTAATATTATTAGAAATATTTCTAATATAGTTCTATAAGTATCACATATTATGATGTATAATTCAGTATTTCTAATAAGATTATGGATTACTTTTATCTCATAAAAACAATAAAAGTTACCTAAACTTGAAATAAATTTAGTTACATTTTATTTATTCATTTGAGAAAGGATTCAATAATTAAATAAGAAAAATGATCTCCTGTTTGTTCTAAACAATTAAGAAGCCAAATTTCCAGAATATAAAAGCATTGTATTTAGGTTTTTTCTGTTAAAAATTTTGGATTATGTATAATTTCTTTTCATAATCTCTTTAAATCAGAATAATTGAAGTCTTTTAATTTATATACTTCATATATTTAGCAAGTTTGTTAATTTATGCATTTTTGTGTTTCACTATGTTTTAAATGAGGACAATAAATAGCTAACTGGACTACAGGTAATTAATAATTTCCTTTCTGTTACAAAGCTGGTAAAAATAATTAAACTGAATTTATTGATCCAGCAAAAATTCCAAACCTCTATATCTTTTTCTCTGTGTTTACAAATACCATTTTTTGAGCCATGCATTATCAAATTAGGTTAATGGTATATAACATTCTTTAAATCAAATAAATGGATCCTATACACTATTATACTCTTCCTTGTTTATAAAACAGTTTTATATTTTCTTGTCCAAAGATAGGTTTTGAATCACAGATAAATATGAATCACAGCATGCTTTTCTAGAAATGAAATATACTTTATTTAAATTTTGGAATAAATAAGTCTTTCAGCATTCACATTATTAACCTTTCATTACATGTGACCCTTAGCATGAACAAAGGAGAAATTCAAAGGACCTCCATAACCCTAAACTTCAAAGCATCAAGAAACAAACTTTACCCCAAAATTGTCTTGGAGACAAAACTGCAGCATCACAATCTTTCTTCTGCTTCTTAGAAACATTTAATTTTTGCTTTGTCACTTTTTGATAAAATAGTAAACTATGATTCTCTAATTAAACCACAGGAGAGTATGTCTGTGAATTTATATGGCAGATATTCTATTTATTTTTGATTTTTTTGTTCTACTGATTATTATTATTACTGATTCTGAAAAGCCATTCTCATTTCTAAAGTACTTAACACAAAGTTCATTAATAAGAAGTTCATTATCTACCATATAAAATTATATACACAAGGAGAAATAAACATTTAGAGAAGTTCAGACACATATAGCATAAACTTGAAAATGAAATCTGTCATTGGAAGATGTGTATAGATACAACATTTGAATAAATAATATAAACAGAAGGTTGAAGCCTATAGTTACGGAATTCTATTCATAATCAAATCCAACTGAAGTTTCCCCAGGGCCACTAAGATCATGAATTATATTTCAGACATCAGTCCATTGATAAACAGTGACAATATGTTAAAACAGATTTTCAGTGGATCAAGCCCTGGGAATCACTAAAGACTGATTCTAGGGGGATGAATGTGTCATGACAGAGCACTGTAATTCTTCTCCATCTAATAAGATAAGGGGCATACTCAAGAGTGCATAAATCTTTTTGTGGCTGTTTCATTTTTATTATATCTACTAGGATAGGAGTACCTTGGACAGTGTTTTTGTTAACCAAAGGAAATATTACAGTAGTTAAATAACAAAAGGGTATATTTATTTGACAAAAGCAGGGTATTGACATATTAAACTATGATCAAGAGCAAACTCCAATGGTTATTGGAATTAGAAAAATTAATGACAAGGTAGAAAATACATTAAAAAATGTACCCTCAGTAAATGCCTAATGTAGCATACAATGTGGCTGAGTAAACATAATAAAATTGTTTCACACTCTAGCTGTTCTAAATGTATCAAGAGTAATATTTTTATCAGATAATGTAACAGCATTGATAAATTCATTTATTTTCTCTGGGGGAAAAGTTTAAATTATATTCTCGAATTCCATATACAGTCAAAGATCAGAAATTAATAGATTCTATGATAATTTATTTGGAACTGTAAATTAAGTACCTTTTGCCTTTCTTATTTTTCTTTTACTATACTTCTTGCTTTTGGATAGCATACTCATTGGAGATTTGTTTTGAAGCTATTACGATAACTAGAAGTAGATACACTGTAAAAAGTGTCCTATGTCTGATAAAGAGGTCACATAGATTGATTAGCACTTTAAAAAGGGTATTTGGAAAATCTACCATAACTATGTTGATTCTTTAACCTGTCCTGTGTACTTACAAATAATTGGCATTGTTTGTGTAAAAAATTCCATGATTCTTTTAAAAAATAATTATCCCCCCATCTGTTTACTTTTGACTTTCGGTACTGTAATAACTCTAGAATTATTTGTATTCTTCATATTTGTTTTATAAGCCAACATTTAAGCAGTGAAAAGAATACTTTGAAATATTGTTAGGAATATTCTATATTCAGATTTTAAATCTTTATTATTTTAATAAGAATTTTATCAGGTGATGGAAAATTTTTTTGCCTATATTGGAAGCCGAGAAATAAAGTGCTTTTCTTCTGTACCAAAATCTTGTTCAAAGAAAACCTGATTCTATAATTATTATAGTATTTTTTGCAGACCATAGGCTAACTTTGTGAGAACATTTCCTTCATCTTCATTATACATCTTTTTCCGAGGATAGATAGTAAGTACTAGCATACTTTTTATGGGAAGCTATTGTTGACAGCAAGTTTAAAAGCCAGGAGTGGGGCTTCCCTGGTGGCGCAGTGGTTGAGAGTCCGCCTGCCGATGCAGGGGACACGGGTTCGTGCTCCGGTCCGGGAAGATCCCACATGCTGTGGAGCAGCTGGGCCCTTGAGCCATGGCTGCGGAGCCTGTGCTCCGCAATGGAAGAGGCCACGACAGTAAGAGGCCCGTGTACCGCAAAAAAAGAAAAAAAAGCCGGGAGCAAGAGAAATCACATAGCACTAAATTATTCTGAGATTTTGTGTCACCAGTGGTGCACTAAATATACAAGTGATGCTTTGTGGCTACATATCTTTGCCATAAACAGACTATTGTACATAACTCCAGTTTATATGTGTTTAATGTAATAAACTATTTTGAAAGTTTTATGAAACAAATATTGCCCCAATGATAAGATATTTGAAGACTGCTGGAATGATTATAGCTGGAAGAAATTTAAAAGTTTGAAAGATATTACACCCTCATATTGTGGAATATACTGTGAGGCTATGCATGTATCTTGCTTCTGAAATATTTTCATACTAATTTGAGCATTCATCACTGGATCTTGCATTTAGCCATTATTACTGTGGTGTCCTAATGATGCTTTTCTAGCTCCCTTATTTGTTCTATATTTATTGATTAGAATTCTTCTGTGAGGATGATTTATCTCTTCTCCCTTATTTATTTATTTAATCATTTATATTAGTAGGGACTCATGGACGTTTATTTTATTTTTTGTCATTATCCAATACTATTGTTATTCTTTTCCTCACATTGTTTCCGGTTTAGCCATTGGAGGCTCTCCCAGTAGGCTCCGTTGTCCTTTTGCCCTACCTACCCCTTTGTGTCCTCCCTTCTCTTTTCCCACTGTCCCTGTCTCCCTCCCTCTCTTCCTGCCTTCCTTCTATCCTTCTTTTCTTTCTTTCTTTCAGTACTTTCTGTACTTGCTGGCACTACAAGATGTTTCAGGCATATCTTTTATTTCCCCTGCCAACAGCACTAGAATCAGCAATTTTCCCAAAGATCTCTGGTTCTTTTTATTCAATAATGGTATTTTGAAAGAAATATCTGGGTATGTGTATGTGTCCTTACCACTGGGGTATCACTGCTTCTAGACCCTCTCAGTCAACAGAGCTAGACACCATATATATGTATACTAGCTCGCATACACACATATATTTAAACGTATACCTATCTCTGTATGTATTAAAAATAAACATACATTCATATTGATATGTCTGATTCTAATCCAGAACATTCGTGTCTATTCCAGCACTCCCAACTTGCTTATTTTATGGTACCTTATTGTAAAAGAGAAATCTGGCTCTCATCTATAATATTTTTTACCTATTAATTGAAACATACTATACATATAAAGTAGAATCAGAATTGCTAAATGGTAGCCCTGTGACAAATTTTCCAACTAGAGTACAATTTTCGTTCACAGTTCTTTATGATTTTAGCCTTATAAGATCTGAGAAAACTTTTCCAGAGTTGCGTAGTTTAGCTCATTTCTTCCCCACCCACTTCTGTGGGCTTATGTCATATATTTGCAATAGGGTTAGATTTGTCACAATCTGCATTCCATCCTGCCTTCCCTACATCCTGATTATTTTTTTTTCAATTTGAATACAGTAAGTCACTGTTTATAGTGTATAGTTCTATGGGTTTTGACTAAAGAATAGTGACACATCTACACAGTAATATAATGGGATAGTCCCATAACCCTACAAATTACATTTTGATGTCCCTTTGCATAGAAATATTCCCTTTCCCCCATCTCTTGGAAAGCCCTGATATATTTCCTTTTCCTACAATTCTGCCTTTTCCAGAAGACCACGTGAATGAAACAATATAATATGTAGCATTGGGGGTCTTTATAATTCTTGTCTAAAATTGCAAAGTTCAGGGAAGTTATACAAAAAGCAAACTGAACATCTAGGGTGCTGTATATGCAGGACATCATCTTGCCTATACCATCTGTTTTTGAACAGATTTTTCTTCCTCCCCTCATTCTATATCTTTTATTTTTTCAACAAAGTTGCAATAGTCAGCATGTTGCAGGAAGTCAAGTTTCTGTTTGAAGTTTATGCTGTCTAGATGAGACTAGAGATGGTGATAAATGGTATGAATAGGTTAATTTTTTTCCAAGAAATTTTATGCATCTTCTCGGAAATTAAGTCTCAAAACTAGAATTCATTCTTCAAAGTTTTGACAAAATTGGGAATTCTTCCCACTTTTGAAATTCTGATAGTCATGGATGATTTTCTACTAGTAGCAGAGGTCGCATTTTCTTATCTAATAGTTTGACTCAACCAGAGTTTAAGAGTTTGTAAGATAAGTCCTACTGAGTGATGGTAATATTCTCATTGAGGTAACTGAACAAATGAGCCAAGCTAGGGGGTGCTGCTCAGTTCATGAGGCTTCTTTGTATCTAATTGAACTAGAGGGCATGCTGGCTACAATGGTTTTGAAGAATGCCCTGTTCCTCCACACCCTTCTAAATACGGACCCTCGCCAAGTTCAGGCCTCCAAGTCTGTGGGGAATCCAGAGACCTGGGTCTGAGTGCCAGAAGAAAACCCATAACAGTGTTTCTGAGCTGTTAGCTTCCGGAGAAATAGATTTAGGATCATGTCTTTTTATCTAAGTGACTTCTTTCAGTTATTATTACTTTTTTCTGGTTGTAGATGTTACTTAGCACTATACTGGCTGTTGATATTTTCTTTTCTTAAGAACCATGTTCTTGGGACCTCCCTGGTGGTCCAGTGGTTGAGACTCCGTGCTTCCACTGCAGGGAGCACAGGTTTGATCCCTGGTTGGGGAACTAAGATCCCGCATGCCACGCGGCCAAAAAAGAACCATGTTCTATTCACAGTTTCAACTTCCTGTGTGTCAACCCCTCTTGACTGCCCCTCTGACCTTGGGGGTCTTTATGGTAATTGTAGCTTCCTGCCCTCTGGTGATTAAATACCACCTCCTGGCCTCCTGGCCAGGCCATCGTCTTCATGGATATCAATGAGCCCAGCTCTGTGTTCACCTCTCCCGCTCTTAACTCATGTCTGTAGAGGAGAATCTCCAATAAACATCTTAGCGATGCTGAGTGTCCCTCTCACCAGTACATTCCTGATGGCCTTCATTGAATAGTGCTTTGTCTGGCCCTCTGGTGGAACACAATCTATTGGTGGGTGTTCTGGCCTCAAATTCACCCCAGCAGACTTAAATGTTTTGGCCACCCTGATCGAGCACCCGCAGAGCTTCCTACCAGGTAAACTCACCTGGCTTCTGCCTGTAGGTTCTGATCCTTTCAATTCCTCTTTCCTCTCATATCAAGTGCAACATGTCCCCCATCAGGTTATGGTGGGACCTATTCCTAGATAAGGGCCTAACAGCCAAAAGAGTAGGTGGGTGAAACTTCTGAGGTGGATACATGTTCACTTGAGGAAAAACTCTGCAGCATTTTCCAGTACAGAAGTGCTAGCTCTTATTTAGAAACAGGTGGTGGTGGGCACCTTTCCAAGATCTGAGGGTCCAGGTGGTTTACAAAGCCAGTATCCTCGGGAGCAACCATCTACATATCAGCATCCATGTTACAGGGTCCCAAGTTTTTTTCCCTCCTGGTGCCCTAACGTTAGCGTAACAGACCTGCAGTGGCTAAGATTTAAACATCTCTGTGTGACTCTAACTTATAGGGTTCACAAAGTTCCAGAACTAAGTTTTTGTATCTAATTGCCCTGACTTGGAGTAGATGAATAACTCTGAAATAATCCCCATTACCAGGAAAGCAAGATATTTCCACTGAACAGGTCAGGGTCATGCACATTGGAGTCACAGCAGGAGTTGGCATCACTTGAAGCACATGTGCAGAGAGTGGGGGACGATTCCTTATTTCCAAGCAAAATCCAGGTACTGTTTCCATAAAAGGAAGGTAGTGCTAAGTAGCAAACCTACAAATATCAAAAGAAAGCATGACCATAGATTGATTCCTATTTATTAAAATATTTATACCTTCTGAGTTATTTGGAATCAAAATGAGCATTAAAAAAAAGAAAGAATACCTTAATAAAACACCAGTTTGGGGCAGCCAAACCTCATGTCTTAGATCCAAAAATGTTCTTTCACTTGCAGTCCTTCCACTTGTCTTCCAGAGCCTAGAACACCTGACTCTTCGGGAAACTGGAGAATGGAGGGAAGAGCCTCATTTATAGAAAGACTCTCACCAGTGGTTTATCCATTCGTTCAAGGAAACCAGCTTTGAGCCTACTATGTGATAGCGGCGCTGAGCTGAATATGTAGATCTAGTCTCATAATCTCAGTCCCATTGCTGGCAGAGCTCTCAGGCAGTCCAGAGGGTATGCATGAGGAAAGAAAAGAAACTCCAGGAAGGCAGTGAGAGCGGACAGGTGGCAGTGATTAAGGGCAAATTATGCCGAGGCCAAATGACAGTGTAATACTGTGCTAATAATTATTATCATTACATGAAGCGTTGGAGTAACGGTGACTATTCCCACGCACTGTGCTAAGAAGCTGAGAGTAGATGTCCTTGTGTGTGACTATAATCAACTTTGGAGCGCTCCGAAACCCGCCCTCCGTCGTCGCCTCAGACACTCGCACCCACTTCCCAGGCGGCGAGACTGGGTTGTTCCTTAGCGACCGCCACCAACTTGCCCGCAACCTGCCCGGATCCGGCCGACCAGAGTGGGACGCCCGGGACGCCACGCCCAGGCCGAGGGCAGGCCCACCGGTGGGGCCGACCCGGGTGCGAGGCAGGTGGATGGAGGCGCCTCCGGCTCCCGACTCCCGCCCCCTCCTCCTCCCCTTCCCCAGGTGGGCCAGCGCGCGCGGGCCGGGAGCAGGGAGGCGGCCTGAGGGCGGCGACGGCGGCGGCGCGGCCGGGCGGGTCCTGAGGCCACGGAGCGCGTCGGAGCGAGCGCACGAGATCCGCGGCGCGCCTGCGCTCCCGGACGGGAGAGGCGCCCACCGGCCGCAGCGGAGGGAACCAGGGAGCGCCAGGGGTAGGGCCGCTCTCGCGTCGCCCCCAAGAGCCGCCCGAACGGCGGGGCCGCGGCGAGCAGCCGCGGAGGCCGAGGACCCGGGAAGGAGGACCCCGCAGACGCTCGCAGCCCGAGGGAACCAGCAGGGACCGGGCGGTCCTCGGCGACTTGGAATGTTGACTCCAGAGGCGGCGCGCACGGTCAGGGCAAGTTTCTCGCGGTTCGAAAAGAAGGAGTCCTGCAACTGACACTCATTTTATTTAACTAGCTTTTCCTCTCTTATTTAAATAAGTTTATTTAGACCAAGAGGAAATGCTTCCCTGGAGTATTTGGGGTTGAGAACATTGTCCTGAAAGTTTTTGTATGCTGAGGTTATTTTTGTATGTATATTTGTTAACTTCCTATCTAATTAGAAATCCTTAAAATATTCTTAAAGGCGCATTACAGGATCGCTGTGGCGCTTGGGCATCTTGTTATCAAGTTAGTTAGAATCTGTCTTCCAGGTGTGGGATCAAAGCCAGTCCCTCGCGGATGGGTTTTGCTTATTAGGCTTTTGCGCGCTGAGTCTCACCAGGTTCTTAGATCTTGTGTGGCTGATTTGAGTAACGTGCTACCGCGAGGTTATGGGGCCTCTACCAGTGTACGTGCTTGTGAAGTTTGTTTCCAAAGGGAAACAGGTGGGGATGGATCGTGCAGTTCTCTGCTCTGTCCTGCCTGGCTGAAAATTTTCTCACGTGCCGATATTAGCTGCTTGAAGTTTAACTTCAGGTAAGTGTGTCTATCCAAAAATAATGACTCGTAAACATGTTAACTTTAAAAGAAATGAAACACTTTTCTCTTAAGTTTAGTTACTGAGACAAAGTTGACCAAGTAACTAGTTTTGTTCTCTTAGTTGAAATCATTTAAATTAAATACAGAACAAAACAAACACCTCTTATCACTGTGAGTTATCTGTGTCTCTTTTTGCAGCATTCCAGCGTTGAGAAGTGGGGAGCAGCCCCTTTTAATTTTGATCTTCATCAAAAACTTGTTATTGCCTCTTCAGTAGGTTTGTTAAACAAGCTAAGTCTTCCATTGCTTGAGGGACTAGAATTGTGTAACGTATCAGGGATTCCTGCTCGACATAATGTATTTTAATATCTTTTTCAATTAGTTCCTCTTACTGGGAACTTATTTGAATCTCAAATTTAGTTAGGATTGAAGTTTTACTTCTTTTATAAACAATTGTAATATAGCAACATATGCAATCTGGAAGGATTTTGAGGAAAGCACTTTAAAAAACTGGAAATATCTACATTGAAATACTAATACTTAAATACTGAGACAAGTGAAACTGATCAAACACTTAAGCATCCTTTCTTTGCCCTTAGCAAGCCATACTGGAGCAGAATACCTTTTAAGAGGATTTCTCAAAAGTCTACATAAAACATGCATTTTTAACTTTCCTGGACTTCAAATATAAAGTAGAGATCTTTAAAAACAGGACTATACATGCCAAGAGGCTTCTCTAACAAAGCTTATCTCTTTTTCTCCTATTCCCACAGTATCTGCCTTCCCCATGATATGCTAACTAGTTTTACGTAAATGCTCTTAACAGGAAAAATAGGAGGACATCTCCTCACATATGTAAAATCTTGACCCAAAACTGGTCTCAGTTTAAATTTTTATTTAGCATCTTTAAAAAGAAGGGATTTTAAAATAATAAAATCTTAAAACAACACTTGCATTTTTGTGAAGAGATTTGTTATTACTTAATTTTGTTGATTTACAATAAGGCATTTCCTTTTAGCTATTTCTTGGGGGTGGGAAATAGTATTTCTGAAAATTATGGCAAATATCTGAGTAATTTTGATAAAATGAAAGTTATTTTTAATGATAGATGGGAAAGTATTTTAATCTTTTTACTGGACCATATATCATACAGGTGAAGTTTATTATGAGCTGAAATTGAAATATACAATGGTTGAGATGGGTTTGGGGAAATTGTAACTTTAGATTTTTTTTTAATTCGGGGAATGTTTAACTTTCTTGCAGTCAGGGTGTGCCTTAGCTGCCCTTTGGTGATGAGGGCCAATTCACAATAACTTACAGCTGCGACTCCTCTGACACCCACTCCACAAACTTCAGGTCTTTCTCAAGGTAAAGTGCCATTTTTATTGTAATCTTTCTGTATTTTTCAATTGTTTAACGTGTTTAAAACTGTGCTGTCATATTAATTCGGTTCCTAGCTTTATTTTTATTGATTGATTGATTGATTGCGGTACGCGGGACTCTCACTGCTGTGGCCTCTCCCGTTGCGGAGCACAGGCTCCGGACGCGCAGGCTCAGCGGCCATGGCTCACGGGCTTAGCTGCTCTGCGGCATGTGGGATCTTCCCGGACCGGGGCACGAACCCGTGTCCCCTGCGTCGGCAGGTGGACTCTCAACCACTGCGCCACCAGGGAAGCCCCTAGCTTTATTTTTTATGTGTCACTGACAGAGTTTCTGAGTGATGTCTGCCTAACTCCATGTTTCCCATAGGCCTTGTAGTTTATATTGCAAGATTTTTTCAGTTTGGTGACTTTTTTTAGCACTGCATGTGTTAGATTATAGCAGAACTGCCTGTATATGTGCCTGTATATGTTTATATAGCTACTTTATTATGTATGTTCTGAAATGTATCATTTGTGGGATAAATAATGTAATTATAACTATTGTAATGCTGAGATATATCTGTTTCAGTTATCGCTGTATATCAAACAATTCTGGAACTTGGTAACTCAAATTAAAATTAAATTAAAAGCTTAAATGAAAAGCTTAGTAGCTTTTAATATCTCTCATGGTTCCGTGGCTTGACTGGGCTCAGCTGGGCAGTTTGCGGCTGCCCTCACTTGGGGTCTCATGTGGTTATAATCAGATGGCAGCTGGGGCTGGAGACGTCTGAGGTCAGCTAGTAGGTTATGATGATAGTGTGTCCCTCTCTCTCCAAGTAGCCCCAGGGCTGGTGTCTCCATGTGTTATCCCTAACAGAGTAACCATATTTCTTATATGGAAACTCAGGGTCATCAAGAAGCATAAAAGTGGAAACCGTCGGGCATTCTTAAGCCTTAGACCTGGATCTGCACAGCAACACTTTCCCCACCTCCAGTAGGCTAAGCAGTTACAGGGCATCCCTGACTCTAGAGATGAGAAATCAGCAGTATCCCTTGATGGGGAAAATAGCAAAGCATCTGTGACTGTCTTTAATTCACTGCAGTATTCTTCACTAACAGTTTTTTAGATGAATATCGTTAAGATTTCAGAGCCAGAAGATTCTTAGCAATCATTTAATCTAACAACATCAATTTACATGAAAGGGTATAGGAGCAAAGTATCACAATAAAAGACCTGGAGCTATAACCCTCTCTTATTGTTTTAAATTTCTCATAACCCATGGAAATCTGCTGGGATATGGCAGGTAATAAATATATACTTGCTGAAATAGAAATTCATTAGTAAATAAAACCTAAGCTTCTGATAATATTCCACGTAAAGGAGCACCCATGTTTCTAACTAACTTATTAGAAACATGCTTACATTTTCCAAAAGGCACTAAGACTTGAGAATTATTTTAAATGATAGCAGAACAAGATATTTCTGGATATCAAGGAAGATTAACTATTTTTAAATAATTACTGTGCCTTCTTCAAACACACGCATACACAAACACAGAGAAATAGAATTTTACAAGACAGTGAATCTAAGATAAATCTTCTGTTCCTAAGGAATATATGGCATCCTTGTGGTCTAATACCAAGTTCATTGTGCCTTAGGTAATGTTTGACCCCTCACATTCATCTCACTCCAAAAGTGTCCTTAAGAGACGTTTTTGTCAATAATGTGTAAATATACATTTACTGTGTAAATGTGCACTTCTTACACAATAAATTAGGATGAGGAAACCTGTTTTTATTAACAAAAGGTTACTCTCCTAATGAAAACAAGAAGGATGATATTCTTTCATGCCTGAATTTAAAAATACATGTACTCAGAAAACTCATTATATGTACAACATAACAGGGAAAAAAAATCTATTGGTTTAAGTGAGGCACATAATGAACTGTTTTCAAACTTTCCTGACCTTCAGTATGTCTATCCATCTCAGTTTAGCTCCCCCCACCCCCTTTCTTTTAAACTGGTGTTATCATCTTCTAATGTTTACGTCAATTACCCCAATTTAAAGACACCAGTGGAATTCTACTCCTCTATGTTTTCTCTTTTAGCTCCCTTCTTTCCCTCCTAGGTGTTTTAATTCTGATAGCAGTTATTCTTTCATCTTTATTTATAAATGTTTTCTGTATTCCATTTGTTTCTCAAAAAACAAACATTTATTGCCTTTTATATTTTTGGAACTGCTTAAATGTCCATTTTTCTATTGGGGTTTTTCTTTTTCTTATTGATTTGTTAGTCTATTACTTCATGAAGAAGATAATGTGTTAATTGGAAATAATAGTAGTTGCTTACTTTTTCTAGTATTTTTCTTCATTCTTGTAAGTAAAGGAAATAATGAATTTCCTAATGAATTCAGATTCTGCTGTCAACAATAATGTTTCTTTTTTCTTTTATACCGTAAATAGAATGTTATGATTTTGTTAGTAAATGAAGCTCTAATGTCTATGCCTTCAGAGAACTGCATAAAGCTGCTTGTAAACTGGATGTAAGGAAATCTCACTGATGTTATAGAGAAAGACTTATGCAACCGCTTTTAGAAATATTAAGTCTTAGCATCTTATGTTCCTTTTCCATTTTTGTTCCTGTGTGGCGGGAGACCCTTGATGGCAGTTTAATGGTCGTGGGACCTTTCAGACACTCATAATGCTGGGACTGATACCTTTGTTAAAATGGGACTGTAAATAGCCTTACCGCCTCCAATCTGCCCTTCATATCCTTGGTTCCACATCTGCAGCATATGGAAAATATTTGAAAAAAATTGAGAAAGTTCCAAAAAGCAAAACAAAGTTATTGCACACAAGTAACTATTTATGTAGCATTTACATTGTATTGGGTTGGCAAAAAGTGCCTTCAGTTTTTAAGTAAAAATGAAAAACACATTTTTCATTTTCAACAAGAACTTTATTAAACAAAGTAGTTACCCTTTTGTTCCACTACCTTCTGCCATTTTTCAGGCAACTTCATAATTCCATCTTCCCAAAACTTATCTTTTTGAGCAAAGAGCTGGTCCAGGTGCCTTTTACAGTCTTCCAGATAATTGAAATTTTTTCCATGAAGAGAATTTTGTAAAGACCAAAATAAATGGAAATCCAAAGGTGCCATGTCTGGTGGATATGGCGGCTGAATCAGGACTTCCCAGGCAAGCTGTAACAGTTTTGCCTGGTCATCAAGGAAACATGCGGTCTTGCATTAACACTTTCCACTTGGAAGGTTGTGCGTTTTCTGTTGACTAATTTCAGATGCTTTTCGTTGAGTGCTACTTTCAGTTGGTCTAACTGGGAGCAGTACTTTTTGGAATTAATCGTTTAGTTTTCCAGAAGGAGCTCATAATAGAGGACTCCATTCCAATCCCACCATATACACAGCATCACCTTTGGATGACGACCGGCCTTTGGTGTGGTTGGTCGTGGTTCATTTCACTTATCCCGTGATCTCTCCATTCAGCATTATTGTACAATATCCACTTTTCATTATCCATCACAGTTTGTTTTAAAAACAGAAAGTTTTCATTACATTTAAGAAATACGGTCAGGAAGGTTTTTTTCGCTTAACTTATGGGGAACCCAAACATCAAAGCGATGAACTTAACCAATCTAGTGCAAATGATTTTCAGTGCTTGATTTGTATATTTTGAGTATGTCGGCTATTTCCCTTGTGGTATAACGTTGATTGTTCTCAGTTAATGTCTCAGTTCGATCACTGTCAACTTCAACTGGTCTACCCGACCTTGGAGCATCATCCAGCGAGAAATCTCCATGACAAAACTTCGCAAACCACTTTTGACACGTTCGCTCGGTCACAGCACCTTCTCCATACACTGAACAAATCTTTTTTTTGCGTGTCAGTTGCATTTTTATCTTTCTTGAAATAGTAAAGCATAATATGCAAAAAATGTTGCTTTTTCCCCCATCTTCAATATTAAAATGGCTACACAAAAATTCACCAATTTTGATAAATTTTTTTTTTAAAGCTGTCACAATACAGTCTAACAAAATTGTTTCAAATGAAGTAAAAGACAACTAAGTGCTACTAGAGCCATCTTACGGAAAAACACAAATGAATCTTTTGGCCAACCCAATATTTAGAACTATTTACAGAGCACATACATTGTATTAGGTATAAGTAATCTAGAGAGGTAAAGTATATGGGGGGGTTGTGCATAGGTTATATGCAAATACTACACCATTTTATATATGAGACTTGAGCATGTGTGGATTTTAGTATCCTCAGGGCGTCCTGGAACCAATCCCCCGTGGGTACTGAGGAACTACTGTACTTCACCTAGTTACTATAAGAATGTAATGACCCCATGGTTGGGAAAGCATTTTATAAATTATAGGTCATTATTTATCTTGATTTCAATTCCTTTGTTTATTAGATGTGAAAATTCGATTTAATCATTTCTAAAGTCTCTACCAGTTTGCACTGTGTGAAATTCTCTAAACTGTTACTAAGGGAGACCCAACACACATTCATTTGAACTTAGTAATTGTGTGGTAAAATTGAGCGCACAGAACATCCTCTCTGAGGGTTAGAATCCCCATCATCTGTCTACATTTTAAGCTTTGCCTAAACAAAGGGCGTTTTGCCACAAGGTGTGGTTGGCCTCCCTGACTTCAGCCTCTTCATTATGTGATGGACATAATTCTAAGACACTCTGGTTTCCCTGAATAACTTATTACCTATCTGTAATATGACATTTAAAATATTTGAAGATATTTATGTAATTACTCTCTGTCATCTGTTAAAGAAATTCCAAAAGCTTCTGGTATAACATGATCTTACCAGCACCTCACCCTTAACCAAATATAACATCATTCTCCTTGTACCCTTGTGGAACACAACTATTTTCTTCTTGTCTTTCACATTTGCGTACTGAAAAACATTTTTTACCCTTTCCTGGCATGTGGATAGATATGGCCTGGCATGTGGATAGAAGTGCATTCCTGCGGCAGGGAAGACCCGGAGAGAAGGGATCGTATAGTGCAGTGGATGTGAGAGCATGGGCGCTGGAGACAGAAAGGGTTTGCTTGCTTCCATCTTCATCACATACTGGCCATGGGCAAGTTTCTTAAATTCTGTTCCTTAGTTTCCTCATGTATAAAATGAGAATTATAATACCTGTCTCATCACTTGCTCTAAGGATTGAAGGAGATGCTGCATTAAAATTATTTAGAACAGTGCTTGACATGGTGAGTTTTATCTCACTGAATGGAGAGCCAAAAAAAAATTTTGATATGTATAGTTTGAGATACCTATTGGACCTCTGAGCAGAGATGCATGTGTATGCCATAGGATGGTGGCAGTGAAGATGCAAAGAAGTGATCCAGTTTGAGATTTATGTTGGAGGTAGGTCCGAAGAGATGTGGCAGTAGAGGGTCATGGTTGATTGGATGGACTCTGAAGACAGACTGGGTTTGCAGTTTGCATCCCATCTCCACCACTTACTAGCTAGGGGCATATAGTGTAACCTGAGTGCCTCAGTTTCCTCATGTTTGAAATGAGAAGCCTAATGGAAACTATCTCCTAGTTTGGTTCTAAGGATTAAAAGTCTAATATATCAAATGTATGGTATGTGCCAGATATTAAGGATGAAGGATCAGGAGTCACATTTTACTTGCTGAAGTGGGTTTTCAACATACAAGTGAAGATGTGTTGAATAAATGAGCGCAGGGATCACGAAAACTCAATGCTCAAGGTATAAACTGGGCACTTGTCAGCGTACTGATGGTACTTAAAGCTCCAGGACTGAATGAAATGTCACAGATTTAGTCTATGGATTGCAAAACTAATGCATGGTGTGTACTGATTATTATTAAAGGGAGAATGATCCAACAAAGTAGAAAAAAAGAAAAGATGAGAAGCGCTTCACAATTAAGGTCATTGCTCAGGTATACTCAGATGACACAGAAGTAGCAGGGAGTCAGAAATAATTGTATACCTCACTAATTTTTAGGGAAAAATCTAATTCCTAAATTAACTCATGAAACAAGTCTCATTGGAAGATCTATACCACAAATTATCCTTCATTTAACGTTTCGGTTAATGCCTTCACATTAGATTGTAGGCTTCTGGGGCTCATGTGTGTGGTGGATTTCCTTTGGTATGTCATGGCCTCTGGCATGGTGGAATGTAGTAGAAAGTGCTCACTTTAAATACCTGTTAAATTAATCATTTAATTTGGTGACTGACATATCTTTTCCTTAGCTATTGGGGCCTGAATCATTTTGTCTGAGGAAGGCATTTAAGTGGAGAGCTCGCTTTCCTGCCGTGCCCCAACTCCTTACCCCCAGTGACTGACCTTGGAAAACTGATCAAAGCTCAGTGGTCAAGTTTCAGGATACATCTTAATTTATGCATGTAGAATCCAGAAATTGTCTTTTGCCTCCTACAAAGGCCTAGGTGGAAAGTGAAAAGATAATGGGTTTGGGGTTTGAGCAAACCAATGGTGGAATTTCAGATACTCACTAGAGCAGAACCTTTGCCAGTTTCATAACATTCTGAACCATAGTGGTCTCATATAAAAAAATAGAGATGAAGACACCTACCTCATAATACTTGAAGGTGCTGAATGAGATATGTCCTCAAATGATTGTTTTATTTTCTATCCTGCAAAATATGCTTTGTCTCAGGAAGGGTTGTGGGTGTTCATAAATTCCCATTTAACTGTGTGCACCAACTACAGATACACTCTTCATCAGTTCATTGTGTGCTTAAAAAAATTCAGCCTATTTTGAAAAGGATGTATACATATATCCTTAAGTAGTGAGTGTATGTGTGTATATGTATTTGTGGCTATAAAGTTACAGAAATGTACCGTTTACTTTTACAGACATAAATTACTTTTCTTATTATTTTTAAATCGTTCTTCAAATGTAAGGAGGGATTTTTTATAATTGTAGGTTTTTTTTTGTTTTTTTTTTTTAAGAGATTTAGCAGCATTCATACTCAGGGGCTGTCATGGTCTCATTATTTCCTGGCCCCCAGAGGACAGCTGTCTTAATTAAGTACATTTAATGAGGAAAATTAATGCCTCTTTGCCTATGTTCTCCTTAAGCTACTACTGTTTCTTTACTTATTAGTGCTTGTTATAATTTATTAACCATGAATTATACATCTCTGCTCCTGCCTCCCCTCCCCAGACTGAAATTACCAGGTAGAAATTTGCATAAAGTTACAAGCCAGTCAGTTAGCTTCTTGAGAATAAAGTTGCCGTTGAACGGTTTCTTGTAGTGCTGGACGTCAGAAAAATTCGACAGCTTTTCTGGAGCCAATGCTGATTTTCATTTTCAAGCCAGGAGCTAAACATATAAATCATGTGCAGCACAGTGTACCTGTCTTTGGAAAGCTGGTTACAGTCACGTATATTTATTAGTTTTCTCCAGTTGAGAGCTGCATGTTTTCTTTGTTCTCCTGTTCTGTATCTTTGTATCTAGCAAACAACACACACACACACACACACACACATATACACACAAATTCCTTATTACAAATATGGTGCATTTTTATGACATTTTATAGCATGATTATTTTTCCCACCTTCATCTCCATACTATTGCTTCATTGGTACTTTAAATAAACTGGATTTTTTTGCTCTACGTGGCTGTTTACAAGTTGTCATTTTGTCACTAGAGGTTTTTTTTTTCTCTTAATACACCAGGTAACAGATTAATACTGTTGTCGATACATGTGAATTGACTTATTCTTTATTTGTGGATTTGTGAAAACATGTATTTCTCTTCTAAAGAGATACGCCAAATTCTCTGGTTTTTGTTTTTTTAATGAAGAGTCAGTTTTTTGAGAATTACCCAATTTACTTCATCTCTGTGCCTTGATTTTCTCTAAAAAATGGATTGTATGAGTGAATTGAAGGAGGTAATTTGTGCATGATACTTAGCACAGAGCTTAGTTTAACTCTTGTCCCTGGCTGTGGCAGTTACCTCATGAAAAGATGGGGTCCTTGATACATCTTCTTGAGTCTTGGTGGGCTTCGTTATGGCTTTTGCTAATAGAAAGGACTCTTTACCCAGCCCAGGTAGTTTCCTCCCATCTCTTGTTTTGCTGTGTCTGTGAGCTCTGAGTGGACGTGTAAATATCTGACTACCCTTGAGCCTGCAACACTGGAAGGGCCATGTGTGGGCTTTATGGTCCACTGCCTTAGCTGAGCCTAGAATTCCAGCCATTTCCATCAAGACAGCAGGCATGTGAATAAATCAGTCTTGAATGTTCCAGATTAGCCCATCTATCACAGAAACCTCTGCTCATGCCCCACACCACAGAAGAATTTCTTACCCAAGCTCTACCTGAGTTCCTGATCCATACAACCTTGAAATTTAAGAAAATGGTTGTTGCTGTATAAGCCACTCGGTTTTGGGGCAGCAGTAGATAACTGGAACACTGATATATAGAAATAAAATGGTTTTTGTATCCTGTACCATTACTAAAATCACTTAATAATATCTAATGTTTTTGTATATATATTCCGAATATTCTGAGTATACATATGATTTTCTAAATACATTTTTACCTGAGAATAATGACTTATATTCCTAACTTTCCAATGTTAATTAATTCATTATTATGCTCCCTTGCAGTGACTAGGGTTTGGTTCAATGTTGGGTAAATGTGGTGCTAGCACAAGGATAGTATGTGCTGTTTTTTATTTAAGGGGAAAAGCTGTTAGGAATACAGTATGATGTTCACTTTAGGTATTTTATAGATGCTCTCTATCAGATTAAGGAATTTCCAGTCTATTTCTAGTTTCCTAAGAATTGTTATTTTTTAATCACGTCTGCTATTAAAAACTGTTTTAAGAAATTATTTGTGTATTATTTTCTCTTGGGAATTTATAATCAAGTTGTGTACGTGTGTGGGGGGGGCGCGGGTCAGTGTCAGTGGATGGAAAATTACTAAGTGGAGACATCAAAGTTAGCGGGATTCTTGCTAAACCAACTTACCAGGATTCTTGCTGAAGGCAGGCCAGGGTGATCAGATATTGAGAGAGGGGGATAAAGAATTTGGTCAGATATCAAGGTTGATCAGACACTTTGCTGGCCCAGCAAAGACTGAGGCCAAAGGATGAGGCTTAGACAAAAAAGAGCCTCAGAAGAGCCTATCTAAAGTTTGTTCATGGAGAGAGTCTTTGTCACCAGTCAGAATATGCCAGATGCAACTTCAAGACGGTAGAATGCAAGGCAAACCCAGATCACCCAGGCCCTCATTAGCACGGAGGCCCATCTGGCCTGCCAGACTGACGGGCATTGAAATTGACTCGCTGTGTGTTTCTTGAGTGGGCTGAGCTGCTTTCTGTGGGTCACATGCTGACCATAAGGGGACCAATAGGGCAAAGACATCTGCTAGAAGAAATAGATATGCCAGCTGAGAGTAATCAGCAGCAAGGCAATAAAAGAGACCCCTGAGTCTCTACACAGGGGGCACACAGCATCCACCCCTTCCCCCACCCCTCGCTTGGTCACAGTTGCTGCTTGGCTTGTTAAAGAAAGTAAATAATAAGTGAAATCATGTCGGTGTGCAGTTTCTCTTCATATTACCTGCTCTTCACCATCTCCACTCTAGGTCCTTGTTTTGACTTTGCAGTGTAGTTGCTCAGAAGAAAAAAGTTACAACCCCTTGTATCTCTTAAAATTTCTTGCTTGGAGGATGGTTTTGCCATCTTTGCAGATATTCATACATGAGAGTTTTTCATTTATGCATAATAGTGCTGCCAATGTCCCTGACAAAATTATATCCACAGCACTGCTGGAGTCCCAGCATGGGAATCACCATGACATTGAGGAGTAGAGATTGTCCATAACATCCTCTTCATACTGGCCTAAGCCGGGGTGATTATCATGGATGCCTTCACGTTCTTTGTGTGCACATGTTGAGGGGAGGTGGTAGATAGAATTACTAAACTGTAAGGAGTCCTGGAGTGCTTGAGGAATGACCTGCCCGTGGGTTCTGGACACTTGGACCACTTGTATTTGTGCAGCAGTGGGAGAGAGAGGGGAAATCATGGGAAGACCAGTACAAACAAACCCTTGACTATCTGAAGTTATTCAGGAAACATTTTATGGCAACTGAATTTTTCTGTTCAACTCTAAGTCCTGAGAAATGAAGCCCTCTTTATTTCTTGTTCCCTCATCACAAATATCAGTCTCTCTTCTTCCTTCTTCCAAAGGATCCTTCTTCTGTCTTTCCGAGAGCTCATGATGATAGTATTCTTGATCCACCCAGGAGACCTTGGAGCATTGGAGCATGCGGCATTCAGGCGGGGAGGGCCTTGCCTCATAAGATATCCGTATGACATATGCAGCTGCCTCAATACCACCAGCATTGTCTGAGAACAGAAAAAATATATATATTGTGGTGAGAATTGTTAGTAAATGTAATAGTAACTCTGAAATTTTTAAAACTGAAAAGTTGTGAAATTTGAAAGTAAAATAAATACTTTTCCTGTTGGAAATGTCATCCATTTAACTCAGAGTGGAGCGAGAAAGATAGCACTGTCAAAACAGTACATTTGATTTTATTTTGTAAGAGTTTTGAGTGTGTTACATAGTGCTTAATTTTTTCTCTTGAATTATGAAAAGTTTGTGTATATTGTGATAAAGATGGGGAAAAAATAATGGCTGCCCTTCGCTGAGTCCTTGCTATGTTCCAGACACTGTGCCGAGTGATCTTCCTGTACTATCTCTTTGGAATCTAGGATAGAGACCATGTCAAGAAACTCTGTATCTAAATAACTGGCTCAAGGATGCCCAAGAACAGTTGAACTGTTGAAGGACTGTCTTAACCCTATTTCATTCTGAGCCTATGGCTGTTGATTTAGGAAATTGAAGTTTTTTTCTTTTTGTTATTATTTAGAAGACAATCCATGACTAAGGGAGCTGAAACACAAGAGGTTGCTACCCCTTTGTTTTGTGTTGGTCTCAACCTATTGGCTGAGAATACCTGTGGCACTCACATGGGTCCCTACTACCTATGGCAAGTCCCCACAGACATTTCCCCTTTTGGAGCCAATGCTGTGGCTGGATCAGGCCTTGTCTTTCTTATAATGAATGCAAGACGCACCTCAGCAACAACCATCAGGGAATTTTGAAAAAAATATCTGTTACTCACAAGTCCCAGAGGATGTACCCGGCACATCAGGGGCCACACGGAGAAGTCTTCGGTGGAGAAAAAGAGAGGGAACACAGACCTGGGGTTCTGACTTGATTGGGGTCATGGGTGAGGTGCCTAGGGTTTCACCGGTTCACTCTTTATTGGCAAGTTTAAAATATAAGAACAGAAATTAGGGCACAGGAGGGGAAAAATGGGGTCTCTCGAGCAGTCAGTTATCTAGGTTACTCAGGACTTTCTAAAAGGGGAACTTCATGGGCTGGGAGGCCTGGTTTATTATCTCATTTGTTAGTAGCTATATCATATGCTGGCAATATGTTTATTCAAGATGGAGGTCTTGGAAATGGATGCCTCATGGTTGTCAGACATGTTACAATCAAAAGAAAAAACTTATTGTCAGACACTTACACTACACTCTTATCTATGGTTTACTTTTAGATTTATACTTTCTCCCAAGCCACTGAGGACCAATAGTACTTGTAAATTCTAAATAGAGTCATGGAAGCAGTTGAAAATTTGAATAAAATTATAGTTAATTTAAAAATGCAAACATATTTCTAAAGTCTGTGGCATATAAAGTACACAGATTTAGAGTTGTTCAAACTAGATTTGAATCTGAGTTCTTCCCCATAAGCTCCTGTTGACTTGGGGCACATTACTTCTGCTTTCTTTGACTCATCTGTTTCATCTATAAAATGGGGCTAACCATGACTTACCATGTGGGGTGATTTGTATGCATTAAATGAGATAATTTTATAGTGCTTAGCACAATGCTTGAGACTGGTAAATTTACAATCACTGATAGTTTTTATATAATATCAGAGTAGGAAATACTGAAGAGGTATGTCATAAAAATAGTTATGTAATATTAGTAAGTAATAATTTACAATTATATTGAAAACATAGTCTTTTAATAACTCAGGTGAGAGCACTTAAAATTGAGGAATTTGAGTTCTGTCCCTTACGTCTTCCTCTATTTCTGACAAGTATGGGGAAAATGGAGAAATGAAGGGACCACAAGAGACCAGGATAATCCAGCCATGAACAATCAGATTCCAACTTTTTTTTATCATTTATGTGTAAAGTAATAAGCAATAGATACTTGTAAAGATTATAATCAATTCTGATGTAAATAGAAACAGCCCCAAAGTCAGATTTAAGGAAATCAAATAAGGCAGAGCCATGGAGCATCAAGGAGGGCAGACATAATTTAACTCCTGCATGATTCAAATGAATGGATATTTTTGCCTTGAATTTAACTATGATATTCTAGAAAGGGAAAAAGATGCCTGAATCACTTTTTCTTTTTTTTTCTAAAAACAGGCAAACATAAAAGATCTGTGTCTTGATAAATAAAGTTTATGCAAAGAACAACTGGAAAAATGAATGAGGGTGAGATGGGAGGAGAGATGCAGGAAAAGATGAAAGTTTAGTTGACAGGGAATAGAACATCAGGGATGGTGACTGTTCTTAAATCTCAGCCCATGTTAATCATACTCATATTGCAGGGAAGGGCAAAATCAGAAAAAAGTGATTATAGTACCTGGTTACTGTGGGACCTTTACTATGAGATTTCTGCCTGTTTACAATTTGGGAAAGAAAAATGCAGGAGGTAACTGATTTTCATGCTAGCTGTTGTGTTCTGAGGAAATTAAAAAAAAAAAGTCCAGCAACAGGAGGATAACGTGGATCTAAGTAGAGATATTTAATTATGAGGAAACTAAACAGCACCCTCTTGTTACCATGTCTCTAAACATTATCAAGCACATCTACAAAACACATACTTACTAGACCCTTCTTCCTTTATCCCCCAAGGTAGCAAAACCCAAAGCCCTGCCTGGATTCAGCTTTGCAAAGATACTATAAACACTCTTGCATTTTCCTTTTACTTGGCATTCCATACTGGGTGGCTTCCCTGAGCTGTAAAATAAACACTGGCAAGTCCCAGGAATGTGAGAGTGGATTGCTCATTAATTATAGCATTGGGGTCATCATAATGGTTTGCTCAGTCAATAAACCCATTGTCCCCTCTGCCATATAACACTCAGAGATTATGACCTCTCACTCTGAGGGGTAGAGGTAGTGACGAAATCAAGGAGATTTGGAATAGACATGAGGAAACAAGAGTGGTGGAACTTACAAATGAGCTACCAGTTTTCAATTCCAATAGCTGTATTTTTGCACTACACTGTGGTACCAAGAGCATCTGATGAAGAGGGAAAAGCAAAGGGGAAAACACATTATCTTGAAGACACCCTTTATAATGTTCCTTTTTTTAATAATTTTATTTTTATTGGAATATAACTGACATTTAACATATTAGTTTCAGGTGTCCAATGTAACGATTCCCCCTTTGTATATACTGCGAAATTATCACCACAAAAAGTTTAGTTAACATCCATCACCACACATAGTTATAATTTTCTTTTTTTCTGATGAGAACTTTTTTTAAGATTTACTCTCTCAGGAACTTCCCTGGTGGCACAGTGGTTAAGAATCCACCTGCCAATGCAGGGGACACGGATTCGATCCCTGGTCCGGGAAGATCCCACATGCTGTGGAGCAACTAAGCCCGTGTGCCACAACTACTGAGCGTGTGCTCTAGAGCCTGCGTGCCACAACTGCTGAGCCCGTGTGCCACAGCTCCTGAAGCCCGTGCACCTAGAGCCTGTACCCCGCCACAGGAGAAACCACTGCAATGAGAAGCCCATGCACCGCAACCAAGAGTAGCCCCCGCTCGCCGCAACTAGAGAAAGCCGGCGCATAGCAAAAAAGACCCAACACAGCCAAAAATAAATAAAATAAATAAATTAAAAAAAAAAAGAAAAAGATCTACTCTCTTAGCAACTTAAATATACAGCTCAGTATTATTAACTACAATCACTATACAGTACACTATATCCCCATGGCTTATTTATTTTATATAGTGTTTTTTTTTTGAAGGAATTTCAGTAAGTCCAAAATGGACAGGTCATATTTTCCAGGCAGATCCTATAGATTTAGTCCAGGACTAAATAAATTGAAATATCTTCTGATTGATTTGACCATGACTTGGAAAAACTAAATATGGAAATTTTCTTGATAGACAGAAAATGTTTTACAGTTAGAATTTTAAAAGTTTATTTATTCTTGTAGAAACAGAGAACTGTTACTTTATGGGTAGGACCAGGGGCACTAACTTCACTTTATCCTTAAATATAGACACATAGCTTCAAGTGCACCTTTGCTATGCATTGCCAGACCCTCTGAGACCAAGGAGACCTTTTTTTTCCCCAAAAATAATAGGCATGATCTATAAATATTGGTTCTCTAGATAGTAAATCTCGGTAAATATTGCCCTACATTATAATATGGAGCATTAAAATTTCTACCTAGATCAGAAAACTTTCATACTCCCTCTTCTGAGGTCTAAGATTGCTGCTATAGGCAATGACAACCAATTTGAGGGTGTGGAGAAGAAAATGATTTTGGATTTAACTCTCAAAACTGTGGGAAAGGGGATATATGTATATGTATAGCTGATTCATTTTGTTATAAAGCAGAAACTAACACACCACTGTAAAGCAATTATACTCCAATAAAGATGTTAAAAAAATGTGGGAAAAAAGAAAGAATTTTGGAGAGAAGAAACTGTAAATACCATAGGAATCAAAATGAGAAGTGAGGGAGGAATTAATGCTATTGGGGTAGGGGGCAGGGGTTGGACCCTAGCACTGTAGTGTTTGAAATAAATGATATTTACTGCTATCTCTCCATGGAGTAGAAGAGGGCTTGCAGCATAATAGGCTTTCAAATTACTTGGCAAATGAATTGACAAATGAATAAAGGAATAAAGAGCACCTTTTTGTATTTAGAAGGATTATAAATATTTGAAAACATATATTGGAAAAAAATAATGTTGAGCTGTAACAATTTGAGAAAATCCAACCTCTTTTGTAACTTTATTTTTTTTTCTTCCAGTTTTATTGAGATGTAATAGACATAGAGCGCTGTATAAAGTTCAGGTGTACAGCATGATGATTTGATTTACATACATGAAATAATTACCATAATAAATTCAGTGAACATCCATCATCACATGCAAATACAAAATAAAAGAAAAACATTTTCCTTAGAATGAGAACACTTAGGATTTACTCCTTTGACAATTTTCACATGTATCATCTCGCAATGTTAATTATATTAATACGTTGTACATTACATCCCTAGTATGTATTTATCTTATAACTGGAAGTTTACCACATTCTTCCCCGTCCCCTCAAACCCTGCCTCTGGTAACCACAAATCTGATCTTTTTTTAGTGTGTTTGTTTGTTTGTTTTTGAGGTATAATTGACCAACAACACTTTGTAAGTTCTTGGTGCATAACATAGTTATTGGACATTTCTATGTATTACAAAATTATCACCATGATGAAGCTAGTTACCATCTGTCACTGTACAAAGATATTGCATTATTATTGACTATATTCCCAATCTGTACACTTCATCCCCATGACTCATTTATTTTGTCCCTGGAAGTTTTTACTGTACCTCTTAATCTCCCTTATCCATTTCTCACCTGACTCCCATCACCCTCCCCTCTGGCAACCACCTGTTTGTTCTTTATATCAATGACTGTTTCTGTTCTGTCATGATTGCTCTTTTTTTTGTTTGTTGGTTTCTTAGATTCCACATATAACTGAAATCATACAGTATTTTTCTTTCCCTATATGACTTATTTTACTTAGCATAATGCCCTCCAGGTCCATCCACGTGGTCACAAATGACAAGATTTCATTATTTTTAATGGCTGGGTAGCATTCCATTGTACTATATACCACATCTTTTTCATCCATTCCTCTGTCCATGAGCATTCAAATTCCTTCCATATATTGGCTATTGTAAATAATGACGTGATGAACATAGGGGTATGTGTATCTTTTTGAATTAGTGTTTTCATTTTCTTTGGATAAATACCCAGGAGTGGAATTGCTGGATCATATAATAGTTCTGTTTTTATTTTTTTGAGGCACCTCCATACTGTTTTCCATAGTGGCTGCGCTGATTTACATTCCCACCAATAGTGAATGAAGGTTCCTTTTTCTCCATATCCTCACCAACATTTGCTATTTATTGTCCTTTTGTTAAAAGCCATTCTGATGTGTGAGGTTATATCTCATTGCAGTTTTAATTTGCATTTCCCCCATGACTTAGTGATGATAAGCATCTTTTCATACTATTGGCCATCTGTATATCTTGTCTGGAAAAATGTCTATTCAGGTCCTCTACCCATTTTTTAATCAGGTTTGTTTTTTTGATACTTAGTTGTGTGAGTTCTCTTTGAATACTAACTCGTTATTGAATATGTCATTTGCAAATGTCTTCTATTTAGTAGGTTGCCTTTTCACTTTATTAATGACTTCCTTCACTGCAAAAGCTTTTTAGCTTGGTATAGCCCTGCTTATTTTTGCTTTTTTTCCCTTTGCCTGAAGAGGAAATATTAAGATTGACATCAAAGAGTGTACTGCCCATGTTTTCTTTTAGGAGTTTTATGGTTTCAGGTCTTACATTTAAGTATTTAATCCATTTTGAGTTTATTTTTGTGTATAATGTAAGAAAGTAGTCCAGTTTGATTCTTTAACATGTAGCTGTTTGGTTTTCCCAACACCATTTATTGAAGAAGTTGTCTCTTCCCCATGGTATATTCTTGCCTTCTTTGTTATAGATTAATTGACCATATAAGTGTGGGTTTATTTCTGAGCTCTCTATTCTGTTCCACTGATTTTTTGTCTGTTTTTGTGCCAGTGCCATACTGTTTTTATTACTGTAGCTTTGTAGTATAGTTTGAAAGCAAAGTGTGATACCTCCAGCTTTGTTGTTTTTTCTCAAGGTTGTTTTTCATATCTGGGGTCTTATGTGTGTCCATACAAATTTTAGATTTATTTGTTCTAATTCTGTGAAAAATGCCGTTGGTATTTTGATAAGGATTGTATTAAACCTGCAGATTGCCTTAGGTAGTATGGTCATTTTAACAATATTAATTCTTCCAATCCATGAATATGGTTCTCTTTCCATTTGTTTGTGTGGTCTTCAATTTCGTTCATCACTGTCTTATAGTTTCCCAAATACAGGTCTTTTACCTCCTTAGTTAGATTTCTTCCTAGATATTTTATTCTTTTTGATGTAACTATAAATGGTATTGTTTTCTTAATTTTTCTTTCTAATAGTTGTTTTTAGTGTATAGAAACACAGCCGATTTCAGTATATTAATTTTTCACCCTGCAACTTAATTGAATTCATTTATTCTAATTGTTTTTTGGTGGCATCTTGAGGTAGGCATAGTATCATTTCATCTGCAAACAATGATAGTTTTACTTCTTCCCTTCCAATTTGGATTCTTTTTATTTTTCTTGCTTGATTGCTATAGCTAGGACTTCCAATACTATGTTGCATAAAAGTTGTGAGAGTGAGCATCTTTGTCTTGTTCCTGATCTTAGAGGAAATGCTTTTAGCTTTCCACCATTGAGTATGATGTTGGCTGTAGGTTTGTCATATATGGCCTTTATTATGTCTGTAAAACTCTTTATTTCTTCTTCAAATCTGAATAATAGCCTTGCTGAATAGTGTTTTTTAAATTTATTTTATTGAGGAAACTTTGATTTATAACATTATATAAGTTTCTTGTGTGCAACATTATATTTTACTACTATATACCCTGAAATGTGCCCACCACCAAAAATTGAGTTTCCATTCATCATCATATGGTTGATCGCCTTTACCCATTTCACTCTCCCACCCCAATCCTTACCAGTCTGGTAACCACTACTCTATTCTCTCTACCTATGTGTTTGTGTTTGTTTGGTTTGGTTTGTTCATATATTTTTTTTTGTTTATTAGTTGTTTATATTTCCCATGAGTGAAATCATATGGTATTTGATACCATAATCATCTTTCTTCATCTGATTTATTTCACTTAGCATAATACCCTTGAGGTCCATGCATGTTGTCACATATTGCAAGATTTCATCTTGTAGTATTATTATTGTAGTAGTATTTCAAAATATATATACCACATTTTCTTTATCCATTCATCTGGTAATGGGCACTTACGTTGTTCTATATATTGACTGTTATAAATAATGATGTGATGAACATGAGGATCCATATATCTTTTCAGATTAGTGTTTCTATAATATTTGGATAGATACTCAGAAGTGGGATAGCTGATATTTCTATTCTTAATTTTTTGAGGACTCTCCGTACTGTCTTCCATAGTGGCTGCACCAATTTACATTCCTACCAACAGTGCATGAGGGTTCTCATTTTTTGACATCATCACCAACACTTGTTTTTTTTCTTCTGATAATGTTTGGTTTTATTATTATTTTTTTAAATAACATTAACATTTTTATTGGAGTATACTTGCTTTACAATGTTGTGTTAGTTTCTGCTGTACAACAAAGTGAATCAGCTATATGTATACATATATCCCCATATCCACTCCCTCTTGCGTCTCCTTCCCACCCTCCCTATCCCACCCCTCTAGGTGGTCACAAAGCACGGAGCTGATCTCCCTGTGCTATGCAGCTACATCCCGCTAGCTTACTGTTTTACATTTAGTAGTGTATATATGTCAGTGCCACTCTCTCACTTCATCCCAGCTTACCTTTCCCCCTCCCTGTGTACTCAAGTCCATTCTCTACATCTGCATCTTTATTCCTGTCCTACCCCTAGGTGCTTCAGAACCAGTTTGTTTTTTCTGGATTCCATATATATGTGTTAATATATGATATTTGTTTTTCTCTTTCTGACTTCACTCTGTATGACAGAGTCTAGGTCCATCCACCTCAGTACAGATAACTCAATTTCGTTTCTTTTTATGGCTGAGTACTATTCCATTGTATATATGTGCCACATCTTCTTTATCCCTTCATCTGTTGATGGACACTTAGGTTGCTTCCATGTCCTGGCTATTGTAAATAGTGCTGCAATGAACATTGCTGTATATGACTTTTTTTGAATTATGGTTTTCTCAGGGTATATGCCCAGTAGTTGGATTTCTGGGTCACGTGGTAATTCTATTTTTAGTTTCTTAAGAAACCTCCATACTGTTCTCCATAGTGGCTGTATCAACTTACATTCCCACCAACAGTGCAAGAGGGTTCCCTTTTCTCCACATCCTCTCCAGCATTTATTGTTTGTAGATTTTTTGATGATGGCCATTCTGATCAGTGTGAGGTGATACCTCATTGTGGTTTTGATTTGCATTTCTCTAAAGATTAGTGATGTTGAGCATCCTTTTATGTGTTTGTTGGCAATCTGTCTGTCTTCTTTGGAGAAATGTCTATTTAGGCCCATTTTTCAACTGAGTTGTTTTGTTTTTTTGATATTGAGCTGCATGAACTACTTGTATATTTTGGAGATTAATTCTTTGTCAGTTGGTTCGTTTGCAAATATTTTCTCGTATTCTGAGGGCTGTCTTTTCGTCTTATTTATGGTATACTTTTCTGTGCAAAAGCTTTTAAGTTTCATTAGGTCCCATTTGTTTATTTTTGTTTCCATTTCTCTAGGAGACGGGTCAAAAAGGATCTTGCTTTGATTTACATCACAGAGTGTTCTGCCTATGTTTTCCTCTAAGAGTTTGATCGTTTCTGGCCTTACATTTAGGTCTTTAATCCATTTTGAGCTTATTTTTGTGTATGATGTTAGGAAGTGTTCTAATTTCATTCTTTTACATTTAGCTGTCCAGTTTTCCCAGCACCAGTTACTGAAAAGGCTGTCTTTTCTCCATTGTATATTCTTGCCTCCTTTATCAAAAATCAGGTGACCATATGTGCGTGGGTTTATCTCTGGGCTTTTTATCCTGTTCCATTGATTTATATTTCTGTTTTTGTGCCAGTACCTTACTGTCTTGATTACTATACCTTCAACACTTGTTATTTATTGTCTTTTTGATAATAGCCATTCTGACAGCTGTGAGGTAATATCACACTGGTTTTAATTTGATTTACCTAATAATTAGTGATGGTGAATGCCTTTTCATATGCCTGTTGACCATCTCTATGTCTTTTTTGAAAAATTGTCTATTCAGGCCCTCCACTCAAGTTTTAATCGCATTGTTTGTTTTCTTTTTTCTTGTTGTTTGAGTTCTTTATATATTTTATATATTGTATATATCATGTGTATATATAATATTGTATATATCATTTGCAAATATCTTCTCTCATTAAGTGGGTTGTCTTTTTGTTTTATTGATTCTTTCCTTTGCTGTGCAGAACGTTTAGTTTAATATAATCCCATTTGTTTATCTTTACTTGTGTTCCCCTTGCCTGAGGAGACATATTTAGAAAGATATTACTAAGTGCCTACTGTATGTTTTCTTCTAGGAGTTTTATGGTTTCAGATCTTAGTCTTTAATCCATTTTGAGTTAATTTTCGTGTATGGTTTGAGATAGTAGTCTAATTCCATTTTTCTGCATGTGGCTGTCCAGTTTTCTCAATGCCATTTATTTTTTTTTTTTTTACAGATTTTTTTTTTCATGTGGACCATCAAAATTCTTTATTGAATTTGTTACAGTATTGCTTCTGTTTTATGTTTTGGTTTTTTGGCTGCAAGCCATGTGGGATCTTAGCTCCCTAACCAGGGATCAAACCCATGCCCTCTGCATTGGAAGGCGAAGTCTTAACCACTGGACCACCAGGGAAGTTCCCTGAATGCCATTTATTGAAGAGACTATCCTTTATATTTTATGTTCTTTGCTTCCTTCTTACAATTGTCCATATATGTTTGGGTGTACTTCTGGGCTTTTAATTCTGTTCCATTGATCTATGTATTTATTTTTCTGCCAATACCATGCTGTTTTGATTACTATGCTTTGTAATATAGTTTGAAATCAGGGAGTGTGATACCTACAGCTTTGTTCTTTTTTCTCAGGATTGCTTTGGCTATTCAGTATCTTTTGTGGCTTCATATACATTTTAGAATTTTTTGTTTCAGCTATGTAAAAAATGTCCTTGGAATTTTGTTAGGGATTACACTGAGTCAGTAGATTGCTTTAGATAACATGGACATTTTGACAATGTTAAATCTTCTAATCCACGAGCATGGAATATCTTTCCATTTATTTATATCTTCTTTAATTTCTTACACCAATGTCTTATAGTTTTTAGTGTACTGGTGTTTCATCTTGATTAAATTTATTCCTAGGTATTTTATTCTTTTTGTTGAGATTGTAATTGGAATGGTTTTTTAATTTCTCTTTCTCCCATCTCATTGTTAGTATTGGTTTGGCCCAAAAAGTTCATTTGGGTTTTTCTGTAAGATGTTATGGAAAAACCCAAATGAACTTCTTTGGCCAACCCAGTACATAGAAATGCAACAGATTTTTCTATATTGATTTTGTATCCTACAACTTTTCTGTATGCATTTATTAGTTCTAAGAGTTTTTGGTGTAGTCTTTAGTGCTTTCATACATAGTATTATGTCATCTATAAACAGTAACAGTTTTACTTCTTCCTTTCCAATTTGGATGACTTTTCTTTCTTTTTCTTGCCTAATTGCTCTGGCTAGGACTTCCAATACTATAAGAGTGGAGATAGTGGGCATCCTTGTCTTGTTGCTGTACTTAGAGGGATAGCTTTCATTTTTTTACTTTTGAATATGATGTTAGCTCTGGGTTTGTCATATATGGCCTTTTTTATGTTGGATACCTCCCTTCTATACCCACTTCATTGAGTTATTATAAATAAGTGTTGAATCTTGTCAGATGCTTTTTCTGCTTCTATTAAGATGATCATATAGTTTTCAACCTTCATTTTGTTAATGTGGTGTATCACATTGATTGATTTGTGGATGTTGAAACATTCTTGCATCCCTGGAATAAATCTCACTTGATCATGGTGTATGATCCTTTTGATATATTGTTGAATTCAGTTTGCTAATATTTTCTTGAGGAATTTTAAATCTGTGTTCATCAGAGATATTGGCCTATGATTTTCTTTTTTGTGTGTGTTCTCTTTGTCTGCTTTTGGTATCAGGGTGATGTTGGCCTCATAAATGACTTAGGAAGTATTCCCTCCCCTTCAATTTTTGGAATAGTTTGAGAAGGATATATATTAAGTCTTCTTTGACTGTTTGGTAAAATTCACCTGTGTAGCCATCTGGTCCTGTACTTCTATTCTTTGGGAGCTCTTTGATTACTGTTTCAGTCTCTGTACTAGTGATTGGTCTGTCAGATTTTCTTTTTGTTCATGATTCTGTCTTGGAAGGTTACATGATACTAAGAATTTGTCCATTTATTCCAGGTTGTCCAGTTTGTTCACATAGAGTTGTTTTTAATATTCTCTTATAATCCTTTGTGTTTATATGGTATCCCTTATTAGTCCTCCTCTTCTATTTTTGATTTTATTTATCTTTTTTTTTATTAATGAGGCTATCTAACTAACAGTTTGTCAGTTTTGTTTATGTTTATAAGGAACCAGATCTTAATTTCATTGATATTTTCTATTTTAGTCTCTATTGCATTTATTTCTGCTCTGATCTTTATTATTTCCTTTCTTCTACTAACTTGGGGCTTCATTTATTCTTCTTTCTCTAGTTCCTTTGGAGGTAATTTAGATTTTTTTTTTTAATTTTGTTTCTTGAGGTATTGCTATAGATTTGCCTGTTAGTACTGCTTTTGCTCTGTCCCGTAGATTTTGGTATGTTGTATTTTCATTTTCATTCATCTTCAGGTAACCTTTTTTTGTCTCCCCTGATTTCTTCATTGACCCAGTAGTTCTTCAGTAGCATGTTGTTTCGTCTCCACGTGTTTGTGATTTTTCCAATTGTTTTCTTGTACTTGATTTCTAGTTTCATACCATTGTGATCGGAAAAGATGCTTTGTATGACTTTAGTCTTCTTAAATTTACTGAGACTTGTTTTATGTCCCAGCATATGGTCTGCCCTTGGCAAAGTTCCATGTGCACTTGAGAAGAATGTATATTTTGCTGCATTTGGATGGAATATTGTATAAAATTTATCAAATTCATCTGGTCTTATATTTCATTTAAAGCTGATGTTTCCTTGTTGATTTCCTGCCTGAATGATCTATCCATTGATGTAAGTGGGATGTTAAAGTCCCCTACTATTATGTGTTGCTGTCAATTTCTCACTTTAGATCTATTAATAATTATTTTTTATATGTTGGTTCTCCTAAACTAGTGCATATATATTAACCATTTTTGCCTTTTACTACCTTTTTTAGCTTGAAGTCTATTTTGCATGATATAAGTATAGTTACACTTTCTTTTGGCTGCCATTTGCTTGGACTATCATCCTTTATCCCTTCACTTTCAGCCTATGGTTGTCTTCAGAGCTGAGTTGTGTAGGCAGCATAGAGTTGGGTCATGTTTTTTAATTTGTCCAGCCACTCTGTGTCTTTTGATTGGTCATTTAGTTAGGGTGATTACTGATAGATGAGGACTTAGTACTGCAGTATTATCTTTTGTTTTCTGATTGTTCTATATCTTCATTGTTTCTTTTTCCTTGTGTTTCTGTCTGCCATTTTGGTTTGGTTGTTTTATATGACATTTTTCTAAGTTTCCTCTTTTTGTATGTTTCATGTTTTTGCTCTGTGCTTATGTTTTGTGGTTACCTTTTGGTTTGTGTAAAACTTGCCACAGATTCAATAGTCTTTTTTTTGCTGATGGCATCTTATCTTCATCAACCTCTATGAGTTTTTTTCCCTATTCCTCTTCCAATTTTATGTTTTTGTTGTCTCAAATTATTCCTTTTTATATTGTTTTTACCAAACTGCAATAGCTATAGTTATTTTTCTGCTTTCTTTTTTTCTCCCTTTAACCTTTTTTTTTTTTTCTTTGAGGTATGTGGGCCTCTCACTGTTGTGGCCTCTCCCTTGCAGAGCACAGGCTCTGGACACGCAGGCTCAGTGGCCATGGCTCATGGGCCCAGCCACTCTGTGGCATGTGGGATCTTCCCAGACCGGGGCATGAACCCATGTCCCCTGCATCGGCAGACGGACTCTCAACCAGTGCACCACCGGGGAAGCCCTCCCTTTAACCTTTAGGCTATAATAAAGTGTTTGAAAAGCTGTTCTTGTAAAGAGTTGCAGTTTTCTGGTTCTGTTTATCACCTTACTCAAAGTTTTGTGTACTTTTGCCTATTTGTTCCTGGTAGAAGAGCTACTTTCAACATTTCTTGTAGGGCAAGTCTAGTATTGATGAACTCTTTCAGTTTTTATTTGTCTTTATTTCTCCTTCATATCTTAATGGTAACTTTCTTGGATAGAGTATTCTTGCTTGACAGTTTTTATCTTTAATCTTTAATAAGAATGTCATTCCATTCTCTCCTGGTCTGTAGGGTTTCTGATGAGAACTCTGCTGAGAGCCTAATGGAGGTTCCTTTGTAGGTTACCATCCATTTTTTCCCTGGCAGCCTTTATAATTCTTTCTTTGTCATTGACTTTTGACAGTGCTAATATAAAGTTTCTTGGATAAGATATTTTTGCATTGAGGTAATTAGGTGTTCACTTATCTTCATGGATTTGTATATCCAATTCCTTCCTCATTTCTCAGCTATTATTTCTTTAAATACACTCTCTGCTTCCTTCTTCTTCTCTTCTTCTGGAATATCCATTACCCTAACATTGCCTTTTCTAAAAGAGTAAGGTAGCTCTCATAGCATTTTCTCATTTTTTTATATCTTATTTCTCTTTCCTCTTCTACTTGTATCATTTCTAGATTTTGATCTTCAAGCCTGCTAATTCTCTCTTCCATGTGGTTTGCTCAATGTCCATTGCTTTCTAAAATATTCTTCCTCTCATTTATTGAGTTCTTCAGCTCCTGAATTTCTGTTTGGTTCTGTTTTAAAGTTTCAGTCTCTTTGGTAAAGTATTCCTCTGTTCATTAATTTTATTCCTGAGGTCTTTAAATTGCCTTTCTGAGTTTTCTTGTTGCTCATTGAGTTTATTTCTGACAGTTATTTTGAATTCTTTATCAGCTATGTTGGTTTCTGGAGGATTGTCATTTTCTTCCTGTAGTATAGTGTTACTGTGGTTCTTCACGATACTTGATGAATTGTTCCTCTGTCTCTGCATTTGAAGTTAAATGACGTTAGATATTGAGTCTTTCTTTTGTTTTCTGGTAGGTGGAGCTATAACACAAACTTCTGGTTTCTTCTACCTGAGCTGCCTCTGGCTGTATTTGAGACTTGGCACATTCCAGCCTCCACAGCCTCTATATGAACTGTGGCACTGTGCCTTCATTATAGCTTCTTTTGCCTCTGAGGTCGTTGCTGCCTTGCTTCTGCCATCCCTGTTGTCACTGGGATGGTGGGCTCTTTCCTTGTGTCCAGGATCCCCTGAGTCACAGACTCTGCAGCTGTAGCAGGAGGAGGATGGTCAGAGGGAGCCATATTACATAGCCGCCTCTTCTGTGTCTCGTGTTATAAGGTTCACAGGATCTGCCACTGCAAGTGACGGGGCAGGGGCTGGGTTCATGGTCATCTCAGCATTGGAGGGACTGGGTCCCAGTCCCCACTGCCTCTGCTGCCCAGTTACCTATGGCCATGGGTGCTGCTGTGAAGGGGACGCTGGTCATGTGTGCCACCTTCCTTACTGGTACTGGGTTCTCTGTGCCATGGTCAGAGTGCTGGGATTACAGACACTGACTCTGCTGGTCCCTTATTTCCACCTCCTCTATGTGTTCCAGTCCACCCACCTTTAAATGTATAGATTTGTGGAATTCTCTGGCATCCTGTTGTTTTGGGTAGAGGCACCTTTTAGAGTTTTGGATGTTTTACTGGTTATAGATTGAAGGGGATATGGAAAGGTACTGTCTTACTCTGCCATGTTGCTGACGTCCCTGGATAGAGTATTCTTGGTTATAAGTTTTTTCCTTTCATCGCTTTAAATATATGGTGCCATTCTCTTCTGACCTGCAAAGTTTCTGCTGAAAAGTCTGCTGACAGTCTTGTGGGAGTTCCCTTTTCCCTTGTTGCTTTTAAGATTGTCTCTTTATTTTTAATTTTTGCTAATTACAATGTGTCTTGGTATAGACCTATTAGTGTTGATGTTGTTGTGACTCTCTGTACTTCCTGGTCCTGAATATCCATTTTTTTTCCCCCAGGTTAGGGAAGTTTTCAGCTATTATTGCTTCAAATAATTTTTCTGCTCCTTTCTCTCTCCTCCTCCTTTGACCTCTATAATCTGAATACTTGATGTTGTCCCAGAAGTCTCTTAAACTGTCCTCATTTTTTAAATTCTTTTTTTTGTTCTTCAGCTTTCATGATTTCCACTACTCTGTCTTCCAGTTCACTGATCTATTTCTTTGTGTCTTCTAATCTGCTGTTGATTTCTTCTAGTGTATTTTTTATTTCAGTTATTGTTTTCTTTAGCTCTGTTTTGTTCTTTATATTTTCTAACTCTGTTAAACTTTTCACTGTGTTCATCCGTTCTTCTCCAGTGTTCTTCTCCCACGTTTGTTGAGTATCTTTATGATTATTACCTTGAGCTCCTTATTAGGCAGATTGCTTATCTCCACTTCACTTAGTTCTTCTAGAGCTTTATATTGTTCCTTCATTTGGAACGTATTCCTCTTTTGCCTTATTTTGCCTGAGTCTCTGTTTTTATTTCTATTAGGTAGGTTGGATACATTTCTCGATCTTGGAGATGTGGCCTTATGTAGGAGATGTCCTGTGAGGCCCAGCAGCACACTCGCCTCTGGTCATCAGAGCGTTATGATCTAGGGGTGCCCCTATGTGGGATGCTGCTGGCCTGCTGGTATGTGGGACTGGGTCCTGGCACCTCTGGCTATGGGACCATGGGGTCCTGGGTCTGGTCCTGGTGCACTGATGGACATGGCCATGTCCTGGGCAGCTGGCTGTGGCATCTGGGGCATCCTGGTACTGGCCTGCTAGTGGTTGGGGCCAAGTCCTGGGGCAGCTAGCTATAGGACCTGGGGCTGGTGCCAGTCCACTGGTGCCTGGAGTCATCCCAGCACAGCAGGCTGCAAGGCCAGGGGAGTCTGGGCCAGTCCCTGCCCACTGGTAGGCAGTGTCAGGTCATGAGGCTGCTTACTGGGGGATCTGTGGGAGCCCAAGTGTAGAGTCAGCCTCCTGGTGGGTGGGACTGGGTTCCCACATAGCTGGCTGCTGAGCCTAGGGTGTCCAGGGACTTGTGCCTATTGGCTGGTGGGCAAGTAAACTCCTTGTTAATAGGCTAGAGGGAGAACTGCAGAGTGGTGCTTGTAAGCACCAGTGTCCTCATGGTAGAAAGAGCTCCCCAAGATGGCTGCTGCCAGCATCTGTGCCCCCATGGGGACTCCTAGTTGCCTCTTGCTTCTTTGGAGGTTCTCCACGATCAGCAGGTATGTTTGATGCGTGTTCCTTTCATATTATTCCCTCTGCACCTGGTCTCAGGGTGTGTGAGATTTTGTGTGTGCCTTTTAAGAGCAGAATCTCTGTTTCCTACAGCCCTCAGGCTCTCCTGTATGCAAGCCCTGCTGGACTTCAAAGCCAGATGTTCTAGGAGCTCATCTTCCTGGTCCAGTACCCCAGTCAGGAAAGCCTGATGTGGCGCTTGGACCCCTTACCCCCTGGGGAGAACCTCTGCAATTATGATTATCCTCCCATTTATGGGTCGCCTTTCCCAGAAGTTTGGATCTTGACTATAATACGTCTCTGTACCTCCTACCCATCCCATTGTGGTTCCTTTTTATATCTATAGTTGTGGAAAAAGTTTTCTGTTAGTATTCACGTTTTTCTCATTGATGTTTGCTCTGTAAATAATTGGAATTTTAATGTGACAGTGAGAGGAGGTGAGCTCAGGGTCTTCCAACTAAACTATCTTGGACACATCCCCTTAATTCCTCAGAAGTCTAAAACCAAGGTATTGTTCAGGACTGCATGCCTCCTGGAGGCTCTGGGGACATAGTCCTTCTGAGTTTTTATTCAGAGTCTTGAGGCTGCCCGCATTCCTTGGCTCATGACCCTTTCTTCACATCACTTCAACCTCTTGCTTCAAGAATCCTATCTCTTACTGTCTTTTGTAACTTTATATAAGAGGGAATATCAATGGGGAAATAAAATAACATTAGATTTAAACAACAAGTAATATCATCTGTAAAGTGTATTCTCGATTGAAACACTACCTAAATTTTGGCAAATAGTAGAGTTTTTAAAATCATAAAAACTTTGCAGATATCAAGTGATAAACTTTAATAACAACACTATTAAGTTATTAGTAGAAATAAAGCAATGTTTCTAAAAAAAAACTTACTCTTTGATGGCTTTATCATCATTCTTTCAAATAATGTTCTTTCTTGCTCTTTTCCAAGTTCAGCAGAACGTGATAATATATAATAGCTGGAATGTCTGTTTTCAGTTTGCATTTTTTTTTAGATTACTAAGCACATTCACTTTTCTAACATAGAACCAAAAGATTATAGCAACAAAATGCCATTTGAAATATGCTGAACGACTTGCTGACATTAAGGACTTTATGATAATATTTTAATTACTTTGTTTACCAGCTAGAGAGTTTTAGGTAAATGAATCCTATCGGTTTCAGTTTTGTAAAGCTCTTTTCATAAAGGCATGTTAGATTTACTTGAAATTAATGACCAAGTTATTAAGGAAGATTCAATGAAAATTGCACACACTCGTCCCTAAACAATTTTTCCTTAGAAGTTACAAATTAAAATAAAGGCTAAAGGATAGTAATGTCTGAATATCTCTAATAGTTTATAGATCTTTTGTAATATTTTCAAATTTGAAGTAAATGAGTGTTCCATGAAATATATTACTGTATATATACTACACAGTATAATATTATGTAATATTGGGTATTTGAATATAATATTATAGTCAAATGAATAGAAATATGATTAGCTTAGTGACTTTAAAATTTTACGACTGTTTACCATTTTTAAAAAGAAAATTTTATGTGTATTGGATTCAACTATTTAATCAAAGAGAAAGAAGAAAATAATTTTGCTCTTTATGGCCATACCAAGATCTTCAGTCACTCAGTTTTTTCTCCCTCACCCAGTCTTGTGTTTGCATCGGATTCCTTCCACGATCAGATACTCAATGTTTCATTTTTCACTAGCCTAGATTTCTAAGCCCTTTGCTGTCCCTGTATGTCCATGCCAATCTTCAGCTCTGCATCCTTCCCAAGAGGATGGCGTTCAGTAATAACTGGAGAGGCAAGCAGAGGTCCCATCTCTGTGCAGCTGAGGCCACTTGGCTCCATCTCTAGTTTCTGCCTCATTTCAGGCTCTCGAGGCAGGCTGCACTGAAGGAGTTTTAATTCCCTACATATAAGGCTTAGTAATGTGTCATTCTTGCTTTGTGACCCAGTTGGACCTTATGCCCTGGGTCTAGTCATTAAGTTTCGATCTTGTCCCATTTTTCTCAAATTGTTTTGGCACCCTGTTAGAAACCTCTGCTCCATTCTTTATGTCTTTCCCAGCTTTGTGTCCCATGCCATATTCTAGTCTTGATTGGCGTCTTGCTCTCTGCCGAAAGAATTGTATATTTTCCCCACTTGTACATCCTCTAACTTCTATTTCAGTATCAGTGCCAGATTTTTAACTAACCTTGTACTTTTTTTTGATTTCTAAAGAATTTGTCCAATAGGATTTCTCTCATTTTATTTAAATAATTCAACTGTTATCTCCTAAAGTAATAATTTTATTATTGCATTTACATAATATAAGACAACCATTTTGTTATCAAATTTATAGTACCTTTATAGATTAAAAACCTATTTTTCCGTTTTGTTCTGGACGAAGATTAGCCTCTTTTGTATGACGACTCTATATCTAGTTACATTGCTGGGCGCTCACCGCCATACCTCACCTTCCCAGATCACAACCGTTGTTTCAGGGCTCCTCCCTCCCCAGGTGTCAGAGTTACCACATTTTCCCATAAAGTGAAATGTGTATAACCAATCACAGTTTCCCCTTAGGAAACACGTTGTCTTAAAACATGCTTTCATTAGTTGATTATTTCCCTCATGTACTGTTTGCATTCACACATACACAAGCATGCACACACATGGATGTATATATGTGTTTATGTGTGTATTATGTTCTAAAGGCTCTAATTTAATTTGTCAAACATGCATTCCCCATCCCCACCCCATGCAGCCAGTCTCTGGAGAAATGTATTTTCTTACATATGTAGTTCTTTAATATGAAGTATTGATTCAAATGCCATTGCTTTTGGAGAAGCCCCATTGAAAATCAAAGCAAAATTACTTGTATCTGTATTTAACTCCAAATTGTATCAAAATATGCAAACATTTAGAAAATCTGTTTGGTGTTCATGTAAATGTAAATTGTCAATACTGTGAGATTGTTAATAAGACATGAATTTCAATTTCCCCTATTCTTAGGAAATGGGGCAGTCTAACCAAAGTGATTATTTTAGATTTGTTTTCATTTTATATAGTTCAGTGAATCTGCTAAACTTTCTATCATTGTAGGGATTTTCAAATTACATTTTTTTGCAGACTGTCCTGTATACAAAATACTGAAATATTCAATAGGTGTTAAATTCATCAGTAAAAATTTAAAATGTATTTCTTGTTCAAAAGTATGAAATGAAAAAAATTGTTAAAGTGCTAATCTTATTACTAACATGAATTCAAGCCACCACCCCCCAAAGTTTTTAAGTATAGTGACAAAAATTATTTATTTAACAATGAGGCTTAATGTGTTGCTTGTAAAAGATGAACATTGATTCTTTTTTCTTTTGTGGAATATTAATAAACATTAACAGAAAACAGCATCTTACTTTATTTCATAAAATTGTATTGGTCATGTATCCTCTATTTAGAAGCTATTGATACTTGATGCATAATCTAGAAAAATTTTATGCAATGTTTAATTTTGTATGTTAGTTTATGCGTTTATAAACTTATAAATGCATAAAAACTAATTATAATTTATGTGATAAAATGAAAAATTCAGCTACTGGGTTAAAGGTATTCTCCACATACTCATTATACAAATATTAAAATTCCTCTGTGAGTTATCGAGTATCCATCCTGGAGACTGACAGTTTATTTTTACTGACAAAATTGAATAAAGGAACAATAGAACAAGGGATGGCAGCTATGGTATCAGTTTGTTCAAAAATGTTTACTTATTGCTCACTATTGGCTAGGAACTGGGGTTGTAGGAACAAACAAAACAAATGCACACTGTCAGCTTACTGTTTAGTGGGAAAATCAAATAATTATGCAAATAAATATTCATTCACAGGCTGTACTACATACTTGAAAGATAAATGACAAATGACAAGTTGTGACAAGTTGTAAGGCATTGGGTTAATTTAGAATGGGGTTGGTTTCAGAGATGTAGGAAGATTTAAAAACTCATCACCACAGCTACTTTCATAAAAATCTTTCAGGATTAACTCTTTAAATACACTTATATTTTATACTATCCTAATATTATATAACATTATATTTGTATTTTATATATAATAATTTATATTTTCCTATTAAAAATAAGCATTTGTTCTCAAATTGGAGTCATAAATATATATATATATATATATATATATATATACACACACATATATATGCCTCATAAAACCTGGTAATCAGTATTGTAGAATGGTCAACCTTAATTTAGTTCAGGTTCTTCTAATGAGGTGGTATTTCAGGTAATTCTGTTTGGTACTGTGTGCAAATTTTGGACTGATTTTTGCAATTATTACCAAAACTCATGTAAAAGTGGCTTCCTCTTAACATCGTATTTTGACATGCTGGGTCCCCATGTTACCAGTGGAGGGTTTGGGATCAGAGCAAGGAGGTAGCAAACCTAGGCAATAGCCAGGGGAGTAGGGAAAGACATGCATCTTATAAAGAGAGTGGATCGGTAATGTTGAAATACTCTCCTCGTTAGTGGAGTGCTAACACTTTTATAGGATATTAGTGGAAAGAAACAATGGAGCAAGGATGGAAATGACAACAAGAGGCAATATTTATTGATATTTAACATGTGTCAAGAACTGTGTCTAATGCTTTATATTCTTTATTTTTTTAGTCATCTCTATAAGGTAACTACTTTGATTTTTAGCACTTCAAGGAGAAAAACGCTAAGATTTAGAAAGTTTGGGTAACTTTCCAAAGGTGATATAGGTAATTAGTGGATGCGGAGGCTGCAACCATTTTAGATGAATCCTGCACTCATCTTTTTCTGAAACTGATTGTGTGTTTGTGCAGTTCTGAACTCAGTTTATTTTTTGTGTTTTTTAACAAATCTTAGCCTAACCTAATTCTAATAGATTTTCTCCTAGGCTTTTACCTTCCACAGTGATGGCTATACATGAGAATAAAGGTACTGGTAGGTTTAAAGAACAAACAAACCAAAACCCAAAAAACAACAACAAAAAAAAAAAACACCTCCTTTTTATGTTGAGCTTTTTCTATTTTAGAAATTTTTAGGTAAGTCCAAAACACTTTAAGTAGAATCATCTTAGGAAAAGGCAGTGTATTGAATTAAATATATTGCCAATAATTCTAATCAGATGTGGCCATTTTTGCATGTTATTTTTCTTAAATTAAGTGTTGACCTTTCATGGTCTCATAATTGCAAGAAATATGTATTCCAGTATAGTGCCCTTTGGGAATAATGTTAGCCAAATAAAATCATGAGAACTATAATAATGTAGAGAGATTAGTAATGATGTAAAATTACTTAGAATTAATTTACCTGGAAAAATAGCATTAATAAAACTGTAAGAGTTGGTGCACACTATCTAGTTTGTCTGTAATTTCTTTTTTCCAGAGATTTTCTATAGTGCTGTCATATTTTCTTAAAGGTCTCTTTATAAGTAAACTCTAATTTATAGAAAATAATGCATACCATTATATCACAACTATGATGTTATATGAGACATTTGTCACTGGGAATTTATTTGATAGTTTCTTTTTCCTACATTTATTGTGATTTAGATCTTTTAAAAATGCTATCTTACTTTTCTTCCAAATGCATTTGTGATCCCTACATAGATATGATAGTACATCTCACAATAAGATTGCTTACAGGTTTTTTCAATACCATCATTTTCATATCAATGAAAGCTGAAATTTCTTGAAATTAGCTATTTATTCCTAAAATATGAACATTTTATCATTAAGTCTTATAAACACCTACATATTCCTTATAGATACATGGTTTTGTATATAGGAAATTTTTAAATTAATTGTTTGTGAATACCTAACAACAGAGGATGAAGAAACACGAACAAGGACACGAAGAATTTCCTCCTTCTCACTGGTGAATGGTAAACTCACGTCCATATTTGTAGTAGATTGCATTTTTCAGAGATGGCAACATATCATTTCTCTTATGCTGTTCTTACAGAGTGACTGACACTCTTCCACCCAGGAGGTGGGATCTGTATTCCCTCCTGTAGAATCTGTGTTGGGATGGGGTCTGCTTGACTCCATAGGATATAGTGGAAGCAAATTCTATGTAATTTTAATGCTAGGTCTTAAAAGTGTTACAGGTTCTGTCTGGCTATCTCTCTGTCAGGCTACATGACTGTAGAACCCAGTTGCTGTGATGTGAGGAAGCCTGGACCAGCCCATCTGGAGAGACTACGTGGACAGGCACAGTGGAAAGGAACTGAGACCCTTAGATGACAGCCAGTATCAATCACCAGATTTGTGAGTAAATTACTCTTCAAAAGATTCCAGGCCCCAGTCTCTGGGATTTCACCAACATTGTGAAACAGAGACAAGCTATCATTGCTGTGCCCTGTCTGAAATCCTGACCACAGAATCAATGGCTGTTTTGTGCCAGTAAGTTTTATAGTAATATACTATAGAGCATTGGATAATTGGAATAATATTTAATATTTTTAAAGAAGTGGGTATATCTTGGAATAAGATACATAAGAGATCAGAGATTTTTTTTTTTTTTTTTTTTTTTTTATTTTTTAGAATAATATACAAAAGAGATTAGATTTTTTTTTTTTTTTTTTTTTTTTTTACTGTTCATGAGACTTGGCCATAAAAATTAATTTATGTCTATGTATTAGGCTTTGTCTCACTAAATAAACCATTTAATTCAATTTTAGTAAGTTAACAATTGTTCTAAATTTGTCTTAGTAGTAGAGTTACCAATGGAAAATCAGATCCAACATGTTGGGTTTAGAAGCACCAAGAGTTTGCCCATCCCTGATCACATGAGCTGGTAAGTGGGACCACAGTTGAAGGTCTTAGCCCTTGTCATAGGTTATAGCTGTTTGGTTGGCACATCCTTCCTATTTCAGTGTTTTTACTGAGTTCACCAATCCCCTCTGATTTGTTTAGTAGGAATCAGTGGCAGTAAAGTCAAAGTCCAGGAGTCCAAAATCATGACTTTCCTGGGAGAAAATGGCTACTCTGTGAAAGAAAATTCCCTGTAGCCAGAAAGAGGGAAGAAAGAAATGGGGAGTTGATTCTGCTCTCTTCTTTCAGTGGGTAGACTTATTTTGTTCTTAATATACCTCAAGTGGGAAAGTAAAAATATGCACAGACTAGTTCAAAATCTGTCTTTCACAACGAGCACAGTGGAAAAAACATGAATTTTTGAAGCCACAGAGAAACAATCTTTCTTTTCATGTTAATAGTTTTGTGACTCAGGGCCATTTATTTCCCATATCTGAAAGTGCATATTTATTTAATGTGGTTAGTAAACCCATCATACAGAGGTAGATGTTGTTGAATGATAAATGAGATTGTAAACGTAAAATGTCTAGCACAGTACAAAACTGAAATATGTATATGTGTATATATATATATAAAAGATTGAATGAAATAGAAATAGCTGCAAATGGTAACCAAGGTGCACACATTCTCTCTTCTCTTTGCATCTTCCCCTTTCTCTGGGAGATCTCAACTAGTCCCTTATCTTCAAGTATCATCTATGTGGTAACTTTATATCTGCATCCCAGAATTATCAGACAAAAAAGAGAGTATGTTGGCAACAAGGATGATATAGCTCAGCTGAACAGGAAAAGGGGTCAAGAGAAAGAGAAACTTGGACATAAAAATGATAGAGGACTCCGTTGTCTTGCAAATGGAGCTTTGGAAAGACAAAATTCTGGACGTGAAAAAGAGGGTGTTGTAAGTTAACAGAGCAGGAGTTTTAAAGGGCACAGGTTTGTGTTAGAAAAGAGAAGCATTATGTTAGGGTAGGAAGAAGACACAGAGCACCATAAATAGGAGAATGCAAGGGGGAAAATTCTCGGCGAGGGGAAACGGCGCTGAAGTAAAACAGATGTGAAGCCCGATGAATGTAGTACTGTGGTCACCTGGAGGCTGGTGAGCATTCATGACTCGCGGTGCTCAGCCAGGGACTGGGGGCTTCGGATGATTCTGTAGTGTAGGTTAGTGTTCCTTTTCACTCTGTTCGTAGTGGTGGGTACTCACAGCAGCAGGCAGCAGCCAGAGTCTGGCCATAAGAGCTCTGTGGCTTGGCACACAGAGTTCAGGTGCTATTATGCGGAAGCTGTGTTGTGTGCCACATGTGGACGAGTGGCAGAGTGGCAGAGTACAGTGGTCTTACTTGAGAATCGTAACAATTTAGCACAGTATTTAGCTTGAATGTGTAGTTTGTTTTGCAGACAGAATAAATGCAATTGTCCTTTACGGTTTGATTTCTGGGTAGAACTGAAGCACAGCCATGGAAGATGGCAGAATTTGACATCACACTCATTAACATGAGTTGCTTCATCTTCCTATTATTGAGAGTTAACGTGGGAAAGGGAGCTAATGACAGCTGCAGTTTGAACACTGGGTGGATTACATCGCTCGTCATACCTAGTAACAGTTGGTGGTGAGGTGGGAGAAAAAGAGGTGGGGAAGGACACGAGGATGACATTGAAGTGTGGAGCTTTAGATCTTACAGGAGAGCGTGAGTCAAGAACCTTAAAACTATTGTCACTTTTTAAAAAAATCTTAGGCTGGTATGGAGCAGAAATATGGATAACATCAACAAATATTTGAGCTTCCAGTTTATTCTTAGGATTTTACAACCCATCTTACAGTTTCTGTTTATGTGTTTTTTTTCCCTTCTGTAATCCTTTTTCCATTAATCTATGTGTACAATAGAAGATAAAACATTTTCCTTTTGCAGTGAATGTTAGTTTTCTTTTTATTTAAAAGCTTTCTTGAAATTCTCCCATTCTAATTATGTACCCAATTTGCATTTTAATCTGTTTCCTTTAAATTATTCATAGCTAATATTTTAGGTTTTAAATTATTCTCAAAAAATTCCTACATTGTGTGTGTGTGTGTGTGTGTTTTATACAGCAGTAATTTCTCAACTCTGGCTATATATTTGAGGGGAATATCTGTGAGCGGTATTTAACCCCATCCTCAGATATATGATTTATTTAGGAGATCTAATTTCTGACAGTTTTTAAAGCTCCACTAAGTGGCTTTAATATCATTTTAATGTACAGACAGTGATGAGAATCATAGAATTAGACTATTTTCATTTCTGAGAGTTTTTACAGGCCCCCTAAGTGATTTTAATATGGCTTTAATGTACAGATAGGGATAAAAATCATTCAATTAGAATATTTAAATTAGAATACTTGATTAAAAATTAGACATTATCATGATTTACTGCTCCCTCTTTTGCTACAATTTTTATACAAATGAAAATTCCTACACTGGGATTTGGTCAGCACTACTGCAAGTTTCACTGCAGGAGGTGTGAGGATGCCAACATCTGGTCATGCTTGTCTACAACTCAGCATTTCATACATAAGCCACTTGGCAACAACATGTCAGTATGGTCTCTGGCATTTTGAAAATTCTTTTCTGCATTAGTCAATTCATCTGTGTATTTTGAGTGATGAGTCATAAGCAGCTTCTTCATGATCTCTTTCATCAGGTTCTTTTCTCAAAAAAATTCCTGGGAGTAAAATGAATCTCATGCACTTGGGCACCTGCTAGGGCTGATGAAAATCCTGGTTGTTTTGTTTATATGTAGTTATTGAAATGGTCTTTGTATATAAACAGTCACAGGTGGCCACATTTATTCTGTTTAAACATCTGCAGAGGTTGCTAGGAAAATTTCAGTTATAATGATTTATTTCCGGATTTATTTTATGTACCATCTGCTGATTGATAACATTAATAGAATTTTTCCTTATAATGTTGTTTCAGAAAAATTAAATCTGTTTACTCTTCCCAGCAAAGGCAACCCTGAAAAATCGAATGTTGTTGCTTTTGATTGTTTGTTTAAAAAAGTTACAATATATGTTCATTCATTCAAGGTTATAATTCCTGGTTGTTTTGTTACTGCTTCATTTCTCCCTTTAATGATTCCTTGCTTAAATTACTTATTCATTCAATACTCACTCTACAGACAGAGCCATGCAAGGTGCTGTGAAGCATTTCTCTGATAGCTCAAAGACATCAGATCTGTTCTGCGAGTACAGTGTTTGCAGATTCCACCCCAACCCTCCCAGAATGACAAACTTCCAGGTGCAGGTTCATTTACTATAGAAAGATGACATTTGTGTTGATGACAGGCTGCTATGCCTTGAGTTGACGTCTAGACACTAAAGTTGTGGTTAGTGATTGAGATATAGTTGATACCCAAGGGAAGTTGTGTGGAGGAAACTGTACAAACTTTGTAGTCAGATAAATATGGGAGAATTCTGTTGCTGGCTTTAATATGCTGAATGGCAGTAGATGTGGCATTAGTTCTACCTAAACCTACAGGTAGAGTTGTTTTGAGGATTAGACCTAGTAGTTTATTGAAATTTCCCAGTACAATGCTCAAAAATATCAAATGGTGTTAGTACTATCTCTTGGTGTGATTACTGGCATTAAATATTAAAGGATAATCTAGGTACTTTTTTCCTTTGGATGTTTCTGTCCACAGTAAATATCCAGTCCTCTGTCTTGGTGAACTGAGCTGGACATTTGTTTTGTTTCTTCCTTCACTGTGGACAGAGTAGTGTAAACTTGCACTCCAATCCCTGTCCTCCTCTCTCCAGGTTGAACATTGATCGCATCTCCTTGATTTTCAGATTTTGACTCTAGATTTGGGAGAGAAAAGGAAAAGAGTCACCTCATATCTGCTACTATTATTGAACTTTTTTTTCTTCATTTCAACTACATTTAGATCTTCCATCCAAATCGTGTTCCTCTGTGGCTCCAAATCTATCCTTTAGTTTGCTCTTAACTCACTAAATAGAAAGATGACTTAGGTCATATTTCCCCTTTCTGAGTAAAGAGGTTCCACAGAGTTATTCACTCCATAGTTGGTAGGACTTCTGCAGACCACAAACAGTGGAAAAAGCATGGGAACCACAAAGGAGACTGGTCCTGAAAAGCATCCATAAAATAAGTAAGTGAATTAGGTGAAAGAAAGACCAGTTCTCAGTTTAAGGTTTTGGCCTGATCTCTGCTCACAGGGGTGAAATATATTGTTTGGCAGCAATGTAGTTGAAATCCTGTTTTTGGGGAAATAAAACTGTTTGGGGAGAAAAAAAATAGAATAGTTTATCTGAGCTTGACTCATAATCTACTCAATACTGGACTATTTTTACAAGTTTCTGTGGTGACTCCTCTATAGTCAAGATTTGGAGGCTGTCGGATCCTTACTGATACCTTATCTCAAAGTATTCTACCTTCAATGTAGTAGTCTGGAAGAAATTTCCCCAGTATAAAGGCTTACTTTTAACGTGAAAAGCCTCTGCAATAAACAGAGACTATATGGAAAGAGAAGCTAGGAGGTGCTTTCTTTAGGTTTGAGTTTTAACTATTGCTTAAATAACCAAGAATTCAGGAGCAATGCTAGACATGTAAAGATAAAATTTTAAATGTATGGGCCCTGTTCTCATGAGCTTAACAATTAATAGACGTTAAACCCAAAAATAAACATAAAATGTAAATATAATTTTTTGTTTGTTTTGTTTTTTGCGGTTCGCGGGCCTCTCACTGTTGCGGCCTCTCCCGTTGCGGAGCACAGGCTCCGGATGCGCAGGCTCAGCGGCCATGGCTCACGGACCTAGCCGCTCTGCGGCATGTGGGATCTTCCCGGACCGGGGCACGAACCCGTGTCCCCTGCATCGGCAGGCGGACTCTCAACCACTGCGCCACCAGGGAAGCTCTGTAAATATAATTTTTAAGGTCATAGTAAACTGACATTAAATAAAAGGAAAGGTGTTATTAAATAATCACAAATGGCTAAAGCTAAGCTAGGAAGCTATTTATGGAATGCTTTCCTTAGGAAATGACATTTACGACAATTTCTGAATGATCTGGTAATTTAGTAGTCCTGAGAGTACAGGGACGTGGTTAAGCTAATCTGGATCTTGGTGGTGGGCTTTTTTTTTTTTACTGTGAAAAATCACGTTTTAGAAGAATAATACTGTTTTCCAGATTTGTTGAGATATAACTTGAATTAGGAAATTCATCAGTTTAAATTCATCACCTTTTGATGAATTTTGGTCATTATATAGTCCTGTGAACACTGCCATAATAAAATATAGAACAATATCATCACCTTTAAAAGACTCCTCATGCCTATTTTCAGTTGTTCCCTTCTTTTAACAAATGGATCCAGAGCCATAATCTTTCTGTTACTATAGAAATTTTGTTTCCTAGCCTTTCATATAAAGGTAATTAAAAATAACATGGCCTTTTATTTCTTCTTTAACTTAGCCTAAGGTTTTGAGATCCTTACATGTTGTTACATTTGTTATTTGATTCATTTTATTAATTAGTATTGCATAGTAGGATAAAATCCTATCCATCGTCAGTGGTGTTCTCAACCAAGTGGTCATTTTCGTTATTATCTAGGAATATATCAATCCACAAAATAGTCCAAGCAGCTGAATGAGATTAAATTTCCTAGGCTCCTGTTTGGAAAGATTGCTATTCAGAAAGCATGCCAGTCAGGCAGACCCATTAAGGGAAAGAGAAAAACATGCCAAGGAATAATCAGTGAAGAGTCCGGAATATGCCAATGAGGATTATATAACGCTTCACCACTGTCATCCTGATAATGACCCAGGAACTGGCAAGAGGAGATAATTTTTTTCTGGAGACAACTACATTCAGTGACTAAACTGTCTTTCTGAGGAGTATGTTCCAGGAGGAGGGGAGGGAGGTATGTCAGTAATATTTTGAGTTAATTTTTGAGCAAGCTGTTCCAATGCTCAACAGTATCAGATGACTGGATTATAGATAGCATGGAAAGTACATGGAATCCACTGAGCATGAGTCCATTTCTGAGTGCTTTCTGCAATTAAAAAATGCACCATTGTCAGACTACAAATGTTCTAAAAAGCCAAAAACATAACACAGATTAGCTTTAAGGACCACAGTAGTGGGACCACAGTCAGTTTTCTGTGTTAGAGCAACAATAGCGTAACCCAAAATGTATCGACAGCAGTGAGGCGCCACCAATGGGGGTCAAAGATCTGAGGTAGTCAGATTGCTGGTAGTGGTAGCAGGCAGGGAGAGGGCCAGGGGACCATGCAGTATAGTCTCCTTCACCTAAAGACAAGTAAGTCAGGTTTTGACAGGAACAACAGTCTGGAGTGCAGTGTTAGCCTCTGCAACAGAGATAGTCTTTACTTTGTACATAGAATTTTGACTGGTAGATGGTGTTGTTATATCAGATATGATGATGGATCTACGGAGTGACGGTGGTGATCTAGTTCTCTCATCAGAGAATTGCCCTTATTCTGAGCATCTATATCAGTGACCCAAACAGTTTGATCAGCAGCAATGATTTATTTCCATAGTCCAGAGCCCTGGTAGATTGATCTTTAATCTGCCAGTCTATAGTTTTCAAAGTGGCTGTCCCAATAGCTAGGTCAGTGGCAAGGGTCAGTAAAAATGTAACGAGGTTCATCAAGGGGTGTCTTGGTCAAAACCAATTGAGAACGGCCTTGATTTCTGCCCACTTATTGTAACAGTCATTGTCTATTTTCAGTTCTGGTTTGCTGCCACTCGAGTTGACCAGCCATAGCAGCCCAGTGGACACCACTGTTTTCCAGGTTAGCTGAACCATGAGTAAACCAGACCCAGCTATTTAGGGAATCCTCTGAGTCAAGGGCCCCAGTGCGCCAGCAGTGTTCCTTCAGATAGCTGAGTGGAAATGAAATTTCTTTTCGAAAGATAGACTTAACATTTTAATCTAAACCCTAGATGCTGTGAGATACCTGTCAGCTCTGTTCTTTTAATGTTTTTTTCTTTAATAAGGTAAAATTGGTATATAACATTATATGAATTTCAGGTATACAACATTATAAATCAATATTCGTATACACTACAAAGTGATCACCATTATCAGCTCTCATCTTAAAGGTACTATTTTCATTTAATTAGTGAGGGTTTCGGGGCACTTCCAACCTTGTTAGTTGTTGAGTCTGAGTTGACCCACTCCCAAAATGGGAAGGTCAGGAGCGAGAATCACATGGTTTCCCTGGGTGAGACATTAAGTTTTAGTTAGAGTTCATTAGCAATCTGCTGTTCAAATGGGTTTTCCTGGTATCTGTATCAGAGACGTGATGAGTACAATACCCTAAGGGGCTCTTCTGGGTTAAGCTGCCTCTCTTTCCCAGAGAGGATGTTTGTTTCCAAACATTAAATCATTAAGCACAGAGACTTTTAGCTCAAAGGAATATTAAAATTCTGTGGACCCCAAAGTCCTAACACTTCTCTACCTGCAGCTCCTTCCAATCTGTAGACTCCCCCCCAGTATTTGTGGGACAGTGATATATAAGCATATAACAAATATAGCCCAACTATACATTTAGATGTGAAATCTACAACAACAGTACCTTGAATTGGCCTAAAAGGCCTTACCGGCTAGGTCATGTTAGCATCCTTTTCCTAATATGAACTTTGCCCAAACCCATCAGTTTATGGTCATTAGGAAAGTTAAAAAAAAAAAAAAAGGACTAAAACTTTTGAGAATGGACCCTAAGAAACCTTGTAGTTGCCATTGAAGTCCCTTGAAATGCTCTTTCTTAGGGTGTTCTTGGAATGTTCCCTCTCAAAGCTTAGCTGCCATGCTGTAGAAACCCAAACGACATGAAGAAATTGTATATAGGTGTTCCTTTGGAAATCTCCAGCTGAACCCCTAGCCGATTTCCAGCATCGACTGCCAGCCATGCCTGTGAGAGTGAAACAGTTTGGAAGACTTTGTTATTTGAGACAACTGATATTTTCTTATACTTAAATTCTGGAAATTATATTAGAAAATTACTTTTTAAAATAAAATGACTAATTTTCACATAAAATATATAAATAGGTTAAATATAAGCAAGGCTTAGAGAAAGAATTCTAAGAGAAAGAATTCTAAGAGAAAGAATTCTAAGGGAAAGAATTCTAAGTTTTGCAAATTGCTATTTTAAAAACAGCACTCTTTTTTAACTCCAAGGGAACTTTGAAATGTTAAAAGAATCGACACCATGCACATTATAAAGAATGTGATAATACACTAAATCTACAGATAACTTGGAATTTTAGTTGTTTCTTCTGGTCCTTATCACCATGTTAGTTTTCTTTCTTAACTTGTATGGGAAAAAAGGAGAACTTTGATAATAAAGTCCAAATTGATAGGGGAAATAGAAAATAAAAAAAGGTAATTTTTTTCTAGAATTTTAGAGATAATAGCAATTTCATCATAGATCTTTCCTATTCTTTGAATATTCATTTCACATGGTTTATAAGACATTTTCAGTATTACTCAGTTATTCTTTTTTAATATTTAACCACTTTCTCCAATATGAGGTATAAAAAGAATAATTCTCAAGTTCTCATATTTAATATTTGAGGCTCTATATAGAGGGTTTTTAGGCCAAACATTAAAGGCTGATTAATAATGTGTGGTACCTGTGAAATTATTTTTCTTTCAAAGTAAGCAAATTATTTGTAATCTCTCTGCAAATGTTAACTTAATAAGTAAGATCCAAACTTACAATGTGCTAATGTTTATTTTTTTATAATTAAAAAATCTGTAAGACTTAGTTTACTAGTTTAGTTAAAATTTTCAATTAGGAGTTTAAGTATATAGTTAAAATTAACCAGCAGTGCAAAGCATAAATTCATACAAAGAGCCTGCATTAATATAACAATTCTATTCAGAACAAGAGATTATTTCTCTGTCCCTCTAATTTCCTACTGAAGAAAAAAAAAAAAAAAGGTGCTCCAAACTTAAAGGCTTAAAACAATTCATCCTTACCTTTCATGATCCTGTTGGTTGACAGTTTCAGCTAGGGTTTCCTTGCCTCAAGTTCTTTATATGATTGCATCAGATGGCATTGAGGCTGTAGTTATTTAATGACCCAGCCAGGCTAGAATTCCAAGTTGTTTCATTCTCACAGGCATGGCTGCCAGTTGATGCTGGAAATTGGCTAGGGGTTCAGCTGGAGATTTCAGAAGGAATACCTATATGTAATTTCTTCATGCGGTTTGGGTTTCTGCAACACGGAAGCTAAGTTTTGAGAGGAAACATTCCAAGAAGGAATACCCTAAGAAAGAGCATTTCAAGGAACTTCAATAGGAACTACAAGGTTTCTTAGGATCCATTCTCAAAAGTTCCAGAATATCACTTCTGTACAGTATCATACGTCAAGAAAATTGCTAAGGATAGCCAAAGTTCAAAGGGAATTAACCTCCACTTCTTGGGAGGAATAGCAAGGGATGCGCAGACATCTTGATTTCTTATAACTCCTAGCGCTTTTTCCAACCATGTTTTCAGTACTGATTCTGCTAAGTTTATCTTCTGAGAGCTCAACAGGAGCACATGAAAGGAAGACTTTACAATTCTTGGGTTTATGTTATTTATTAGTTCATTTACATGAGAGAAATGTAAGTGTAGTATTTTCATTATATTCACCATGTGAGGTTCTTCTATGCAGGAAAAGTAATATTATGTTTTATTCTAGAATTCAGACAGGAACTAACATATAAATTCCAAAGAAGTAGACTTCATTTAGGCAAAGAAAATATAATAATTAGAGCTTTCCAAAGATGGAACAAACTGTCTCAGGAATTGTCTTTTATTGATATTTATACTCATAGGTATCCAAGTAAAATTTGGGTTACCATCTGTTTATGAGATAATAGAAGTTTGGATTAGATGACTTTATGAATTCATTTCATCCATATTACTCATGACTACAGTAAGGTGATAAATTACAGCAACATCATATATACCATGTGTTTTCATTTAGACTTGTTTTATATAAAGTTAGGCATTTTGAAGCCATTAAAAATATTTTTCCAATTTTCTTCGATACATTTTGAGACACAGAAATTGTAGTATTCTCTCTGGATAATTTTACATTTAGTTAACAGCAGATAATCTAATTTGAAATTAATGCAAAAAATCCGGTATGTAACAGAAGAGTATCAATGTTTATAATTAAAGTAATTACTTCTTAGAAGTATGTGATTTTGCCTTGGGAATTTTATAAACTCATTTTGCTATTAAAAAAGACTTTAGAGTGTGAATTAAATAGCTAATGTGACGGAAACTGGGCCCTTAAAAAAATCATAACAGATAAATTAATCGCTGGTGTAGGTTCACTTGTGCTCTTTTAAATTAATAGTTGGAACTATGAAGCTGTAACCAAGTTAGTTATTAAGAAAGTTCTAATATGTCAATCAAAAATGGTCCAGGGCTTCCCTGGTGGCGCAGTCGTTGAGAGTCCACCTGCCGATGCAGGGGACATGGGTTCATGCCCCGGTCTCTGGGCCCGTGAGCCATGGCCGCTGAGCCTGTGCATCCGGAGCCTGTGCTCCGCAACTGGAGAGGCCACAGTAGTGAGAGGCCCGTGTACCGCAAAAAAAACCCCAAAAAAACAAACAAAAAAATGGTCCAAAGGGATGACATCAGAGAGAATAGCAGAATAAGGCCCTCCAAAAACCCTAATTTCCATAAAAAGAATGAGAACACTGGCCAAAAAAAAAAAAGGCAAAATCAACCTTTTCAGAACTCTGTAAATTAACCAAAGGCTTGCAACAATCTAGTGAGCATTTATTCAAGGAAAACAAAAAAAATTTTAAAGGTATACTAGCAAATACCTGTTTAACACAAAAGAAGGCAATAATAGAAAATATAGGAACCAAAAAAGTAAGAAAAATAGAAAATAAATTGCAAAATGGCAGACATAACTCTACCATATGAGTAATTATGCTCAATATAAATGGAGTAGACATTCCATTCAAAAGGGAGAGATTGATAGAAAGGATAAAAAATGTGATCTGTGTGCTGTCTATAAGAGATACTTTAGGTTCAAACACAAATTGGTTGAAGTAAATGGAAAAATAATGGAAAAAATGAATTGATTCTGTTGTAATGGAATGGAAAGATATACATGCAAACAGTAATCAAAAGAGAGCTGGATTGGATATACTAATTTCAGGCAAAACAAACTTTAGTACAAAAATTGTAACTAGAAACAAATAGGACATTTTATAATGATGAAAGTGTTAATGTATCAGGAAGACAAAAAAATTAGAAATATATATGCACTAACAACATATATATAAAGCAAAAATTAACAGAATGGAAAAATAGGCAGTACAGTAATAGAAGAATTCAGTGCCTCACTTTCCATATTGATTAGAACAACTAATTAGGAGATGAATAAAGAAATAGAGGTTTTGAACAATGCTATAGACCATTTGGGAGTACAACTATAGAACACTCCACCTATAACACAACTAACTCACAACTATAGAACATTCTACCCATAACAACAAAAGACAGACTCATTTCAAGTGCATGTGGAATGTTTCCAGGATAGACCACATGCTAGACTATAAAACAAGCCTCAATATGTTTTAAAGCATTTAAATCATACAAAGTATGTTCTCCAACCATAAGAGAATAAAATCAGTAAACAATAACAAATTTAGGAAAGTAAATATAGGACAAAATAAAAAAAAATCTACTTACTCCTAAATAACCAATGCATCAAAGAATAAATCTCAAGAGAATTTAAATAATACTTAGAGATAAATGAAAACAAAATACGGTATACCAAAACTTATGGGGTACAGCTTTAAACACATTATTCGTAAAAGTCTATATGAAAAAAAGGAAAAAAATCAAATCAGCAATTCAAGTTTCCACCTTGAGAAACTAGGAAAAGAAGAACAAACTAAAACCAAGGCAAGCAGAAGGAAGTAAATTGTAAAGGTTAGAACAGAAACAAATAAAATAGAGCTTAGGAAAGAAAACAATAAGAAAACCAACAGTTGATTCCTTGAAAAGATCAACACAATTGACAAACTTTTAGCTGGACTGGCCAAGAGGAAAAATAGAGAAAAATTGAATTACAGAAGTCAAGTTTGAAAGAGAGGACATTATTATAGATTTTATAGAAATATAAAAATAATTATGAGAACATCATAAATAAATTAATGCAAAAATTAGATAACCTTAATGAAATGGACAAATGCCTATTAAGACACAAACTACCAAAACGGATTCAAAAATAAATTGAAAATATGAATACACCTATAACAACAAAATAGGTTGAATTTATAATTAAAAAAAAAAGTTTTTTGGAAAAAAGTAGCCCAGAACCAGATGACTTCACTGGGATTTTTATAAATGTTTAAAGAAGAATTAACACAAACCTCTCACAAAACTTTCCAAAAAGTAGAATAGGAAGAAACATTTTTCAGTGAATTCTGTGAAGCCAGTATTATATTATGCTGATACCAAAACCAAAGACACCACAAGAAAAAAATGTATGTCTGTGTGTGTGTGTGTGTGTGTGTAGAGAGCATCCATCAACAAGGTGATGAATACTTCATAAATGTTTTGTTCCTACAAGAATCTTACCTACTCCAGTCTATCTATCTGTTAGCATTTATTTCACCTACCTTATAACCCTTTGATACTGTTTATGTATTTATTATTTTATGCTATTTTCCCAGCCTTTCCTGAAGTTGGAGTACAGTAGAAGCTTTCAAGAAATAAAACATATTTAAATTCAGATACCACTAAGTTTATCCTAGTGATTTCTTCTAATTTCAGTGTCTGTTTATCATACAATTTAGATATCAATTTCTGAATATCTATACACAGTGATAACATTTATAGTAGCTTTCATTTACTGAATTTGGTTGCTGTAGTCAGCTTAAGACCTGAGGAATCAAAGTAAAATGTTAGGGTATTTAGATGAGAAATTATTATTATCTCCTTTGAAGTCAGACAGACCTGAGTTGTATCCTGGCTTTATTCCTTAATATTTATGTGACTTTGGCTAATTATTTAATACTTTTACACCACAGTTTCTACACTTGGAGCATAGGTATGAGAATATCTACATCATATGCTTGTTTTGAGCAGTAAAATAAATGAGATTGAGAGACATTTGCATACAATGCATGTCAAAGGTGGATACTTACTAAGCAGTAGATGGTATATCAACATAAAAATATTCATTAGTAAGTGCTCTATTTTAAGAATTACTTTAAGAAGCACTTATTCAATCAACTTCTGGGCTTGATTCCTTGGGCTTTGATTTCTAAAATTCTGATTCATATGGGAAGGAGTAGAATAGGATTTTGTATTTTGAACAAATATCTTTGAGACTATTTTATATTTGTGGTAACCCAGTTCTTATCATTTCTTTAAGACTAAAAAAGATAGACATAGAAAAAAATGTTATTTCAAAGTGTTTCATTTTTCTGTTATATGGGAAAGGATCACTGGTATGTTTTCTTATACTATCTAATATATTCACTTAGGTGATTCTATTATCAATGAATTCCTTTAGAATTACGGTTCACAAATCCTGGAGCTCCTAGCTTTTATTAGCAATACAACATTACCAACATGATTCTTTGGCCATCTGAATGTTTTTTTTTTTTAAGAAATACATTTATTTATTTATTTATTTTTGTCTGCGCGTTGGGTCTTCGTTGCTGCACACGGGCCTTCTCTAGTTGCGGTAAGCAGGGGACCACTTCGTTGCGGTGCGCTGGCGTCTCATTGCTGTGGCTTCTCCTCCTGCGGCACGGGTTCTAGGTGCACAGGCTTCAGTAGTTGTGGCTCGCAGGCTCTAGAGCACAGGCTCAGTAGCTGTGGCACACGGATTTAGTTGCTCTGTGGCATGTGGGATCTTCCCGGACCAGGGCTCGAACACATGTCCCCTGCATTGGCAGGTGGATTCTTAACCACTGCGCCACCAGGGAATTCCCGCCATCTGAATTTTAATAAATTGCCCACTGATTTTTTTAACCCATCAATATTTACAAACAACATGCTTAGGTATGACACCACCTAGGCAATATTTATAAATGTGGTCGTATTCACCTCCTACAATTATAGGGTATCTATACTTGAATAGATATCTATATTTGAATAGAATCTAAACATTCTACCAAACTTATTCTTCACAAATTAAACAAAAGAATTAGCAAATTTTCAAATCAAGAATAATCAGATTAAAGTTATTTTGTTGCCAAGAAATTGATGAACACAGAACCTGGCATTGATATTTTAAGGTCCTAAGATAGAAAAGATATTATCTGTTTAGAAGTAGTATAAGAAACTCAGCAATATATTACCGTTCTTTATAAGCAATTTCAAGGAGATTACTATCAAAATTCAATTTTAAAATGATTCTGTTAACATATTAATGAAAGGATTTCAACTTATTTCCCCTAACTGGGTCAGAAACTGACTCACCCAACATGTAGTGTTGAGAGACGGGTTACTTACACTGGACACTTCTTTTCCCATAAGAGCAGCTGCTCCTTAGCATTCTGAAATCCAGCTCTCTGGTGACAGAGAGTGTACCTTCATTATACCTAGATTTTGCGCCCTGGAAGTGGCTCCTCTGTCATTCTTCCTCTGATACTCTCTGGGAATTCCTCCCCCATTCAACGTTCTTTGAGTCTCTTGGCTCTGCCCTCCAATTTATTTACTCTTTTTTCCAAGACTTCCTTTATTTTTCTTAAGAAATGGTCCATGTTTGCAGCTTAATAGTTCTGCCCATGTGCTTTCTGTTTGTAGACAGTTGGGGGCCCAGAGGCCCCTTCACAGTTTAAGTAACTCGTACCCCTTTAGTCCAAGTTGTTGGTCCTTTTGCTAGTTTGAATTTCATTCAAATCAGTGAATCAGTACTGCCTGTTCCTTTTTTTAAATTTTTATTTTATATTGGAGTACAGTTGATTAACAATGTTGTGTTAGTTTCAGGTGTACAGCAAAGTGATTCAGTTATACATATACATGTATCTATTCTTTTTCAAATTCTTTTCCCATTTAGGTTATTACAGAGTATTGAGCAGAGTTCCCTGTGCTATACAGTAGGTCCTTCTTGGTTATCTATTTTAAATACAGCAGTGTGTACATGTCAATCCCAAACTCCCAATTGTTCAGCAGTCCTTCAGTTTTGGGTGTCAAAAGTTTTTTAATGTTACCTTTCCTCTGTGCTAAACCACTACAAAACTAAGTGTTTTAAAACAAAACCCATCAATCCCATCACAAACTGCTAGCCTGTACCACGGTTGGGCTCAGCTGAGTGAGTCTCCTGCTCATCTCAGCTGGGCTCACTCCCGTGTCTTTAATCTGTTAACCAGTTGGCTACTGTTTGGTTGGTTCAGTGGAGCCTCCGCTAGAATAGCTCATCTATTCTCTGCATGTTATCTCTTCTTCTAGCAGACTAATCCAGGCTTCTTTACATGGTGATGGAGTTCTGTCTCAGGACGGATTTTTCAGGATCAAATTTGGAGATGGACTGTGGGATGCATGATGTTTATTTGTGACCAACATCTATAAAAAGAAACAAAAACAAGCATATTTAGGGAGAGAGAGAAGTCAAACTGTGCAATAGCTCCAGTGAATCCTCACTCCAGCCCATCTGGGAGCTCTAGATTGAGTAGTGACTGTCAGAAAGGCTTCACCTCCAGCAACATGAATCTTTGAGGTAGACTCTGAGGGAGCTGATAACTGTAGGTAGTCTGCTAACCGCACTCCCTGAAGCTGGAAAATACATCCTCCCATAAAGGAGGATCTGAGAGATGCTTCTCCAAGTCCATTACATTTCCTGAAGCAACCAATAAACAAGCCCCACTATGTCAAATTCGCTAATATCCCATTGGTCAAAGGAAATCGTATGGCAAAGTGATGCACTAACAAAGGATATGGGCACAAAGAAAGGATGGATTTGTGGCAAATTTTGCAATCTACCATATTATGATTCCAATATAGTGATGACTCTGCAAGTTGCAACGTAAGTACAAAGCAACAAACAAGCAAGCATATGTTTCTACCTCTTCATGATGACAATTAACTTTATCCTCCCTTCAACATCAATTTAAAAGAAGTCTAGAAATAAGGAAACCAGGTGAAAAAAGTAGAAGAGTAAACCGTAAAGAACAAAAAAACAGCCAGGTTACTCATAACACTGCTTTGGCAAAGCAGGAAAGTAATATGATACTTTCTCACAGACTTTACAGAGCTCAGAATACGCCTCACTAATATATAATTTAGATATTCAAATATTTTGGATTAGAAATTACAATTTCTTATGATGTTAAGACCATTTGGAGTTGACTATGACCTAAATGTTATTTTCTTGGTAAGGATTGACATTTTCAATTTGGCTTCGATTTAATTTTGTCTTTCCAACAAGAGAGCTTCTAAATTCTTGACAGAAGGCTCTGAAGACAGAAGCAGCTTAGACTCCCGTCTGTTTATGGAACTTTTTGAAAAATATATTCATGAGTTGGCAGAGACAGAGCCCACACAGCCTGGCATAGCTTATTATCATGTCATAGCACATGAAGAGAGCTCTAAGGCATTAGGAATTCTCGAACATTAGTAGTGGTTTTCCCACAAGGTAGTTATATAAGCTGACAGTTTGGCAAAGGTAACACAGCTTGCTTATCCTTCCACTGATTGACTGAAATCTCATTACAAGCACAAAGTATTCTCACTTCCTCACTGTTAGAGTTAAAGTTACAGGCTTTCACTTTATATATAAAAATATAAATAATTTGAATTGATGATAACATGTTTTTCATTACACCTCACATCACAAAATTGTGTTCTTTGGTTTCTAGTTGTGAAAATATTGTGAAATGTGTGATTTTATTTCCTGAAACTGTCAGCTATTCCAATGACTGTAATTTCACTTGTAAGCACATCCTGTAACTAACACAAAGGACATTTTAACATTCATCAGTTTTATAAGACAGTTACTCCAAATTGTCTACAACCTCGTAGTGTAGTGACTGCAGATATTTTTGAGTGATTGTATTCGTGATTTTCACAGAAAATGAAACCATTGCATGAGAATGACTATGATGACTGATAGAGGAACTGGGATTTGAGTAGTAGTCAGTGTAGGGAAACTCCATTACAGGGTTTTGGTGACATATCCTCTTTCAGTTATTTGACTCAGAAGCATTTTAGACAGACCTAATATTCTTACAAATTGTCTCAGACATGTGAACATATCCCAACACATTTATCCATCATTTTTTTTTATAAGTTCAAACTTTTTTACAATGGCTTTGGACATACAAACCACCGACATATTGATCAAATCATTCCCAGAGTAGGTTGGGTAGGTTGGATAACAGAATCGTTTCAAATCAATGTCTCTTGGTTAGGATAAAGACTGGTACAGGGGCTTCCCTGGTGGCGCAGTGGTTGAGATTCCGCCTGCTGATGCAGGGGACACGGGTTCATGCCCCAGTCTGGGAAGATCCCACATGCTGCGGAGCGGCTGGGCCCGTGAGCCATGGCCGCTGAGCCTGCGCGTCCGGAGCCTGTGCTCCGCAACGGGAGAGGCCACAGCAGTGAGAGGCCCGCGTACCGCAAAAAAAAAAAAAAAAGACTGGCACAAAACATAATATACCTGTGTACAAGATGGGAGAAGCAGTGCATATGATAGCAGATATAAAATAGGTACACTTGGTGTATTGAAATAGTCTATGTATTAACTGAAATGTAGAAGAAAACAATAAGGTGGAAACAAGAAAACTTTCTTTGCTTTCATTTTCCATTTAAATTATTCCTGTAGATCCTTTAATCCTAGGTGAAAACATAAGAAATTTCCTTAGGATTCTATCCAGGTAATATGGTGTCCACATATGCCACCCTGACTCTCCTGTGGAATGCAACAATGAGATCTAGACAGAACGCGTGGGGAAAGTATTTGAGGATTGAAAAGTAAACAGAAACTGCCTGACCAGATTCAAAGCACCATTGAACCTACGTGATCTTACTTTTTATTTTCCTCTCTGATGCCTCTAGCCCCCTCATGTGAACTTAGCTTAGCTGGAAACCTGGGTAGAATGTGATGGTGCAGACAGAGAGCTCCAGGAGAAGCTTTCTACTTCTGGCTTAAGGAGCAGGAAACTCAACTTCTAAAGCTCAGAGTGAGTCGAGAAAAACCCCTGTAACTTTTTTTTCTTCTACCCTTTTCTGTTTCCTCATGCCCCAGATCATAGACAGTGCCATGGCATTGGTAACTGCCCTGGCAGCAGAGAGAGAAACAAAGTATTACCTTTAGGGTAACGATAATTCAGATAATTAGAGATTTCTCATCAGAAACCGTGGAGTTGCACAACATATTTAAAGTATTGAGAGAAAAGAACTGTCAATGCCAAATTCTATAGCCAGTGAAAATACATTCTCAGATGATGAAAAACTAAAAAATTCATAGCCAGCAAATAAGCTCTAAAATTGTTACTAAAGAAAGTTCTTCAGAAAGAAAGGAAATGGTACCAGAAGGAAACCTAGAAGACTGGAATATCAGGAAGGAAGGATGAGCAGCAGAAATGATAAGTATTTAAGTCAGTATTTGCAAATGTTTGGCAATTGCATAATATATGTATACACACACATATATGTATGTTATTTATATACATACACACGCTTCAATTGCTAAACATGCTTTAAGAACTCTAGAGGAGAATATATTCATAGTATATATGTATAGTTTATATATATGTGTGTGTGTGTATATATATATGTATATAATTTCACTTGAAGTAGAAAAATGTTGATTTTAAATCGTCTGTGTGCATTTGAAGTCCTAGGATAACAACTAAAAAAATTGTACAAAGAGATATGTGCAAAATTACAAATGATAAATTAAGCTGGAACATAATATTCAAATAACCCAAAATAAAACAGAAAAGGGGAAACAAAGGAACAGAAAAGAAAGAACATCAATAACAAAAAATAGTAGTCCAGGGACTTCCCTGGCAGTCCAGTGGTTAAAATTGCATGCTTCCAATGCAGGGAGTGTGGTTTCAATCCCTGGTTGGGGAACTAGGATCCCACATAACGTGTGGTGCAGCCAAAAAAAAAAAAAAAAGTCCAAATCAATCAATAATTACATTTGTGTAAATTATTTTAAAACATCTATTAAAAGACATAGATTGTCAAAGCGTATTAAGAAAATATGACCCAACTATATGCTGTCTATAAGAAACTCACTTCAAAAATAATGATATAGATAGTTTAAGGTCAAACAGATAGAAAAAAATTATACTCTGCAAAAGCTAATCAAGGAAGGCTTGAGTAGCTATATTACTATCAGAAGTAAATCTGAAAGCAAAGAAAATTACCAGGGAAAAAAGAAGATATTATATATTGATAAAAGGGTCTGTTCACCAAGGAGAAATAACAATCTTAAATGTTTATACACTAAAAATAGAACCTCAAATTAGCCAAAGCAGAAACTGAAAGAACTGAAAGTACCCTGGAAGCCCATCCATTCTTAATTGCATCTGCCACCAATCTCTCTTGCAGTGTCACATCTTGCTTTAAAATTTCACTTTCTACTGGATCATTCCCATTGTTACCCACATATGCTATATTATCCCCATCTCAATTAAAACAATATTTTCTTGACCTCACATCACTGTAGAAACTATGGGTTTTTTTTTCTTTTACACTAAAAGCCTGGAAAGGGTTGTCTATGTTCCCTGTCTTCACTTGCACTCCTCTAATTGCACATTGAACGCACTTTAATCAGGCTAATATACCCATAATTCCACAAAAAAGGCCGTTCTCAAGGTCATCAAAGGCTTTATATTGCCTAATCTAATATTCACTCTTTCTCCCTCATCTTCCTGAACTTTTGGCAGCATTTGACAGTGCTGATCATTCCCTCCTTGAAATATTTTCTAACTCCATCCTCCAGCCTCACTGGATGTTTCTTTTTCCCCTTTTCTGTATTTTCTCCATTTTATTTTCGAGATTTTGGATCATCTTTACTATCATTATTCTGAATCCTTTTTCAGGTAGACTGCCTATTTTCTCTTCATTTGTTAGGTCTGGTGGGTTTTTATCTTGCTCCTTCATCTGCTGTGTGTTTCTCTGTCTTCTCATTTTGCTTAACTTACTGTGTTTGGGGTCTCCTTTTCTCAGGCTGCAGGTTCGTAGTTCCTGTTGTTTTTAGTGTCTGTCCCCAGTGGCTAAGTTTGGTTCAGTGGGTTGTGTAGGCTTCCTGGTGGAGGGTACTAGTGCCTGTGTTCTAGTGGATGAGACTAGATCTTGTCTTTCTGGTGGGCAGGTCCACATCTGGTGGTGTGTTTTGGGGTGTCTGTGGCCTTATTATGATTTTAGGCAGCCTCTCTGCTAATGGATGGGGTTGTGTTCCTGTCTTGCTAGTTGTTTGGCATAGGGTGTCCTGTACCGTAGCTTGCTGGTTGTTGAGTGGAGCTGGGTCTTGGCGTTGAGATGGAGATCTCTGGGAGATTTTCACTGTTTGATATTACATGGAGCTGGGAGGTCTCTTGTGGACCAATGTCCTGAATTTGGCTCTCCCACCTCAGAGGCACAGCCCTGACGCCTGGCTGGAGCACCAAGAGCCTGCCGCAGGCCCAGCGCGGGCAGAGACAAGGGGCGCCAGCCCTTTTTCCCCTTTTCTGGATCCACCTTAGTTAACTGACCTGTGAACAGGGCAAGACTCCACCCCCCAATAGCTGCTTTTTCTAAAATTGGTCAGTTTGCTGCATCTTCTAATTGCTTAAGCTAAAAACAAACAACAACAAAAAATGCACAGTTCCATCCTGGATGCCTCTATTTCATCTTTCACATGAAATTCTTTAGCAAATCTAGTTTGAAATACATTCTGAATCAGATAACTTTTGAATAACTCCACTGTTTAGCCTGTGTTCAGGGCACCATCACCTTTACTTAGATTTTTGCATTGGCCTCCAAAAAGTCTCCCTCTTTTTATCCTTGTTTCCATATCCACCCACTGTATTTCCACATTACCCTGAGAGTGATCTTTCCAAAACTGAAGTTAGATCGTGTCATATTTCTGTGGTTCTACTCTCACAATGAAAGCCAAAGAACTTTCATATCAAACAAGGCCCTACATAATCTTACCCTCCTGATAAACTATCCTCAATTCCTTCTCCTTGCTCACTCACCTATACCGTTCCAGCCACATTGGTCACATTCTTCTTTCAATGCACAGAAAATATTCCTGCTTCAGGTCTTTTGTAAATGCTCCTCTTTCATCCTACTGTTCTGTTCCTCAGTTATAGCTATGGCTTTTACTAGCAACCCTATTGTAAATACTGCATCTCTCATCACTTTATGACCCTTAACCTTAACCTGTTTATTTTTTCCTCATTCTTAGTACTTTCTACCACTGCCATATTATGTATTTATTTGTGTTTTATTTCCTGTTTTCCTCCGAAAATAATTAAGCATTATAAAAACAGGGATTTTTCCATTTAAAAAAATTTCTAATTGAGATATAATTGACATAATGTTATATTAGGCTCAGGTGTACAACATAATGATTCATTATTTGTATATATTATGAAATGATCAGCACAGTCTAGCTACATTCATTACCATACATACAGTTGTTTGCTTCATTGTGATGAGAACTTTTAAGATCTACTCTCATAGCAACTTTCAAATACACAATATGCTATTGTTAACTGTAGTCACAGGCTGTACATTACATCCTCATGACTTATTTATTTATAGCCAGAAGTTTGTACCTTTTGACTACCTCCCATTTTTTATCAGCAGTGTTCCTGTCAGTGAAGGTAAAGACTGGCACATAATAGTTGTTCAATAAATATTTGACAAATGAATCATAGAATGTAACGGTGACCATTGTGCCTGACAGAGAATGATGATCAGGAAGAAGAATGGATGACATAAGAAAGGAAAGCAAGAACAGTGAGCAGCCACTCCATGGCTTGAAGAAGAGAAGTGACAGTACCTGCATTAGCATGGTAAGTGCTCACTGTGTCTGCTGTGGGAAGAATGGACTTTCAGGGGAACAAGATTCAAGAAAAGTTAGGAGCCTAGTGAATGTTATAGCTAAGAGAGAATTTTGGCCTAGACATGCATATTAGTAATGCATTCCAGCATTTGCAACAGAGTGGGTAGTGGTGGTGTGATGCACTTAAAACTGGGATGTTTTCAGGCATCCAGGAAGGCAGTTTAACATAAACATCTAAAGATCAGTGCTGAAGGTATGTCTGTGGGAAGGCACAGCATGGTAAGTGTAAACAAAGGACCAGATGAGATTATTTAGATAAGTATAGATGAGTCCATGAGGCACTCCAACAAATACATTTAGGTATTTGAACAAGGCCCAGAGAACAACAGCAAAAAAATGAAAAAGAGAAGCCAGTAGCTTAAGAGGTTAAGCCAGTAGTATAAAGGTATAAGCTAGGAGAGAGTGGTAAGCCAAAAGAAGCCAATAGTATAAAATGTTTCAAAATGGAAAAAACAGTTAATGATGCCAAGTGTTCCAGAGAGACAGTATGTAGCTTAAGGATATATAGGCAGCTCTTATATAAGCAACCTGTCATTTCATAATGTCCATAGAATTCATTCATTCAATAACAGCAACAAGGACACGATGCAAAACAGTGTTATTACACTTTGGAGTGGCACTAAATTTTATCAGAGACAGAGTTACAGAGCTAATATTCTAGTGGTTGTCACAGACTTTAAGTAATTAATAGCTAAGAAATCACTTTAAAACTATATTTTTCAAAGATGCCATTCTACAGTCATTTTCCCTGGTAATTTTCATTCAAGTAGTTGATTCTACAGATATATTTGTACATATAAAAAATAATATATGCAGGGTTATTTATTGCACTATTGCTGATTGCACCATTATATCTGATGGCAAAATAATGTTGAAACAAGATGCTCATCCATTTATTGCTGGGTAAATAAGTTATGTCAGTCAAGTTTCTTTGTAGCTGAAATGTGAATGAGGAATGGGTATATGCACTGGTATGAAGTGACCACTAAGAACACAGACATAAATATATGAAATAGATGTAAATATAAGAAAGTAAATTACTGAATATTGTTAATACTGTAATGCCATTAGTGTAAAAAATGCAGAAAAACAATATATGTGTTGTTTTGAATATGCATACAGTATTTTCAGAATTTTCTTCAAGACACTATTTTTTTTTATCTGCGTTTAGATTCAGGACTACTTATTTGGGGCACAAGGATGGAGACTAGACTTTTACAGTGTATTGTTTTGAGAATTTTAAGTTTGGAAACAAGAAATGTATTACTATTTATTACTATACAAAATAAACATTTAAAAAATATACTTTTGAGAAGGGGTTCAGAATGCTTGGCTTTCACTTCTTTTTGTTGTTGTTGATTTTGTTTTTATTTGTTTTATCAGTGTTCTAAAACGTTGGTGACAGTATGTGGCAGGAAACCCTAGTGGGAGGTGGAAGAGAACCCCTTGTCATGAATCCTTCTAATTATATCCTTTTCCCCTGCCTCATCATTACAGATAATTTATAGTGAATCTCTGGTCACTGATATTGATGCAAGTGCATCATACCCTTAGGAGAAAAAACAATTGCAATAGATAGGCGCAGAAACATCTTTAGAATAAAATACAAATCACTTCATAAAGAGAGGTCAGTATCAGTAATTATTTCATAAATTGTATATTCTGGAGATCATTACTTTTGTATTGAACTCTATCCATGGGCAACATAAGTATTAGATTTTGTTTCTCCTGTGAGTAATACCTAACATCACTCAGTTCTTATTAAATATGAGATAATAAATTCAAATGTATTTAGTGAAGCACAAACCTAGTAGCAATACACATTTAGCAAATCTTAAATGTCATTGGCAGAATTCAGTAAAACATGTCTTATATTTAAAGCATGTAATTTTCTACATGAGTATCAGATTTTCTCTTTGATATATTGGGATTAATAGTTGATCAACTGTCTTCACAGAGTGGTTGGGAGAAACATAAGATTAAGTTTTGAACTGCTGGGTGTCGAAGTGGTCAGTTAGGACAAGGAGCCAAACTGAAATGAGAATCAAGCCTTTATTCATTTACCGCAACAGAGTAGGCAGGAAGCCAAAAAGAGAGGCAGGAATGTTCTATTTTTCCCCTGGACTGGTATTGGGAAGTGTCAGTCTGACGACACATAGCACAAGTGGGGGTAATACTCTCACTGCTGAGAAGACTTGAATAAAAGACTCCTGACATTTTGTGGACCCAGGGAGCTTGGGGGTGGGAGAGAGGGAAGGGCTAGGAGTAGAAAAGTACTGAGTTAGAGTGGAGAAGTATCTTAGTCAAGGCTCCCCTACCCCAAAAGGAGGTCTAAGCAGGAGCTCCTGAACAGTGCTTCAGCCTAAACTTCCATCCCCTCCACCAGGAGGCCTCTGAATGAAGGCACCTGGGCTAAGAATAGAAAGAGCCTTCAGAGCATGGCTGGCCAGGGAGGGACTCGGAGGAGGCCAGTGGATCTGGGTTTACATCTCTCTCCAGAAAACTGTAATGCCTTAGATGTGCACTCAGTCTGGTGCACAGAGGGCTACTTTCCCCTTTGAGACTTGCCAGATGAAGCCTTGTGATGGCCTACAGTCAGAATTGAAAGATCACACATAGGATCTGGGCCTGGAGCTAGACTTTTTAATATATTCCCTGGCAGTCCAGTGGTTAAGATTCCACACTTCCACTGCATCGGGCGCGGGTTTGATCCCTGTCAGGGAACTTAAGATCCTGCATGCCCTGTGGAGAAACCAAAAAAAAAAAAAAGTTATGTAAACATGTTTCTAAAACTATAAAGCATTATTTATGTTTGTCATACATATTATTAATGCAAATAAAAGCATGAGTATACATGCAATATTTCCTTATACAGAGAAAATGATTCTATATAATATTTAAATTTAAGAAAAATGTCATGTTACTTTACCCTTGCTGTAACCTCCTGTTATAGATGACTATTGGGAAGATTTTGATATTAACCAGAAAAGAAACTGTTAGTATGATAATGTAAAATAGTTTGAGAAGTAACAATTATACTGATTAAAATGCAAAGGAAACTTTTCTTCGTTGGGAGCAATGGGTATTGGATTATGAAAGTATGATTTAATGTCCAAATATCCTATGAAATTTAAAGTGACTTCATGCACATAATGATATTGTATGACTGTATTACCATTTTAAATATTTCTAATAGAATTTGGTTTTATCTTTGATTTTATCTTTCCTGTATTATGAATTTCTGAGTCTAGTTGGAGAAAGTATTTGGCCTCCTTATACAACAACAGATGCACTATTTGCATAAGTAGGATGTTATATGGGCGCTTGTATTTTTGGCTAGATTTATGACACCAAATTATGTTTTATGCATATGGAAGAAAACCTGATGATGTAATGGATGTCAATATAAAGAAAAGTTAATTTAGTTCCTTTTACAAATAGTAAATGTTTTTACAGTACTCTGGTATAATTTTGGATATATGAATTAATTGCTTCATTCATGGATCTATACATTTTACATAGAAAATTTTTGAAGTAAAAAAGTATCTTTCATATTTAGAAATCAGCTTCTTTATTTCTAATTGTATTCAATTTTAATAATATGTTTGAACTCTTTCACTAAGATTATGGGTAATATCTGCCAACTCCATAATTGTATATCAGTTTAAATAATTTAAATTAAGCATAATGACATTTAATAATTTTTGGAATGTATAATAATTATGTATTTTGGGTATCAAAATACTTTCAGAGGAAAAAAAATGGAAAAACAAATTTCTTGTTTAAAATATGATACTGAGCCATTTATCTTATGATGATTCACTTCATTTAATTCTGATACATCAATTAGAAACATGTAGCATTGTGAAATAAGCACTAGCTTATTTAGCTCAGGTATTCTTGGGTTCAAATCTATCCTCTCTATTATATAGCTAAACAGAGACAGTGTGGCCTCAGTGGCATTTAAATGGGTAATAAAACCACCACACATTAATATTGAAACATTTTAAATTATATATTCATGTAGATATGTGTATACATTTATGTGCAGTTATATATACACATACATATGTGCATATATGTTTATAATATTGTATATATGTACATATGTATGTGAATATATTTGTATATTGTAATTTGTATATTTAATAACTGGGATATATATAAATTACCTACCCTTCGGAGATAGTGACAAGTATATAGAAATGTAGGGTATTACAGAGAACAGATGAGAGGCAATCTGAGCTGAGTGAAGGATGTATTTGGAAAAAAATACACGGATTGGATATGGCTAGGCTTTTTAGAAACAGGTGAGAACTTAAGAATAAAATGAAAAATAAAAACTATGGTAAAAAGGAATATGGTCATTCATGTAGGAAGCATAAAGAAAGACACAGAAGAGTGAAATTAGATTGTGTAAATGAGAAAGCACTTTTTCTTTATTGTTGATGATGATTAAGCAAGAAGGGAACAGGTTAGTTGAGGGTGTTAAATGAGTGGCAGATTTTGTGTGTTATGGAAGAGACTTCAGACTTTATCTATTGGGACAATGTATTTATCAAATAATTAAATTATTCTTTAAAAGATACTTGTTATAGATAGGTAGATAATGGATTTGCTGAGTTATGTTTAGAAATAGGAAGATGAATTAGGTGATTATTGCCGTTTTTTACCACATATGGTGGAATTCTGAACAAAATATATAATATAGATAGAAAAAATAGAAAGCATAAGAAATATTTATAAATTATCTTAAAATTTTAGAAAATGCATCTCTTAGTACATTTTAAAATCTCACATTCTTTTAATTTTATTAGATATTTCAAAGTAGATAGGACCAAACAAATTGAAACAATGCTAATTTTAGAAGTGTGACATGCAGATAGGTAGGTAGGTGGGAAGATAGATAGATATAGATGCACATGCACACATGAAGCATTCATTTGTATTATAGATGTGGGTATCAATTTCCATCTGGACTAGATTGAATGTGCATGCTAGAATAAAAATTTACTTTCAAAGTTGAGCCTGAAGTGCAGAAAAATAATGAAAATGGGGAAATTTACATCAGAGTTACTCAGATGTTTGATGTTAAAGAGACATTTTATTCAAAGTTATCGTTGGAACATAAGTATAGCTTCAGGTTTTAATTTATGTTTTGAAAAGTTCCAAGGCACCTTTAATTCTAAGCTGCATAAGCTGCTTTCAGGAGAAAACAGACAGAGCTACTGTTACATAAGATAGAAAGCACATTAACATTTTGATCTTGGTGTAGGGAGCAAAGTTTTAGCTCTAGGTGAAAAAGGCATGCAGTTAATCGTGACTTCAGAGACATTTGAACAATAAGTACAATTTATGAGCTGGCACTCTCCCCATAGTAACTATGTTTCCCTGACTCCTGTGACCATTTAAAAATACTTGTCATTCCATGATGTCTATATAAACTTAAAGGTGTGTAATTCTGAAGCGTAAAAATTTTCTGTATTTAAAACATTTTAGTGGAGAAAAAGTCCTTACATCGTTTGATTGAATGACAGAAAAATTCAGCAGAAATGTTTATGATTTATGATAGAGAGCTAAGCCAAATATACATTTTTATTCATCTAATAATTTATTATAAAACATTTCAAAGACACACAAGGAAAAATATTAAGGGAATTCTATGGTGGTACAGTGGTTAGGACTCTGCGTTTCCACCGTAGGGGGCATGGGTTTGATCCCTGGTCGGAACTAAGATCCTGCATGCCGCGCCACATGGCCAAAAAACCCAAAAAACAAAAAATATATATATTAAAAAAATAAAAAAACATTAAAAAACTATTAAAAAGGGCATCTATAAATCTACTCCTTAGATATAGCCAGTTTCAATACTACATCATATTTGTTTCATGTATTTTAATTACTAAAAAAAAACATAAACAGAGAAATAGGTGACAGAGATTAAGAGGTACAAACTTCCAGTTACAAAATAAATGAGTCATGGGTATGAAATGTACAGTGTGGGGAATATAATCAAAATAATGTAATATCTTTGTATGGTGACAGATGGTAACTAGATTTATCCTGTTGATCATTTTATAATATATAAAATATTAAATCACTTTGTTGTGCACCAGGAACTAACATAGTGTTTTAGGTCAATTGTACATCAAAAACAAACAGATTCATAGAGAGCAGATTTGTGGCTATCAGAGGCTGGGGGTGGAGGGAGAGAGAATAAGGTACAGAAGGTACTTTATTCTTTGTACCTTCTGTGGTCAGAAGGTACAAACTTACAGTTATAAGGCAAATAAGTACGAGGGATGCAATGTACAACCTGATAAAGATAACTAACACTGCTCTACATTATCTATGCACATTGTTAAGAGAGTAAATCCTGAGAGTTCTCATCACAAGGAAGAGTTTTTCCTTAATTTTGCATCTACATGAGATGATGAATATTCACTGAACCTATTGTTCATTGTGGTAATCATTCCGTGATGTAAGTAAGTCAAACCATTATGCTGTACACCTTAAACTTATACAGTGCTGTATGTCAATCATATCTCAAGAAAACTGGAAGGAAAAAATAAATGTTAAAAAAAAACACCACATACACAGAGAAAGTGGAAGCACTCTTGTCCCTGTTTACTATTTCCTTGCTATTTTCTATTTTCTTCAGGCTTATTTTGTTATTACTTTTTTTTTCACTTCTTGATTTGAAAACAATATGTTTTTGCAATATTGTTTTCTTTTTAATTACTCAAAGCTATAAGATTTCATCTCAGCACTCAGAGGCCTTGACACAGCTTTTTACTGTTGTTATTAATACTTTTCATGTTTCACTTAAAGCCCTGTATAGAGTATAATAATGGAGTTGTATATTTATTAACAGCCAGTAGACATTTGTATTATCTTTTAAGCAAAGTTTTATCAGTATATTAGTGTACCAGGAGAAAATTTTAAAAAACAAAATTGTGCATCTCAATTTTTATATACTAAATAAACCCATAAAACCAGCACACAGATAAAGAGATAGAACTTAAGCACACCCTCAAAGGCCCCGTTTGTTTCTCCTTCTGGTTGCTGTTCACTCCAGTATAACTACTATCCTGATTCTTAATAATTTTCCTTGTTATTTAATTTTTGATAAAAGGAATTATATAATCTATATTCTTTTATGACTGGCTTCTTGTAATGCTGTGTTTTTCATACCTATCCACTTTGTTGTGTATTGATATAATTTGCTCATTTTAATTGCTGTATAAAGTATGAATATATCTCAGTTACATTTATTGAAATACTTATCAATGGACACGTGATTTTACTTCTACATTTTTTGGCTATTAGGATTAGTGCTACTATGAATAGCTTCAACATGTGTTTTAGTGTGCTCATGAATATATTGCCACCTTAAGGTGGAGATACTGTACCATTTTGTTTGCAGATGTTTGGTCTGGGTTAATTATTGCTAAATGGTTTTGTAAAGGATGTATGTCAAGTTACCCTTCCATCAGCTGTGTATAAGAATTCTATTTTTACCATATTCTATCAACGTGTAATATTGTCTGTATTTCTCACTTTAACCACTCAAATGGGCTGTAGTGATGCTGAATTGAGGTTTTAATTTATATTTCCATAATTATTAGTGAATTTAAACACATCTTCACATATTTACCTGCTATTTGGGGATATTTCAGGTAGAGCCTACCCAATTCTTACTTTTTTTTTTTTTTTTAAGAAGATGTTGGGGGTAGGAGTTTATTAATTAATTTATTTATTTTCGCTGTGTTGGGTCTTCGTTTCTGTGCGAGGGCTTTCTCTAGTTGTGGCAAGCAGGGGCCACTCTTCATCGTGTTGCGCGGGCCTCTCACTATCGTGGCCTCTCTTGCTGCGGAGCACAGGCTCCAGACGCACAGGCTCAGTAGTTGTGGCTCACGGGCCCAGTTGCTCCGCGGCATGTGGGATCCTCCCAGACCAGGGCTCGAACCCGTGTCCCCTGCATTGGCAGGTGGATTCTCAACCACTGCACCACCAGGGAAGCCCCTTACTTATTTTCTTACTTTTAATTTTAAAAGTATACAGGCCTTTTTTGGATATATATATATTATAATATTGTCTGTCACTCTATCATTTGCCTTTTCATTCTCTTATAGTTTCTTTTTGAATAAAAAACTTGTAATCTTGTCAAATTTATCAATATATTTTCTTTATGATTAGCACTTTTGTGTCCTGTTTAAAAAATCTTTGCTTACAAGTTAATAGAAATATTTTATTATTTTTAAGTAATTTGTTAACTTTCATAGTTTAATATACAGTTCATTAAGAATTAATATTTGTGTGTCAGGTAAAATAATATTTAATTTTTCCATATTCACAATTAGTTAACCCAACAGAATTTATTGCAGAGACCATCTTCTCCTCGCTACACTGAAATGTTATCAGTTAACTGTACATGTAGGTTGGTTTTGAGACTCTCTATTCTGTTCCAATCTGCTACCCTAGCATCTATACCACCCTCTCTTGGTTTCTGTAGATTTTTTGAGGGTTTTTCTTTTAGTAGCTCTTCATAACTGGTAGATGAAATCATGCATCTTTATGCTCTTTCAAAGTTGATTTTGCTATTTTCATCAGAGCGAGTGCGCACTATTGGTATTTTGGCAGAGAATGTGTTAACAGGATTGACATCTTTAAAATGTGAAATGTTCCAGACAAAGAATATCCCTCCACTTATTTAGTTTTCTGTTAACTGTTCTCAAAAATGTTTTGTAGTTTCGGTGTGTTGGTTTTGTATGTGACCTTTAGTTTTATCCTGGGTATTTCTTACAGCAGGGTCTAATTTAGTCTGACATAAGAATATTGATTCAATCTGACTAGAATTAACTCATATCAGTCCTTAGTATACTGTAGGATAAATTCTGCTATCTTACTTTTCAGTGCTTTATCAAATAATACTTCAGTAAGCTGGTGGGCAATAGGTACCATAGCTTTCCTTTATTTCATTCTTAAAAGTCATCTACTATTTCCAGCATTTTTTTTGGGGGGGAGGCGGTGGTAACTTCTATGTTATTATTTGACACATGGGGCTTATTTATTTTGTTGAGATTTCCACTTTTTTTTTTGGCCAATGGCTACTAAAGTTAAGTTGAGTTTGGAAAATATTTTTTTTAAGTAAAACTTGCCAACACGAGCTAGAAAATATTTATATAAGTTTACAAATCCATTTTGTTAGTTAACACTTCAAGACAATAACATGCTAATTCATCCTTAGTACATACAGATCACAAAAGTACACATAGATACATAATTTATATTTAGTCAATTTTATTATTTTATGGAAACATTTGAGATTATACATTATAAAATAATCGACAGGTTATATTGTAACTCTTTCATTGTCTAATTCTACATTCAAGCATATCATATAAAAGGAAATACAAGATAGTTATTATTGCAAAATGTAGCATTTTTTTCCAAATGTACACCTTCACATGCATAAAAAACTTCAATTCTACTTAAGTTTGCTAGGTTCTGAAACACAATATATCTTCATAACAACTTGATATAGTTTTATCACAGGAAGACTGTTTTAATTTCAAGGAAGAATAATGAAGCTAGTCAAAGTTGCATTTTTGCTGTTTAAATGAAATAGTTTGCTTCTAAGTAATACATGACATACCAATGAAATATGAATTTTTAAACTTTCAGAAAGAAAATGAAAAGAATGTTAACCCTTATTTTATTATAGACTACCTTTAAGCCACACTGCATAATCATGTTACTTCAGTCCATGAAATGCCAATTATAATATCCAAATAAACTTCTAGATTTTAAGCTGCAGTTACATTTGCTGTTGGGATTTTCACATTCCATTGGTGGCAAGTTTACATCTGTTAAAATTACTTCAGTTTCAATATAATATTATGCACTTAAATATTCATACATTTTTATTTAATTAATTAATTAATTTATTTTGCGGTACATGGGCCTCACACTACTGTGGCCTCTCCCGTTGCGGAGCACAGGCTCCAGATGCGCAGGCTCAGCGGCCATGGCTCATGGACCCAGCCGCTCCACGGCATGCGGGATCCTCCCGGACCGTGGCACGAACCCGTGTCCCCTGCATCGGCAGGTGGACTCTCAACCACTGCACCACCAGGGAAGCCCTTCATACATTTTTAATCAAACATGAATACTTGCTTTCATAAAACGGCTTGAGACCTACTTGAAATACCTGCATATAAAAGATCTGAAGTTTTGAGAAAATAATTGAAACATCCCAGGCAAATGACATTTATTTTCAAAGCATGAATATTTAAAGTCTTTATAGTCTACAACTAAATGACTTTATATTCAAGAATAAACATAATTGTATATAATCAATAGAAAATTAAAATTTTGATACATTTATGTGTTCTGTTTTGAAGATTTTTCTCTAATTCAGTAGACACTTGGACTGGAATTGTAAGGGACTATTGAATCTCCACTTCTGTCTTCTGCATTAAGTACTTCTTAGCTAGTACTAGTCTTTTTCATGCGTGATTCAAAGTCAGAAATTGATTGTATACCTTTTAGGTTGCCTAATGGAGAGACCAAAATAATCAGTCACTCATAACCCAATTAACCCTGGATAATCACCCAATATGGCTGTAGAAGCTAAAAATATTAACAAAGCGCACCTATTTTTTAAAAAAAATTGGAAAGTAGTTTCAGGATTAAAGGAATAAACCTTTCAAAGCAAAAGAATCAGATTTATCTCATGTTCCTTTAGTGTGATACACTGATGCTGATGTATTTTAAAACTCTCAGCATGATTGTGAGGCCAGTACCAGTGACAACTTTTGTTTGTAGTGTAACCTCTATTTCTCCTACAATTTTGGAGTTTTAATACCTATAATATTACTCCTGACTCTATCCATCTAGTGGTAAATTAAATGACAAATGAAAGAAATTTAATAACATCACCAAATATTCTCAGTAGTGAACTGTTTGCTTTCCTAAAACATGACATTCTGCATTCAAATAAAATGTAAGTTATATAGTTGTTTTTACTAAATTAAAAGTTGAAATGATAAATATTGTGAAATACTATTAAAACATTCTCATGCGTCTGAGAAAAATTTTTAGGAGTTTTAAAATTTACTGTATCCCTTCCAAACACAAGATGCAAGTGGTAAATTTTCAGAGTAGAACATTTACTCTAACCATCTACAGTTAGTAAACTAGAATGTCTGAAAAGACAAGAAAGTGTATTCTAAATACAGCATTACCATATTCGCATACGATACCTAATCAGAGTAAGAAACCATCGTTTCTGTTTCAACTTTGATATGGCTTAATAATTCAAGTCTCAAGTTTAATGCTGAGCATGGGACAGGGTTATATTATCTGCATCTGAAAGAGAAGTTGATAGCTATTGAAGCCTACCTCAGCAAACAAACAAAAATCTCAAAAATCTCATCTTACACATAAAGAAACTAGAAAACAAAGCTCATGGTTAGTAGAAGCAAGGAAATAACAAAGATCATAGTGGAAGTAAATGAAATACAGACTAAAAAAGCAATAGAAAAGATCAGTGAAACTGGGAGCTGGTTCTTTGAAAAGATAAACAAAATTGATAAACCTTAGCCAGACTCATGAAGAAAAAGAGAGAGTACCCAACTCGATAAAAACAGAAATGAAAGAGGAAAAGTTACAACTGACACCACAGACATACAAAGGATCATATGAGATTACTACAAACTATTATATGCAAACAAATTGCACAACCTAGAGGAAATAGATAAATTCCTAGAAACATAATTTTCCAACACTGAATCAGGAAGAGAGCAAATCTGACCAGACTGATCATTAATAATGAAATTGAATCAGTAATCAAAATTCTCCCAACAGACAAAAGCCCAGGACAAGACAGCTTTATAGGGAAGTTTTGTCCTTTTCTTCAGGACAAAACAGACCACTAACTGTAAACATGTATTGTCAGAAGTTACACCTGCATTTATCTCAGACCTAGACTTTCCAAGGAATATAATTTCTTGAGGCCTTTTTGAAAGTTTTAATGGACTTTAGTAGGAATGGTAAAGAATAAATATTTCTTGCTAGGATACAAACAGTCTGCCTGGGTTTAATGAAATATAAACATAGAAGCTGAGTCTTACTACTTAAAAAAATTCACTCAAAAACTATAACCCTAAATTAAGTTATTAATCTATACATTGGGTATTAAGCTGTACCCAACTACTGTATGGCTGAAGGTCTGTAACAGTGACCCATGATGGGCCCATATGTGACGAGCATTTCCACAGTCTCCATTAGCTCAGAGGGATACGTTGCAAAGCCTGCCTGCATTTGGCCCACTTTTTTAGCAGTAACTTGATTTTTTGTTGGAAAAGTGCATCTCCACATGTACCATCTCCTCCCTCTCAGGAAGAAGATGGCATCGTTTTTAGATAAGTACATGGTTATGGATATTGGTGATTGAAGGGAAGAAGGAAGCAATGATGATCACCCATGATGTTAAGGTAGGTATCTGTTACCTCAAAATTTCAAATTTTATTTTATTTTCTGCCTCAGATAAAAGAAGTATATTATATACTTCTCTCTGAATTATGAAAAATGAAGGCAGTATCAAAGCATACAGTCATTAACATTTTTCTCTGTGGATTCACAATTACAAATTGACACCATTTTTTAAAATGCCTTTGAAGAAACTATCTTCTATTAAAGCATGTTACTCATCTACTCAGCTTAGCTATGAAATCAAGATATCAACATATCAACATATCTTAATAACTTAAATCATTTTTTATCAAGTAAAATTCATATATATGGCAATTCAGATATTTTTGGAAAGCCAAGTATGCTATTTATTTTTGTTACATTATTTTAGAACTCTGAAAATTAGCTTAAGTAAGGAGAGATAGGCACACAAAAACATTTGTACAACTATAAACATGAAGATTTAAATTGACTTTCCAAATTTATGAAACACTCTCTGTGTACCCATATGAAGACCATTGTGCTGTGTTTAAATTACACTGTATTTCTCATCATGTAAAACTGCTGCATGTAAATACAGGAAGACAATTATTTGAAGATTTTTAATTTTTTAATTGATTGCATAATGACTCATAGTTTATTATTAGTAAAGTATAAATAAAAGTGACCTACAATTATTTTACTTTTAAATTCCCGGATGATCTTATCTCTTTTACATTATATACTGATTACTCTCAAATGAAAACAGATATTTGATTCCTAATCTTTATTGTGTATAGCTTTGTCGGTTTTGGAGAATATCTAGGATCAAACTGTAGAGCAAAATTATATCTTGCTAAAGATGCATATTTTTGCTCTAGGTAATATCTCTCAAATATTAGTGATATGAATTCTCTTGTCAAATAAGTTAAGAATACATTAAATACTATGAATTTCATGTACAAAGACTGAAAAAGAAAAACTACTCCATGTACTCTGCAATACTTTAGTCTCTCCCCTTTAACATAATAGAAAATAATTAATGAAGTTATATTCAAGTTTCTGTTTAGTTACTTTTGAAATCCATTATTATATATGCAGGTAAGTTAAAGGTTCAGATGCATTACATGTTGGGAAAAACTGAATATACATAATTATTCTGTCTAATATTTCCATTTCAAAATGTTATGTTGAAAACTTAAAAAAAATTTATTCACATGCTATTATTTGCTGAAATTTTAGAATATGGTATTTTAGTCATTAATGAGTTTTTATGCAAATGCAGTTTTATTCAAAGTAGGCAGTGCCTTTGTGATCATGAAGTGAAGCCCTTTCCTAAGAGTGTGCAGTGGGAAAAGCCACCAAACACATTAAGGAGAAATTGAAGAAGTGTAACTTACTTTATCACCCGCTCATCATTAGCTAGAAATATATTTTCTAAATTACATAAAGACTGAAAGTGTGTTTTGAATTATTTGAGCTTTGATCTCATTCTTAATTAAAGTAATTCTAATTATTTAATGTAATTCTAAATCTCAGATTGTATCAAAGAAACGTAATTCCATGGATAGGGAGCCTTCAATGATGATTGGGTCTGTGGTCCTGAGCCCCAAATGTTCACATGTTCAGCAGTTGTTATTGTCATTCCCTCTGCCAGACACAGAGGTGATTAACATGATACAGTAACTAGTAGACATGGCTCCCATTTAAAGAACTTATTGAAGGAGGTAGATTGATGGATGATAGATAAAAGATAGAAGAAAAATAAACAAATAGATCAATCAAATTGCATGTACAATGGTAAAGATGTCCTTTAGTTTTGTTTAAGGACAAAAGGTTTTTGGAGGAGGTAATGCTTTGGGGAAAAAGGTATAATTCTTTCTGTGTTCTAGAAATTCTATGTGTAAAGGATAGAATTTGAATACAAAATTACAGTAATCTGATGAGTCAGAAATATATCACATATATTTGGAAAAGAGGATAACTTAAAACTAAAATAAGATAGTAAGAGAGGAAAGAAAACTTTAAGAAAAATTTGTGTAGTAACATTGGAAGAACATGTTGGTGATTATGTGGATGAGGTTTGTAATAAAGCGTTAAACTCTATTTTGATACTTGACTGCAAATAGCTTTTAAGCCTCACACTGCCTCTTCCTGTGCCTCTCACCTGGGCACTAGGATAAGGAAGCCCAGGTGTTCCTCCTTTAGCACGTGTAGGAGATTCAAACCGCCCAATCCCTGCCTTCTGTTGGGAATCCCCACCCAGGCCCGCCCCTTGACCACAATAAAAGCCTCAACTCAGTCTGCTTTCCTTCTTCTCTCATGCCGTTTTGGATTTGCTCGTGACAGCTCTGCTTGTCCTGGAGAGCTCAGTTATGTAAGTCGTAAATCTTTTCATACCTTGTTGGTGTATGTGTGTCATCATCTGTCGCCACATTCAAACCAAGTTTTGGGTGGAGTTTCCTCCTGTTTTTACAAAGTGGCCTGGGTACAACAATGTTGAAAGGAGTTTAATGGAGAAGGACTTCCAGATTTTTACTGTAGGTAGGTTACTAGGCATTGATTCTTTTTTTTTTTTATTCTCCAAAAAACCCCACAAAAAATCAAAAACCAGAAGGGCTGGGTCATAATGAAGTTCATTAGGGGTCATGATTTTTCACTTTTATGTTTATTGAATTTAAGGTGCCTGTTGAGATGTTTAGTTGTCTAGCACATTTTTGGCTTAGGAAATCAAAAGAGAATATAGAAATCAGAGTCATTTTAATATAAGGAATAGTTGAAAGCATGCGAAATGAAAATGCCATTTAGTGATAGGTTAAAAGAAATTGTAGGGGAGACGCAAGGGGGAAGAGATATGGGAACATATGTATATGTATAACTGATTCACTTTGTTATAAAGCAGAAACTAACACACCATTGTAAAGCAATTATACTCCAATAAAGATGTAAAAAAAAAAGAAATCGTAGCAACAGATGAATTCTCACATATATATAGCACTTTTCATGCCTTTTAAGTTTTAAGACTTCAGAACTAAATTAGCAGCTTCTAGTAGTTTCAGAAGCTGACTTCTACCACATACGTGCTAATTATAAGTACTCTTTTTCATTTAAAATGTCTTAATAGCATGGATTTATGCACAGCTAGATATTAGTTTCCTCACAAATTCGTGTAAAGATGCACCCATTGTTGACATACACTAAGAAAAAAAGAAAAATCATTGGGGACTGTTTCCTGATTCATGCCGTCTGGGCTCTTATTTCACCAAACCATATTAAATGGTAGAAAAAACACAAAATCTTAAAAATCTCAGGTAAAACTTTTTTTCCAGACATTGCTTTGCTGTGTAAGACTAAATACATTTAGAATAGATAGGCTTCCTCAATGTTTAGTAAACCTCTGCTCAGCTGATTTGATTCTCCTTTAATTCTGTTGGTCACTGATTTCAGTTACCATTATTTCAGCTGTTCTATATCAGAGCACATCATCCTTTAGACATTATTATAGTCAATCTGAGTAACCCAAAATTCTCTGCTCTAAGTAAGTTATTCAGATGGATAGGTAATTAAATTTCTTTGGGCAATAAGGTCGTTTCTGTCAACCAGGGAAGCACAACCAGCAATCAAAAGTTAACTTTTAATTTTGTTACTTAGTATGAATGTTTCTAAAGAGCACAAAAGTGTAAAATTAGTTTACTCTGGGGGAGAAACATAAAACTTTTTAAACTTAATTCCTGTCAATTATCATAAAACATTTAGATTTATTAAACTTCTTTTATAATTAAATGACTGTCACTTTTCCTGTACTTAACATGTTAACATTAATATTTCTCTACTTCTTGTATGAAATTGTCTTGAAGTTCAGAAATTATACTCCCTATTCTTTCTTCCTCCTTAAACTCACTTTCTTAATTTTTATAAACCCACCACCACTATTTTTTTTAATCTGCAATATTTAGGATCAAAGTTTTACAAATAAAATTGTGTATAAAAATTAAGCCAGCTGACGAGGACACAATCCTTCACTATTTTTCACCTGGAGTTGCGTAATCTCTGTGACACTAAAACAATCCATATCTAAGCCATTACTCACTTTGGTATATGAGATTAAAGGTACTTGAGTTCAGTTACTAAGACCATGTCATCTGTTAACTCAGAAGAAATGAACAGAGTTAGTGTATCGGTTGCTGTCCCAGGGAAGCTGGCACATGTATTCTGTCTGAATTGGATTTTAAAAAGCAACTTTAGGAAACGTATAATATTTTAACTAAAATCATCTGGCAATATATTCAGGAAAAAACATCATAATAAAAACATAGCTTAAATATATTTGCTTTCTTCTAGTTAATTAGAGTCTCCTCAATTCAGACTTGCTGAGAGTGTTGTTCTCCTGTATTTCAAAAGGGTTCCTTTCCCCCTCTCCCTGCTGGAGGCATGAGGTGATTTTAATCTAACATTTACTGTGAGAACATGGTGGCAGGCACTCCTGGAGATAAACCTCAGAAACTAGTGCAGGCTCCCCTGTGACTGGGTGCCCTTGGGGTTTTTTTTTTTGTTTTTTTTTTTTTTTTTTGCGGTACGCGGGCCTCTCACTGTTGTGGCCTCTCCCGTTGTGGAGCACAGGCTCCAGACGCGCAGGCTCAGGGACCATGGCTCACGGGCCCAGCCGCTCCACAGCATGTGGGATCTTCCCGAACCGGGGCACGAACCCGTGTCCCCTGCATCGGCAGGCGGACTCTCAACCACTGCGCCACCAGGGAAGCCCGCCCTTGGGGTTTTAAACTGAATTGTCCACACTGAGCTACCAGCAGTTTGTCAGTTATAGTTCAGGTTTTCCTACCCTGGCACTGGTTACCTCCATGAGCTCCACCAGGCTCTCAGGAAATAACAGAAAATAACCCCTCATGCTTCCAGCAGGGGGTGAAAAAAGAAACCCTTTTGGAAATATACCAGAACACTCTGTTCTCTTTAACAAGGCCTGACCTCAGGAGAAACTAACCAGAGCCTAACTTTTTGGGTTTTATCAGAGCCTAATGGAACTGGGGGAAGGAATATCCATAACTCCAGCCCACTCTAGCTATGTCATCCCACCTGAGGGAGGAGGGAAAAAAATGAGAAACACTTGTGGAGCTTTCAGACCAGAGGCATAGACTTGCTGACAGACTGAGACCTAGTCATAGAACTATAGTGTGCTTCCCCTCCCCCAACACCTCACCACCCCATTACTAAAGACCTATTTACCCGCAGTTCCTTTTACCTAGTAGATCATGTCTGGCTATCAAGAAGTAATTATAAGGCATACTGAAAGGCAAAAAAAAAAATACCACCCCCCCCAAAACAAAGTTTGAAAAAGTTTGAAGAGATAGGGCATCAGAACCAGACCTGGCAGGGATGTTAAGATTATCAATATAGGGCATTTAAAACTACTATGATTAATTTGCTCTATGATAGAGGGCTCTAATGGATAAAGTACATAGCATGCAAAAACAAAAGGGCAGTATAAACAGAGATGGAAATCCTTAAAAAAAATTACTAGAAGCAAAACACTGTAACAGCAATGAAGAATTACTTTGGTTTTAATAACACACTAGACATAACTGATGAAAGAAGCTCTGAATTTGAAGATACATCATTAGAGACCTCCTATACTGAAAAGCAAAGAAAACAAATCCCAAAAATAAGCAACAGAATATCCCAGGACTATGGGTAAATTGTAACATGTATGTAATGGAAATACCAGAAGGAAAAGAGAAACAGAAGAAATATTTGAAACAATAACTGAGAATTTTCCCTAATTTAATGTCAGATACCAAACTACAGGTCCAGGAGGATCAAAGAAAACCAAGCCATATAAATGCCAACAAATCTACACCTAGGCATATCACTTTTTAACTAATGAAAATGAAAAATAAAATACTGGAGAACATAAAAAGCCAGGATTTGGTGTGGGGGGAATACTTTACCTATACAGAAACAGATGAGAATTAAAGTCTGACTTCTCTTTGGAAACCATAAAAGCAAGAGAGTGGAGTGAACTATTTTAAATGGTCAAAAACCATCAACCTATCTGTACCCTGGAAATTATCCTTCAAAAATGAGGGGAAGGAGAGTCTTTCAGACAAAGAAAAATTGAGGGAATTTGTTGTCAATAGACCTGCCTTGCAAGGAATGTTAAAAGCAGTCCTTTAAAGAAAAGGGAAATAATATAGGTCAGAAACTTAGATCTCTATAATAAGGGAAGAACATCAGAGAAGGAATAAGTGAAAGTAAAATACACTTATTTTTCTTATTGATCAAACATGTAAGTTCAAAATAATAGCAATGTACTTGATTATGTATGCTTACGTATACATCTTATATGTGTATATATGCTTGGGTATGAATATGTAAGTGAATTGAATGACAGCAATGCTACAAGGGATGGGAGGAAGGAATTAAGGGGTTTTTTTGGTGGTGTTACTTTAAGGTACTCCTCACTACTCCTGAAGTAGTGTAGTGTTTTCTGAAAGTGGACTAGGATTGGCTGTAAATGTGTAATTTCAAACTCTAAGGCAACCATTTAAAAAGTAAATATATGTGTATGTGTGCATATGTGTGTGTATGTATATACAATATACTTAAAAAAGAATATGGGATCATATATATCCCTTTAAAAACACTAAAGGTAGGGGCTTCCCTGGTGGTGCAGTGGTTGAGAGTCTGCCTGCCAATGCAGGGGACACAGGTTCGTGCCTCGGTCCAGGAAGATCCCACATGCCGCGGAGTGGCTGGGCCCGTGAGCTATGGCCTCTGAGCCTGCGCGTCCGGAGCCTGTGCTCCACAACGGGAGAGGCCCGCGTACCGCAAAAAAAAAACCCAAAAAACACTAAAGGTAAAAAGAGTGGAAGAAAAAAATAGAAACAAAGATAGAAAACAGTAATGGATATGTGACATAGTATTCTAGCTGTACCAATAATGATTTTGAACATCAGTGTTCTAAATGTACCAATTAAAAACAGGGATTGTCAGAGTGAGTAAGCAAGACCCAAGTATATGCTGCTTACAAGAAACCCATTTTATACACACACAGAATGCAGAGACAGACACACGCAGAGAGACAGAGACACGCAGAGACACAGAGACAGACACATGCAGAGACACTGACAGACACGCAGAGACAGTCACAGAGAGATAGATACAGACAGACGCACACAGAGAGAGACAGACACAGAAACACAGAGAGACAGAGACAGACACACAGAGACACAGAGAGAGACACGCAGAGACACAGAGACACACACACAGGCATGCACGCACACAGGCACACCCCCACACCCCCAGGGACATGCCCCCCCAGGGACACAGAGGCACCCCCCCAGACACCCCCAGAGACACACATCTTCCCAGACACCCCCAGAGACACATTCCCTCCCAGACATCCCCACAGACACCCCCAGTGACACAGACACACTCTCCCAGGCACCCCCAGGGGCTCAGAGACACACACCCCCAGGTACCCCCCAGAGGCACAGAGACACACCCACAGACACCCACACAGATTACAGTTAACTGGATTGTGACATATACCATGCTAAGTGTAATTATAAATTGCAAGAGTAGCTATATTAATTTCAGACAGAGCCAATTTACAATAAGGAAACTTGTCAACAATAAAGGGCATTACATAATGATTAATGGGCCAGTTCTCCAAGAAGACTTCACAATCCTTAATATGTATGCACCAAATAACAGTGTCAAACTATGTGAGGGAAAAACTAATAGAGTTGCAAGAAGAAATAGATGAATCCACTATCCTTTTGGATATTTCAACACCTTCTATCCAAAATGAACATACCTGGCAGGCAGAAAGTCAGTGGGACTTGACTTTTATTATCCAAAATATACAAAGAACTCTTAACAGCAATAGGAAAACAAGCAACCTAACAAGAAAATAGGCCAAAGACGTCACTAAAGAGACATACAGACGTACCACTGTGGTGTGGGATGTTGATAATGAGGGCGGCTCTGTTTGTGTGGGGTTAGGGTCTATATGGAAAAATCTCTGTACCTTCCTCTCCACTTTGCTGTGAACATAAAACTGGCCTAAAAAGTCTTAATATTTAGAAGAAAAATTTTTTTAATGCCTACTCATAGTATTTTAAACCAACTTAATTTTTTATGGAATCAAAGTAAACACACCAAAGTAGGATATGCCACTCAAGAAATAGCTGATAAAATTATGGCTTAGACAAAAACTGCCATTTCAGAGTAGTGAGAATTTTTTCCCCCCAAATATTGTTCCTTGATGTTATTTGAAGAAACTTCGAGACAGGCTGTTGTTCCTGTGTTTTGGGGGGAAAAGTCATGAGAATTTATCCCTTTTGTTAAGCATTGTAAGCCTGATACCTTTGATAATTGGGCTGCCAAGAGCTACACTGCACAGTGGGACAGTGAGAAAGGTCATTCAAGACAGAAAAGCATCTTGCCAGACAATGTCACCATGAAGGGACTGTTTCATTGCTGAGTGGGAACTACTGCTTCCTTGTTGAGTGGTACAAGAGGGCTTAACTTTTTTTCCTCAAGATATATAAGTTCAGTTTTAGTGCTGCCTTAATAGCACCAACACCAAGATTCAGAGTTGGCAGTGGAAATTTTTTATATTAAATAATATAATATATATCCAGTAGAAGTCTCTACTGGATAAGGGTCAGAAGTAAATACTGATCTTACTCAGGGTATGAAAAAGTTGTTGCAGATACGTGGGCCAACCCAGTGAACTGTGTGTCTGATGAGCAGCCTTGAACTTTATGAGTAAAGGGAATTAAAAGTTCAGAATCAAACTTACTGAAAGAGAATATTTGAGGGCCAGGAATTTATATTGTGAGACAACCCATATTTTGAGTTAGTAGAGAGAGAATTTTCTTCTGTCTTCTGGAACTTTTATGTGTGGGGGACAAAAGAAAGGCTAACTCTGGTGTGCAGCTGAGTACATAGTTGATTAGAATATTTACTAGGAATTTTACTACATTTGTATATGTATTCAGATAATTGTGCTGTAATCACACATTTGCATAGGTTTTAATGATCCCTAATCCTATTTTCATACATGTATAATTTTATAGAAACTTATATATCTATGATTAAAATGCTGACTTGCAAAAAAAGAATTTATTGAACAAATATGGCAACTTTTAAATGGACTTTCTTGTGTAGGAAAGATAATTTGCGTATTGATCTTTAAACCCGTTACTTCATTAACATTTCAAGCTGAAAATACATTTATTTTGCATAAATTAATGGACATATAATAAAGCTAAAATAGGTTTTTAAAAATCACACATTAAGTACAAAAGGGAATTTAGAAAATAAAGTGTTAACTGGATACCTTCTTGCTTTTTTGTAGCAATTGTACAGAGTAAATACATTATGTTCTATACATCAAGGAATGAAATTTTATTCAAGATTTATTTATTTATTTATTTATTTTTGTGGTACGCGGGCCTCTCACTGCTGTGGCCTCTCCCGTTGCGGAGCACAGGCTCCGGACGCGCAGGCTCACCGGCCATGGCTCACGGGCCCAGCTGCTCCGTGGCATGTGGGATCTTCCCGGACCGGGTCACGAACCCGTGTCCCCTGCATCGGCAGGTGGACTCTCAACCGCTGCGCCACCAGGGAAGCCCCAAGATTTATTTATTTTTAAAAGCTATGTGATTGGGTGATATTTTAAGTCATGAAAGACAGAGTTTTGAAATAATAGGTGAGATGAGAATACAGAACACTGTTGCCATGTCGGTGGAGGCTCATAATCCTAATAGTTCCTCAAATATTAAAAAAAAATGGAGGTGTGGTGAAAACTAACATAGAAGTCATGAGTAGTAAAAGTAAAAGGAGAAAGTCATTGTTTTTCAGTAAAGCTTTAACAAATGAATGTAACAACAAAAGAGAAAATGCTGCGGCTTAGAAAGTAACTTGCCATAGTACCTTTTCATTTCTAGTTGATAATAGGTTTTGTGTCCTTTCTTCTACAGTAATATGTTCATTACACACACAACTTAGAGCAAAGTTAGCCAAAGAGTCTCTTAAAAATATAAAACGGTTATTTTTATATGATCTTTTGAGCTACATAAGCCTGGCATTAGGTTACCTAGAGCTGCGGTCCCTAAACTTTGCAGCACCAGGGACCGGTTTCACAGAAGACAGTTTTTCCACAGACCGGGGTGGGGGGATGGTTTTAGGATGACTCAAGTGCATTACATTTATTGTGCACTTTATTTCTATTATTATTACATTGTAATATATAATAAAATAATTATACAACTCACCATAATGCAGAATCAGTGGGAGCCCTGAGCTTGTTTTCACTTGTCACTCACTGATAGGGTTCTGATATGAGTCTGCAAGCAACTGATTTATTATGGTCTCTGTGCAGTCAAACCTCTCTGCTAATGATAATCTGTATTTGCAGCTGCTCCCCAGCGCTAGCATCACTTCAGCTCCACCTCGGATCATCAGGCATTAGATTCTCACAAGGAGCATGCAACTTAGATCCCTCGCATGTGCAGAGCATAGTAGGGTTCACGCTCCTATGAGAATCTAATGCCGCTGCTGATCGGACAGGAGGCAGAGCTCAGGCGATAATGTGAGCGTTGGGGAGTGGCTGTAAATACGGATGAAGCTTCGCTCGCTCACCCGCCGCTCACCTCCTGCTGTGTGGCCTGGTTCCTAACAGGCCATGGACCGGTACCGGTTGGTCCATGGCCCAGGGATTTAGGACCCTGGACCTAGAGGATCATAATTCAATATTAAGATAAAATGTGAGTAAGAATTTTTAGTTCCCTGTTGAAGAAAAATTATTTTACCAACACTCAGTTTATTTCCCAGCATTTAAGGAGGGCATGCTTTTTTCTGTGCATATCACTCATTTGTCTAAACTGGAGAGTGATAGTACCACTCCAGCAGATCAGCACTCCGTAAGCCTCATCTCATGTTGGCATACGCTCCATCACATACCTGTTCATGAGGAAGCAAGACAAGCCCATCCGTCAATTAATCAACTAATCCATCAACTCTGAAGTATAATTGTAAAAAGTGTTCTTGTAAAATGTGTTCAGAAAAATAATTTTTCCTTTAGCCAAGCAAGGGCTAAACTGGATAACACAGATGTGGTATTTTATTAATTGAAGGACCTTGGTTTAATTAATGATGGCACACATAGGCCTATTTAATATTCATGGCTAGGAAGTAGAAAGCCAGCATGCGTCTTAGTCCTGTGCGTCTGGCTTATAGTCTATTTTATTTTTTTTGTCTGTGTCAAAATTCGAATTTGCTTTTCATCAGATTAACAGGGCTTTTTTAGAAGATGTAGACTTTTTAAATCTCTTTATCTACAACACTTTGCAAATGCAAACTAAGCAGCACAAAGGGGCACTGAATATTCATAGGATGAATTAACGGATAAAAGTACAAAATGAACACTCTAATGATAAGTAGATTGGAATGAAGAAGAACAAATAGGATTAAATAATCAAAACTATTTTATTTGGAATGCACATATGTTTATGAGCTTTGGCTGAAAGAGACAACAAAAATAGTTTTAATTATAACAGGTAAGAATGTAAAATAATGGAGGGATAGCATAAGAATGGGCTCTTTTTTTCCTTTGAACACTTTTTTTGAAATTTAAAATTAACATGTTTTTATTTGAATCTTCAATGAAAAAAGTCAACAGTTGCTGCCCTTTCTAATCTCTTTTTCTAACTGCTTTGTATTAAAAATAAGTTTTCCCTACTGCTAGTTTCCATGTGGACAGCTGATCCCTGAGGATGTTCTTAGGCTGTCTTTTTCCTTCGCCCATTTTTTCCCCCCAGGTGAGGATAAGGGGCTGTGTCTCTCAGAAGAGATTATTGACTCACACAGGATTGGCTCACACCCTCCTCTGCAGAGCCGGCCTGCCCCACCCCTCCAGGCAGTCATTTGTGCAGAAGCTCTACCCTGTTGGGCTGGGCTTCACTGGTCCAGCCTGGTCTGTACCTTGCTGAGTAGGTCTGCCTGATTCTGGGTTCAAGCAAGCCTAAAGGCCTATTCTCTAGTCTGTCCTCTATCAGGGATAAAGTTGAAGGTTTGGATCCATCTGCCCCTGTTTTGACTTAACTTCTCAACTTGTTCAGAATCCAACAGGGATGGAACGTGTATTTGTTTTCATCAAGCTATGTTTTTCCTTTCTATATCCAAGTACTTATCTGAGGCTTATTATTTTCCTTTAATTAATTATGCTGTTACAATGCCAAGACAACTTTTTCTAATCTGAGTTTTAACATGATTACTGAGTTCTAATTCCAATGTAGTAGTTTCTGATTTCTTACAATAAAACCCTACACTTAATTTACTGATGTTTTCTTTCTAGTTGAACAAGTGAAACATGTTCTCTTTCTTTCTTTTAAATTACATATTTCACACCTCTAACCCTGGGATTCTGAATACAAGTGGCATTAAACACTGAGCCTCTACCAAGGGCCCCACAGATTATCTATAAAAAACAAAGAATCCAAGTCACATTCCTTTCAGGTAGGATGAGTCCCCATAATTACTAGACAGTAAATATCCACCAGAGGTGCAGCCTAACAAGCCAGTGTTGACTGTCTGTGACATGTGCTCCAATCTACCTGGCTACTGTTTTAACTAATAATCTAGAAGATGCTGTGACCAGTTAAAACCACCCAGTTTTCTATTCCGATTATCTGTGACTCCCCAAAACAGCTCCTCTCTGGTTGTGTATCATCTCCCACACTATCATCACAGAATGGTCTGTCATTACTTTCCTCTCACCCAAAACCCCCTCTTTTATTACCAGATCATTTCACCACGTCCTCTGGAACCTCTGCATATTTTGGAAAACAAATTCTCATCCTAACTTCTCCCTTCAACATTCCCTTTGTTGACTTGTACCGAAACTGGAAACTTTCTCTTACCCTTTTAGGTATATGGTGTTTATTCTTGCATACCCAGGGCCCTCAAAACAAGAAAGTGCGGACAGAAACTTACCTGGTATTGTTTGCTGCTGCTTCTACACACACCATCTGCACCTTTTGTAAAATAGCCTTCTTGCACTCAGGTTGAAAACAATAAGCTATAGCACTCTGACTCTCATTTTTCCCCAAGTAAATTTATGTTCATTTTCTGCTGATTTCCTAGATCAAACTTTTCTATCCTTTTGAAGATTTTTGCAGACTTCTGGTTTTATCTGGAATATCCAACAGCAACTAGTCTTAGTTACAGCATACCCTTGTATCTGTTGGACTTCTTGCACTACTTTAAGGATACATTCTTTTAAATAATACTGACTTCCTACGTAGTTGAAATCAAGTTCAAATCCCATATCTTAGGTCAGTTTTTCTTATTCAATTATTCCCACTATATTTCTTCTCTGGCTTGATTGAAAAACCCAATCCTATAATATCTAAGGTTTTTTTTTTAGATTTTTTAAATCAGCTTTTTATTTGGCCTGTCAGCTGTCAGCTTTTTATTTGGCCTGTCAGTAAGGCATATTATTTCAACTCAGTTTTACCAGTGTTCTTTATTTACACTTAACCTGGTAAAACTACAGTCTGAGAAACTCAAATTATAATACTATTCATTCTCTATGCCAAATCTGAGGCAGCTGAAAATTCGTCTATGAAATCATATAACCTTGAAGGCTTCCCGCTACTAATTTTAGTGTTCACCTCAATTGTGCCTTCTGTGTTGCAGAACAAACTTTTGTTTCTCTCATTTTTCACATCAGCTACTTCAATAATTGTCCAATCTCCTTAAATATTTGACCATCTATCTCTCAGCATAATTACAATTTCTTCACAGAAAAAATGAAAGTCAACATCTTGCCTTACATTGATGCTTTGAATGTAATTGATATTGTCATGGTAATGATCTGAGTTTTAGAAAAATTGCAAATTTCCAAATGTGCTTAAGATTACTTTCTAACTTAGCAATACATAAGAGAAACACATCACATTAAAGTAAAAGGATTTTGATATGTAAAGTGTTTCAGATAGTTATAAGAGTTTAACTTTGATGCCAGTCCTCCATTTTAAAGAAGTAATAATCTTAATTGCAGATAAAATTACCAAATCATTTATTTCTCTTTCTAATCCTTATTGTTAACAAAGAATTTACTTTGCACATAGAATTCTGCTGACTCCATCAAGATACTTAGATAACCCACACTCTAATCTATATAAACTAATAGTTAAAGAGAAATTTTAGTTTTAGTAACTGCCTCTGAGTTTAATATTTATTTCTATAGGGGTGGTAGTTATCTTTTTTGTATTTTCTGTGTGCATCTAACTAGAATGAGAAGAAAGTACTGGCTTTTAGTTAAATTGGAATATGAAATTACTTTAAATGACCTTGCTTACAGATTTAATGTCTAACTTGATTTTGTGGGAAAATACCACTTTTTTAAAACCTCTAGCTTCACTATTAATATCCTTTTAATTATTTTAAGTTCATGTCTTAAACTTGAAATGACTTTAAGATCTGGTAAAACCTGAAATGATTTGTGTAATTTATAAGAGCACTTAACAGATCTATTTTAGGAAACATTATAGGCATCTATGACACTCAAGGGGAATTTTTTAAAGACTGTTATTGCTTTACACAGCTGAAAGTGATGAAATACCCTTAAAGTTGTTAGCCAAATCAATAAAAAGACCAATGGATCGTTTCCAACTAGGTTGCTCAAGTTAGTGTTTAATTTTCAAGTATGGTTCTCCGTCATTTGATCATGCTGTAAATTTATTGATTGATTGATATTTAACCCAAACATGTGACACAACAGTATAGTTTATTTTAGTGTTTTTTGAATGTGTTTTTTTCCTAGAGAATTTATATTCAAAATATTTAAACATACACACTTGGTGTTCCCTTGTAAGTAGTTTAAATCTTTTTGCTCTGGATTTGATCATTGGGCCAGTGATAGAAAAATCATAGGCTTGGTTATTCTTGCTCTATTTGCCCGTTGCCCATTGGACCTGAGATGGAGGGAAGGTTGGCCCTACACACAGAAGCTCTCCCAGGGAAGTCCAGGAAACTCTTCCCTGTCTTTGGGACACATGATGAGCTACCGGAATTATCACCTTCCTTTAGGTCTATATATATTTGCCACAGATCTCTTAGGTAATGGGCTACAACTTTTCTGTTTAGCTGTGTTCCACATCGCCTGACCTCCACTTCATTTCACTCTTTTAATAAAAAAGGAGAAAGGAATTTTTAACTCGGGAGGAATCATTATTGTGAAGGGAAGGGAATTTATCAAAATACTGTGGCCATTTCTGAAGGAGAGAGTCTCTTACCCAGGGCATTTTATTGGATTTTAGTTGACAAAGAGGCTAATATTGACCCTTACAAAGTATTGTTTTGGTTAGGATTTTAGACATTAACTTTCTATAGAATAAAATATCAAAATGTATGGATTCATAATTTTAAAATTTGAGTTCTGCTAAAGAGATCAGTATGTGATCTGGTTTAGCACAATGGCAGATTTCCTCCTCTTAAAATTCTTTATTTCTGCCTCCAATATGGTATCATTTTTTAAATAATCAGCCTTGCAGTTGGCTGTTACTTAATAAATATCCATATTATGAAATAAGTACCTTCTTTCTCTAATATTTTTAATTTAGATAGATCTTAGCAAATTATTGCCAACTATACTTTCAGGTATCAATTAACCTTAATGAGCCCCTGTCATTAAGAATATTAAGTTTTGCCTCCTACTGGACTTAATTCATTTATCAAATATATGTTGATCACCAGTTATAACTAGGTATCTACTATGGTATCTACTAGATGTTAAATTTTATAAAATATCCACAGGAGAAAATGGAAAGGAGTAATTTTCAAGGACATGTCTCCCGCATTTTTTTCCTCCAATTCTTTTTTTTTTTAACATTTTTATTGGAGTATAATTGCTTTACAATGGTGTGTTAGTTTCTGCTTTATAACAAAGTGAATCAGTTATACATATACATATGTTCCCATATCTCTTCCCTCTTGCCTCTCCCTCCCTCCCACCCTCCCTATCCCACCCCTCTAGGTGGTCACAAAGCACAGAGCTGATCTCCCTGTGCTATGCGACTGCTTCCCACTAGCTATCTATTTTACGTTTGGTAGTGCCTCCAATTCTTTTTTAACTTAAAGGAAACTTTTTACTGATAGTTCCTAGTGCATTTAAAGTACAGTTTCATAAGGATATATTCCAAAATGAATTACATTCAATAATTTTAGAATAAGATACCCATTCAACTAGTTCTAGGTCCAGAGCCTCTTTGCTAGGGATTAGTTAACAATAGTGAAAACATCTTTAAATTGAACCTAATAATTACCTTTTAATCTTAGTACTAATTGAATGATTGTTTACTGACCATGTGATGTGTATATTTACTATTCTTGCATGCAAGAAATTGAAAACTTTTTCTAGGATGTTTGAGCTTCTCCATGAGTAGTTAAACAGGCATTACAATTTGTAATTGAAATGTTGCTTTCACTGAAAGTGTCCTGATTATTTTTAATCGCCATGTAAAAGAACTGTCAAAAAAAAAATTGAGAATCCATCATGGCCAATTCCCTCACAGATCTCTCAGTCTTTGGAGAATGGGTGTGTGTACATGCATGTGTGTATTAGTGACCAAGGGTTTATATTCTCTGTACTGAACAATCTCATGTACGTGTATTATTGCCCTACATGTACATGATGAAACATGACAAAACCACTATTGTAATTACTTAATTATGAAGAAAAAGAATGTGTTTCTGTTTGCAGTTTGTACTAGTGGAAGAGGCAAGAAAATAGGAAAATGTGATTTTGTCATCAGAGATTCTTAAGGAATTCAGCTTGGTTCTTTGTTTCCTCATAGAAAGTGTTTTTCCATCTCTTGGGAACACAGTGAGCGTGCTTTCTCTAAACACCTTCAGCTGTTCTTCTCACCTCTGGTTCCACCAACTGGTACCAAAAAAAAGATGATCTTCTTTAAAGCCTACACAATCTTGCTGTGGTTGCTGCATCGGTGGATGTAGTTGTAAGGAGAGGAGATGATATTCCACCAGGAAGACGTGTCTATAGGCAGTGAATGTGTAACATAAACAAGAAATTAAATTGAGAAAGGTACTACAAGAACCTGAAAAAATATATCATTATGTTAGAAACTAAAGTCATTCTCGAGGACCTAAATGCTCTTCATCTCTTATGTTGGAGTATTAATTTTTCAGTGATATTTTTCCTCAGCATACCTTAGTTGAATCACCTATCAGTCTGTCCTAAGCAGACCTTTAATTATTCAAAAAATATTTTAACTTCCCAACTGAGTTTCAGAAAGAAAATGAGATTAGGAAAAATTAATGCATGAAAATACCAGAGATGAGCAAAGGAAGGAATATTATCAAAAGTAAAAGAATGCTTCCGAATATTTCATTTATATTGTATAATGAATCTCTCAATTTGTAAAGGTATTTTAAAAAGGTAATGGACAAGCATTCTTTTATGTTCATTTTATAGTTTCTGCTTCAAGATGATAGTTTTATATATATATATATATATATATATATATATATATATATATATATATATA
>NW_020837950.1:52042316-52056760 GCF_003676395.1 Aethalodelphis obliquidens
ATATATATATATATATATATATATATATATATATATATATATATATAAAAAATCAAAACACCAAATAAACTAAGTGGAAAGTAAATCAAAACTAGTTGTTTGGCATCAATCAACCTATTTTTGTGGCTAAATTTTACACTTCTCAATATTTTATTTGAGTACTAAGTACAAAACTCTCTCTGCTGGATTCACACACATGTTGAATTTTCTTTCCTCTGCAAAAGTCAAACTAGGAACTTCCTTTTCTCCTGAAGTAACATGAAAATGGAGAACTCATCAAGGACCATTAGAGAACTAGGCATCATTATGAAATCTATCCATGCCAAATGAAATTTTAAGGTATAAAAACATTAATATCTCTATCTAATTTGGAAGTCAATTTTCCTTGTATTTTCAAAATTTTCTTAAAAGTCAATTGCAATATATTTAAATGTCTTGTCTCTTGAGTTGGAGTTTATTCCCCACATTCCTTTTTTTTTGTGTGGTGGTAAATGTCAATTGTATCTTATACTCTTGATTCATACAGGGAAGTACTCCCTTACCAAGTTGACTTAAACCTGTCATAGGAATCTGGTATTTTATGTCACTTGTCCAGACTCAAACTGTGTATCATGGGCTCAAATTCTAAACACCTTGAATAACCAGTGTCCTGTGTTTTCACATCCTGAGTTTCCTCAGGGCTCACCGTGGGGAGTGGCTGCAGTTTGATGGCTGCTAGATGGCAGGTATTCTTTCCTTCTTGAGTTCCCTCAGGGTTCACCAGCTCATCTTGGAGGGCTTCAAGCGCTGATGGCTGTGACATCCTTTGTTTACTGATATGGCAGGAAATATTTCATTTCTCATTATCTAAAGTTCATCCTTCAGAGATAACGTCACTGTTTTACTGTGGGGAAAAAAATATATTGATGAAATAGGAAGAGATGATATCATGCATGTATATTTTTTCAAAAGGGCAAGTTTCCTCCATGCTGCCAAATGAGAGCTGAGGAAGGCAAGATCAGAACATTAAACTATATCATCAGATAGAATTTTGAACCTATGTGGCCTAGGCTGTCTTTGAGGGATAATCTGAATAATCAGTTCACCCCAAATACATCTAGCAGGAGAAAGCATTTTTATTTGCATAACAAATAAAAAATCCAGAAGGAATATATTGCCTTGATTCATCTCAATTTGCTTATTACCATAAAGGCAAATACATTTCATTTCCTGGAAACTGAAAGTGTATATCAGTTACACATACAGTTAAATGAAGAATATCTCTTAAGAAAAATATTTGTGATCCTAATTAAAAAACCAAGGTGATTTAGTTGCATCAGCTAAAATACTGTGAGGCAAGGTTTACCTCAAACACTTCTATTGCTATTTTCAGTGTGTTTTCCTCCCTGTTTCTCAGAGGTCACTTTCCCTCTTGGACACCAATGCATATACATATTCCAAGAATACTATCATTTAGGTGCTATATTTTTTAAAGAACACAACAAAAGAGAACCTAGTAAAAATTCCTAATAATCGATTAAATTTATATAATATCTTGAAAGAAATGCACACAGAATATGGAAATATGGTATATCTTTCTCTTTGTTCAGATCTTGTTTTAGATATTTCAGTATCATTTTATACTCTTCATAGGTCCTGATACTTTTCATTTACACACATTTCTAAATATTATTTTTTAGTCTGAAATTCTCATTTTCATTTCTATGTACTATTTGCTCAAGTAGACAAAATCTGTTTTTGTAGCTTGTTTTCATATCTAGCCACTTTACCAAATTTTACAAGTTATCCCAACTTATAAAAAAATCTGTTGGATTTGTCAGGTCTAAAAACAGATGAAGACTTTGTTTATTATACTAGTTATTTTGTGTGCTTGCATAAATTTGTCAGAAATGTAGGCGATGTTAAATAATGATGGCCATATGTGGTACCTATCCCTTGTAGAATAGTTTTTAACTTTCTGTTGGTCTTTGGTAACCATTTAAATGTCATTATATATGATTATACTTATTTTTTTGAGTGTTTACTAGAGACTTAGAATATTAAAAATGCTGCCAGATATTATATAACTTTTCAGTATATATTGATGTTATTAAAAGTCCCATAAGTTTTAGAATGCTTTTATTTCACTTAATCCATTGCTAGATAAGATATTTTTCAGCTATTAAAACATTTTTGCTTATATTATTATTAGTATTATTCCAATTAAAATTTTCACCGTAATCAGAAGGTTAAGAAAACCTTATGCCCTGAAATAAGGTTGACCTTGTCTTGCCTTCCTAAGTTCTTCATGGTCTGCAGGGTCCAAGTACCTGAACACCTGAGGAGCAGCAGCAGTCTTTTTTTCACACCAGCTATCCTCATCCGGGCCATATGGTGGCCTTTACCATGGATAACTGATTAGCTCTCCATTTTCCTAACTGAAAATTAGGTTCAGTCCTGAATCTCAGTCTGCTTCTCTGGGTCCTCAGGACTTTCAGGACTTGACTTTGCCTGTGTCCTCTCCCAGGAGGCTGCAGTGTAAGTCCTCAATCCATCAACTACCACTCTAGATCTGATGATGGATTCAATATAAATTAAGCCTTCAATAAGCCTCTTATCCTACCTCACTAACCTGATGAAAAGACCATTATCTGCTCTGTCTTCATCATGCCTTTCAGATCACATGACTTTTAACTGCCACTTGAACAGCGAATTACCATCTTAGAGTTTCGCCTACTTGACCCAATTCATCCAAAAAGTCTTTAACTTTTTCAGTAACAATGTTTCTGAGGCTTCCAAATGTTAGATCTATGTTGAAAAGGAGTTTCTATGAAAAGCAAAAATGAAGAATTTCTCAGATTGAAAAAAATGCACAGGTTTGTTTACTTTACCTAAACAGAATGTTAAAGAATTCCATTCCAAACACATAAAAAAAAAAAATCTAATTCATGATTTGCATATGTGAGCTTTTTATTAAGCACCTGCCATGTATTTTGTACTGTTACATCTTAGGCACTGATATTACAGTAGTGAATATCTGCCTTCATGATACTTAAATTTGGGAGTGGAAGACACAGACATGTAAATAGGTAAATTGACATGATTTCAGATAGTGAGAGATGCCATGAGGACAGGAAAGTGACAGAGTGATGACAGAGATTACTTAGTTGGTCTAATCAAGGTTGATCTCCTCAAAGAAGTGACCTAAGAGCTGGTACTTCACTGACAAAACAGAGCCAAACACATGTAAATATTAGAACAAAGAATTCTACCAAGAATATCCAAGTTGAGAAAAAAATCAATAAGCATAAGCATATTGCATATGAGAAACAAAATGAAGGCCAGGGGCTGGAATTTAGAAGTGGGGGAAAGAGGTAGGCCCACCCCTGTCAGAACACTTAAGTCAGGATAGGGAGTTTGAATGTTTTTGTAAGTCTAACGGGTATTCTTTAGCTAATAGGTATATGAGTCTTTTACTTTTATATCTAAATACTAAACAACTTTATTTGAGGAAATACAATGCAGAGGAATATCTCATGAATTTTTCCGTATTATGCTGAAGATGCTATTTTTAAACAAAGAACATTTTTATTATAAACATCAATTGTGTATTAAAAGTAAAATACAGTATTGGGGAAGGAGACTTTTACAGCATTGTTAAATCAAAGTAATATCTCCTGTTGTAACTAGCAGGTTATTGTAAAAAGTCAGAGCAAAATTTGCTACTTAATATGATTTCTAGAACATTTAAAAAGTTGAGACATCTCAAAAATACTCAGATAGTGTATCATAAATCTATCAGTAGACTGTAAAATTAGTCAAAATGCACTCACTATATGGAAATTTGTTCCTTCTTTACATGCCAGCTAGAAAAAGCTGACAAGTCTGTTTTGTGACAAATCTTCTGCCAGAAATGATTTCCTGTTCCCTGTGAATAGGAATGAATCTCCTGTATAATTTAAGTTGGAGAATATACTTCACAATATTAATATCTACTTGGAAATATTTAATACATTTAGTTTCATCTATATCAACATATATATTTAATCTTTATGATTTTAGACAGTCTATTGTATACAATGCAACATATCATATCACTGAAACAAGTAGCCATAATATAGATTTGGAAAAAATATGTATACGTACCTGTAATCTTCAAAGACTAAAAAGGACATGTCCCAATAACAATTTATAGGTTAATTTATAATTTGATAACAGGACCTATGATCAATATTCATCCAGAAAAGTTTAGTTTCTTGCACAGATGCGTGATTCATAAGCCATATGTAGCTAGCTGTGTGGTTGAAAACCTTCTTGTATTAATAAATTAAAAATAGAGGCAGAGATAATACTTTTATTATACTAAATATAATATTACAATTAGGGAGTGTATATCAATGAGTTAAAATAATTGTTTTGATTCCAGTTGAGAATTAAAGAATAACCATAAACCTTTAAATGAAGAAGTCTATAATAGCAAGATAATTCATAATTTAAAGCTTATGAAAAAGAAGAATCAATCATTGGGGAAAAAAACTAAGTATCTTTGTAAGGAAAGAGGCTATACACTGTTAATTTATTGTGCAGGTTTCCCTTGCTATCCAAAAGTAGACCGTTCTATGAAATCTTTCATAAGCCAAAATGGAGTAAAGGGAATAAGCAATTATCTTAGGACACATCTTGCTAACGGATGCACAAAATAAACTGGGATAAAGTACAGATGCTCCCAGGAAAAGTTCAGAGCTGTGATGGCCTGATGCTGAGATGCTGAGTGTATTTTCCAGGGAAGGAGCTTGGTGGAGCCACTCTAGCTGTTTTGAGATGTGTGCTGCCTCTGTAACCGCTCACTGCAAAGCAAGTGCTGAATGCTATTTTTACTTCTTGGAAAAGTGAAAATCCTCTTTGGATTTTTTTCGGTTAGCAAAAACCTGTGTAAAGTGAACTTTTGAAAAGCAGGGGATACCTGTATAAATACAGAGCTCTTACCCCTTTATTTTTGCTGGGCTGCAGCCTCAGTGGCATGAGTAGAAGGATGATACTCCTTTATTGTGCATGTATGTACCTATCTATATAAGGATGCACACACACTGAAATGAACATATCTGAATGAATATGTAGGTGGGAATATATGTCCACTCCAAGTTTTCAAGCCTGAACATCAGTATCTGTAAGGTTTACCCAGCTTCTACCACTCCTCATGCCATACATCTAAAGAAGGTAAAGAACACAGCTAAGGGAGGAAATGGAAGAAAAGTTTCTTGGATGAGTCTAATCAGGTTCTCTAAACTCTGTGTTTGTAGCAGGTACTGGAAAATTTAGAAACCATGCCTCTATTTTCAATGACAGGAGAAATAAATAAAAGATTAACCTTGCAGTTTAAAATGGGACTAACCATCTTCTGATTAAAAACAAATAATTCTACCAACCCCTATTTTTGACATTATAGTGGATGCTGCAGACAGACAAGACAGGCTTTGCCCTCAAGAAACTCGTATTCCCTAATCAGGTTTAAAAACAATGAAGTTTCCTGGAATAATAGTCTACCTTTTTACTTTTAGAGGATGAAGTCTAAAATCTTCGTCAGGAAACTGCTCTTATTATTAGTATCACACATTTCATTTGAGTAAGAATGACCTCCCCCTTTTACATTTCTAAGTATAGCTCTTACTTCCTGAAACAACGAATGTATTGGAGTCACTGAGCCACAGTGGGTGATTAAATGATGCTTGGGTGAACGAAGTTGGTCCAATTTGAGTGAAGAAGATCTTTCATTATAAGGGAGGTATAAATTCCATTTTCCCTTCTGGGCTTGTTGGCATAAGGCTGTGGAATTCAAACTGTCTTGGCTGTGAAAAGAGGGTTTGGACTTCCTGAGAAGTCAGAAGGAAGCCAGCTTCAAGGCTATAGAGCTGATAATGGCTTTGGTTTAAAGTGAGTCCTACTATTGTTTTCTGCTAAAGATATCAACCTTCCCTTGAAGTATTCATTTCTTAAACAAATGAATTTTCAATAGATGTGTTTCTATCATGCATGTCTAAAAGAATACTGACAAAATGTTATCAGCTCTAATAAGACTGCAGAAGTTAAACATGCATAAATAAGCAATTGAGTCACCCCATAAATATTAAGAGTGGGGACTTGCATCAGTGAGCGAGTAGAAAAATATATGCTATTATATAATAAACTGAAATCTGCACAGCAAACACTCTCTACAAGGCAATGTCTAATGATAATTTTTAGGTTCCTGATCTAAGAACACCAATATATAACTAGATAGCTAGTGATCACAACAAAAGACTTTCTACCACTGGTGCTACAAAAAAAAAAAAAAAAAAAAAAAAAAAAAAAAAAGGGAGGTTAAAAAAAAAAATAGACCACCTACAAGAAGATCTACTAGAGAGCAAAATACATTATTGCAAGATACCTTAACATCATTGATACAAGAGAAATTCAAAAAAGATTATAGAATTTCAAATTTGGAAACAAGATTATGGAAAACATTATTGAAATAAGTAACATAGGTAGGAGAGGAAAATAATTTGGCCCTCCAGCCTTCTAGGTTCTGGCTGAGATTCCCCCCTCAATGAAAGACAGATAAACAGGAGAAAAATATAAGTTTACTAACATATGTACCTCCAGTATACATGGGAGATACCCAATAAAACTGAGTAACTCTTCAAATGGCCCAAGCCACCACCTTAAATACCATTTACAACTAAAGACAAAAGAAAGCTGTTGGGGATGGGGCAAAGGCCAGTTAAGGGAGGTTATCAGGAAAAGCATAGTAACAGGAATATGGCTGTTATGCAGATTTAAGTCAGGTGCTTTATCCAGTGATAAGAGTTTCTAGAGTTTTAGTCATCCTTCTCTGCCTGGTATGGAGAGGGAGAAACCCTTAAAAATGGAGATTTTCTTTATAAATATAAATGGCCCTTAAAAGAATAACTTCCATTCTGTTTTCAGAGCTTTTCCTGTGTCTGCTGTTTTGGTTTTTTGTTTTTCTTTTTTGTTTTTTATTGTTAAACCCTCAAAATAATTCTTATGCTAAAAAGGTGCTTCAGGGATGGTATATTGTGCTCCCCTTCAATAATGTCCCTGAAACTTCCAAAAAATTCCACAATTCAGAAGCTGAGTTGGTAGATTGCTCCATTATTTCATTTTCATTGAATAAGTCTCTTAGTCCTGAGAATAGGTCATTTCAGTTAAATAGTTGAGTCTCGTTTCAGAAGGTGGTGATGCAGGTTGGATCCCAAAGTTAGGCCTATACGGTGCAGGCAATCAGGTACTTAATAAGAGGTATTTCTTTGGAAACAAAAGAAGAACAAAGATGAATCATTGGTGCAAATTATAAACCCAGTTTTTAAGTTCTTAGGGCAGGCATATGTCAGGCTCAAAGCACCTTCAGATGGAGTGAGGGGCAATCTGACAGATTTTTTCTGGTTTGAAATTTGAATGTCTCTGGTGATCTTTCTGAGTGGCCCACGCAGCAACAGGAATAAAGACTGTCCATAAAGCTGTTGTGGTGATTTCTCGTGGTGATTTCTCTGAAGTTCATATGAAGTTGTTCACATTTAGTTTGCAGAACTTCAGGAAAAGGGAAATTTCGGTCTTAGTGATTCTAGTTCAGAAGGGTGGAAGTAAATTGGAAACATTAGTGTGGAGAGTTGTAGCAAGATATTGGAGGACACTAGAAGAATTCAGGATCCAGTCCATTTTGCAGGTAGATTAAAAAACTTGAAAGACAATAGGACTAGAATCTGATATCCACAAAGGTGTGCTACTGAAACATAACTTTTTCTCTCTATGATCACTTCCATTTTTACCAAAGATAATTATAGTAAAACTAATTTGTTTGCTTTAAGCTTGGCCTGATTATTTGCATAAGTGCAGCAAGGATAGTGATTGGCCATATAGGCTCTTTTAAGTCTGCTTTGCTAGAACTTTTTATAAACCACCTCAGATTGGATTTTTAAAAGCCTCTTGAGGCTAGGAAGCCGAGCCAAAAATCACTATTAGACTTCACCTGCAATACCTGTATCTTTGGTTTAATTTTACGTTTCTCAAGATCCCTCAAATATCCTGCCAGAAAGTGACCTTCCTTACCTTGTAAGGCAGTTGGCAACCCTGTGAGCAAGGTACTAGACTGCACTTTTATTTCCCCAAGGGGCTTTATTGGCTCCATAAAGTCAGCGTTAGTTTCTTAAAGCTGTCTTGTCATATCTGAATCTAGGTACATCATTCTCAAATAAGACATTCCAGTCAAAGCTTTGGTAATATAATCAATACTTCCCATTGTGTCTTGTTACAAGGAGAACAGATTCTTACTGAACTTAAGTAAATAATTACGTTGCCATGAAAATGAGAATACTTACTAAATTTCTGAATTCTGGAAGGATGAAGTAGGAAAGAAAACTAATTGTTTCATCTTTGTTAACAAAAAATATACTTTACCAAGTTGCTATAGGTCATAGATAGCTTAAGAGAAAAGATTTTCTTAAATCTGGAAAAGCAAGATATCGAAGAACCAGCAATGTTTTAAACAATGTCATAAAAATTATAATCATCATCATTTCATTCAGTCCCATGTAATCAATTCTTATTAATCTTGATATTTTGTTAGCAGTTTTATGAAGCCATCAGTTTCTCTGTCAGAGTTCTGTAAATTCTTACCCAGTTCAGTGATATGATCCAAAAGTTATCAGAAACCTATACTTGTCAGAATCTTTTCTATCAATTTCTTTGAAAATGAAACACTTTTGCAAAAGCATCAGAGTAAAACAATAACTGTCTGTAAATGATGAAAGACTTAAAAATGGCCATGGTTAAAGATCTGATGAGAGCTCATTATAATGCAATTGAAAAGGTAATTTGGTTCTTTCTGTGACATATATTTTAAGATAACTAGAATTACACCTGAATTTTGTAAAATTTCTGGATTAATAACATATCCATACAAATATAACCTAAAAAAGTTTAGCATCACTTCCTATTTGACAGTGTTTCTCATGTAATTTATCACATGAAATAAACCTAATTTAATGTCTCTTTTTAAGAGAAGAGAGAAGCATTTCTTTTGAGATGTTACAGCAGAGCTCTGAAATATCTCAAAGTTAGTTCTAGGTCAAAAAGGTTTCATGTAGAATTTGTTTGGGGAAAGTTTGTCAAATATCAAAATACTTGGACATGACTAAGTAGTATCACAAATCTTTCTGAATAATATCTATTTACTCAAAGTTACAATAAGATTCCCAAAGCAAATACAAAAGGTTACATAGTTGTGAGCAAAACGTGGCTTTTTAATATTGAGAACACATGATTTTCTTAAGTGTTAAAAAACAAGACAATAGGCTCAAAATGAAGTTACTTATGCTAAGACCCATGTCACGAATCCAAGACTCAGTTACAGTTTTGTTTCTCCCTGAAATGGAATATTAAACAATTCAATTAGGAATTTCCTGATCAGCACTAGTTAGGTAATCTGCATGATAGACTCCTGCCATCTCCTACAGGAAAGTAACTTTGAAATAACCGACACACTTTTTTGTCTAGTATAACTTCCTTTTTCCTGCTCCCTTCTGCCTATAAAAGTCTTTTATTTTGTATAGCTCCTTGGAGCTCCTTTCTGTCTTCTATATTGGTTGCTGCCTATTTGAATCAAGTTTTGCTCAAATAAACTCTTAAAATGTTTAATAAACCTCAGCTTATATTTTAACATATGTAATCAAAGACCTAATAAACACAATATGAAGCAGAGGAAATTATTTTTTAATTAAAATTTTTTTTTAATTGAAGTATAGTTGATTTACAATGTGTTAGTTTCTGATGTACAGCAAAGTGATTAAGTTATATATATATATATATATATATATATATATATATATATATATATATATCTTTTTTTTCATGTTCTTTTCCATTATGGTTTATCACAAGATATTAAATATAGTTCCCTGTGCTACATAGTAGGACCTTGTTTATCTATTTTATATATAGCAGTTTGTATCCGCTAATCCCAAACTCCTAATTTATCCCTTCCCCACCCCCTTCCCCCTTTAGTAGCCGTAAGTTTGTTTTCTATGTCTGTGACACTGTTTCTGTTTTGTAAATAAGTTCATTTGTATCATATTTTAGATTTCACATATAAGTAATATCATATGCTCTTTTTCTTTCTCTGACTTACTTCACTTAGTATAATCATCTCTAGGTCCATCCATGTTGCTGCAAATGGCATTATTTCATTCTTTTTTATGGCTGAGTAGTATTCCATTGTGTGTGTGTGTGTGTGTGTGTGTGTGTGTATACATATATATATATATATAAACATACATATATATATATACACACACACACACACACACCACATCTTCTTTATCCATTCATCCATTGATGGACATTTAGATTACTTCTATGTCTTGGCTATTGTAAATAGTGCTGCTATGAACATTGGGGTGAATCTGTCTTTTCAAATTATAGTTTTATCCAGATATATGCCCATGATTGGGATTGCTGGATCATATGGCAACTCTTTTTTAAAATTTTCTATTAATTTTTACTGGAGTACAGTTGCTTTACAATGTTGTATTTCTGTACAGCAATATAGTTTCTGTACAGCAATACAGTTTCTTCTGTACAGCAAAGTGAATCAGTTATACATATACATATATCCACTCTCTTAGATTCCCTTCCCATATAGGTCACCACAGAGCACTGAGTAGAGTTCCCTGTTCCACACGGTAGGTTCTTATTAGCTATCCATTTTATATAAGGTAGTATATATATGTCAACCCCAATCTCCCAATTCATCCCACCCCCCCATTTCCCCCTTGGTAACCATTAGTTTGTTTTCTACATCTGTGACTCTATTTCTGCTTTGCAAATACGTTCATCTGTACCATTTTTCTAGATTCTGCATATAGGTGATATTATATGATATTTGTCTTTCTGACTGACTTCACTCTGTATGACAATCTCTAGGTCCATCCATTTCACTGCAAATGGCATTATTTCATTCTTTTTTATGGCTGAGTAATATTCCATTGTATATATGTAAATCTTCTTTATCCATTCATTTGTCATGGACATTTAGGTTGCTTCCATGTCCTGGCTATTGTAAATAGTGCTGCAATGAACACTGGGGTGCATGCATCCATTTGAAATATGGTTTTTCCTGGATATATGCCCAGGAGTGAGGTTACTGGATCATACAGTAGCTCTATTTTTAGTTTTTTAAGGAACCTCCATACTGCTTTCCATAGTGGGTGTACCAGTCTACATTCCCATCAACAGTGTAGGAGGGTTCCCCTTTCTCCACACCCTTTCCAGCATTTACTGTTTGTAGATTTTTTGATGATGCCCATACTGACTGGTTTGAGGTGATACCTCATCGTAGTTTTGATTTGCATTTCTCTAATAATCAGTGATGTTGAGCATCTTTTCATGTGCTTTTTGTCCATCTGTATGTCTTCTTTGGAGAAATGTCTATTTAGATCTTCTGCCCATTATCTGATTGGGTTTTTTTTTAAAATATTGAGCTGCATGAGCTATTTGTATATTTTGTTGATTAATACCTTGTCAGTTGCTTTGTTTGCAAATATTTTCTCCCATTCTGAGGGTTGTCTTTTCATTTTGTTTACGTTTCCTTTGCTGTGCAAAAGCTTTTAAGTTTAATTAGGTCCCATTTTTTTGTTTTTGTTTTTATTTTCATCACTAGGCCGTGGATTGAAAAAGATCTTGCTGCAATTTATGTTAAAGAGTCTTTTTCCTATGTTTTCCCCTAAGAGTTTTATAGTGTCTGGTCTTACATTTAGGTCTTTAATCCATTTTGAGTTTCTTTTTGTGTATGGTGTTAGAGAGTGTTCTAATTTCATTCTTTTACGTGTAGCTGTCTAGTTTTCCCAGCAACATGTATTGAAGAGACTGACTTTTCTCCATTATATATTCGTGCTTCCTTTGTCATAGATTAGGTGACCATAGGTGTGTGGGTTTATCTCTGGACTTTCTATCCTGTTCCACTGATCTATATTTCTATTTTTGTGCCAGTACCATACTGTTTTGATTACTGTGCCTTTGTAGTATGATCTGAAGTCAGGGAGCTTTGTGGTGTAGTCTGAAGGCAGGGAGCCTGATTCCTCCAGCTCTGTGTACCTGGACCCACTGTGGGGGCTATGGAGGCAGCTCAGACTCTGGCCTGGCCCCATGCCCATGTTTATGTGCCCACAGAGCCCACAGCTGCTAAAGCCAGACCTGTCTCAGCTGTGGGAGCACTTGTCCATTTGGTTGTTCCACAGATGTTTTGGCTAGGGCAGTGCTCCAGCTCTCCAGTGCTGCCGGAGGGGGTGTGGGGGGGGTGTTTGTCTTGAGGGGCAGGTGAGCCTGCTCAGATGGGTGCCCCTCCACATGCCAGTGGAGGCAGGGGCTGGTAGGTAGGGGAAGGGGGCTGCTTGCATGCCACTCAACAATGGTACCTTGCATGCCACTCAACAATGGCACCTTGCTTCTATGGTGACCCTGGCTTCTTCTGCAAACTTTCTGGGTTGTGGAGCTCCTTACTCCTGTCCCTTCAGGCTGTCTTTTTACAGCCAACAGCTGTCCCCTCACTGGGTCTGCACTCCAAACCCCATGTTCCAGCACCCAGACCCCCTCCACACCAGGAGACACATGACCCAGGCTGGGGTGCACAGGGCTGCAGCACAGACCATGTGCATAGGTCTTACTCTGCCCTGTCTTCCACAGACTTTTTGCTGCTCTCCCCTCCAATCCCCTGAAGCTCCTTCTCTGTCCCAGCTGGTCTCCCTGCTGTGAGGGGACTTTCCTTAGTGTGGGAACCTCTCCTCTTCTTCAGCTCCCCACCCTGGTGTGCTGGTCCCAACCCATTTCCTCTTTTCTTTTTCTTCTCTTTCATCCTACCCAGTTGCATGGGGATTTTTCTTGTCCTTTTAGGTGTCCGAGGTCCTCCACTAGTGTTCAGCAGGTGCTCTGTGTCAATCGTTCCACTTGTAGATGTATTCTTGATGTAGTGGTTTGGCCAAAAATTTTGTTTGGGTTTTTGCGTAACATTGTACAGAAAAGCCCGAACGAACTTTTTGGCCAAAGTAGTACTTGTGAAGAGAGGTGAACTCCATATCCTCCTATTCCACCATCTTGACTCCTCCTCTGGAGACTCTATTTTTAGTTTTTTAAGGAACCTCCATACTGTTTTCCATAGTGGCTGCACCAATTTACAGATAAAATTATTTTGATAAAATGCAAAATCTTTGTTTTCTGGGAGGATTATTCAAAAGGTAAAGAAAAACCTTTTACAGTCTCTTATCAAGAGCAGAAAAACAGTCCAAGCATAATTTGTCCTTTTAGCAGATGAAAGAAAATTAAGTTTTAGTTCATTATTGATGTTAAACTTACTTTAAAAGAGCTTAAATTCATTACATTTTAGCCAGCTTGACTACATAAGTTAAATTTCTCTCTCTCTTGCCCCCAAATTTCTATAGCTATTTAGTTTGTCCTTTATTCTCCTCATTTTCATTCTGAATAAACCAGGACAAAAATTACTCTTTGCTTTACCAAAAATATGTCTCATATATTTTCTTAGCCAAAAACATATCCTACTCTCCTTGCATACAAAGTTGTTTCACTTGTTATTTCTAGTAGTTTTAATTACATATATTAATTACAATTCTTAACCATTAGAAACCTTACTTTCCAGTGATAACTAAAAAGAAAGCAATTGTGAACCATTAAATCAGCATTCTTTAGGTTGGCAAATACATTTCATAATTTCTAAAAGCATATACTTCTTCATAGTACAATCTTTAAATGTAACATAGAACATGTTTAGTAATAGATCCAAATATCTTTAGTTTCTCTGTAATAAGAATCCAAAAGTAGATAAAACTATGTTCAGCAATTAATGTTTCAGTATTTTATTTGGAAATTATCTAGATATTCAATGAATTTTTATCATTTAACTTAGTAAAACTCTACAGTGGAAATCACCAAAGGGTTTTGGATAACTATTTTAAGTAGCATTGACAAATTCATCAGTCGATCTAAGAATGAATTGGAAAATTTTATTTGAGCCAAATTTGAGGATTATAACAGGGGAAGAGAGTCTCAGAAACCTCTGAGAATTGTCCCGCCCATTAGAAGTCAAGACACAGGTTATATAAGTTTTTTGAGACAGAAGGCTGTACATCAAAACATGTATTATTGACAGTTTACATAATCCAGATCTAAGTGCTATCATGGTGGGATCAAAAAGGAATGCTTGGGCTTCCCTGGTGGCGCAGTGGTTGAGAGTCCGCCTGCCGATGCAGGGGACACGGGTTCGTGCCCCGGTCCAGGAAGATCCCACATGCTGCGGAGAGGCTGGGCCCGTGAGCCATGGCCGCTGAGCCAGCGCGTCCGGAGCCTGTGCTCCGCAATGGGAGAGGCCACAGCAGGGAGAGGCCCACGTACCGCAAAAAAAAAAA